>NW_017729009.1:21153014-21163749 GCF_001723915.1 Gavialis gangeticus
GAAGGGGGGGATTGGGGGGCTTATGCAGAGCCCCCCATGCAATGTGGGGCAGTAGGAGGCAGTGGGGATCACTCTCCTGCCTGGCAGCACCCACTGAGTCGAGACTTTTTTTTTTCAAAGTGCCAGGAGCTGGGGCTGGGGGAGATAGGCCTGGCCTGGCTGATTTGGAGATTTGGCAGCAGGCGGATCTCTAAATCATATTTGGACAAATTGATTCAGGACACTGATTCAAATTACCAGATTGAATCACTCTCCTCCAAATTGGCCGAACCCAAATCTAAAGTGAATGCCCATGAACAGGCCTAATAGCAGCACTGATTCAGAGTACAAGCTAATAAAATAATACTTCTAATGAAACATTATGAATGAATCTACTCTCCAATAAATGCTAGAAAAAAATATTCAGGAAATATCTTGAAATAAAGAATAAATGTGAGGACACTAATTCATTCCAGAAGAACATACAAACAGAAAAAGAGATGAGAAAACTATAAGATGGAGAGATAGAAAGATCATTGTGATTTATTTACAAAGTTCTACTGAAAATATCAGGGAGGCAATTATTTTATGAAATACTTTAAAAATGTAGGGCCATGTTTTGCAGTCTTTACTCAGCTGAGGAATTTAGTGGTATAACTCATTAGAAGAGAAATTTTCAGTTACTGGACCAATGTAACAGCTCCTGAGTGGCTTTATAAGAATAACTATTTACATGTTAATTTATCCAAATATGTGGAGCACATAGGAGAAAATGGTCCCTTTCACAACAGAACCCATACAAGAGTTTTATTAGAGTCTGTGAAATTTGCTAGAATACTCTTTATTTGGGGTTGTGCACTTTTGACTCCAGCAGAGTGCCTCAGGCACTGTGGCAATACGTTAAAGATGAGAGAAGCACACTGTCCAGACAGATTATAAAATTGTTTTTTGTTTTGAGTGTTTGTATTCATCTGTTCTCTATCAGAAATATCTTATATAAGCACCATTGCCATATTTATCTCAGCATGATATAACAATGAAATGACTGGGAAACCAATTGGTGTCACTCTTAGGATCAAATCATTCTTTCAGTATCACATCTGTTGTTCATTCATTTATTAGTCAATACCACCGTCACCTACAGTCCCTTAGCCAAACAGTGGAATGTGATTAGCATTTTATATACTTGGGGTAAAATTCAACCACATGCATAAAGGCAGTGCAAGGCCTATGGAAACATGAAGTACCATCTGATAGGGGTGTGTGAAGCTTCAGTCTGTGATTCAATTCAGAGAAGATTTGGCCTGATTTAGAGACCAAATCACTGAATCTGAATTGAATCAGGAGAAGGAAAAAAACCCCTCTGAATCAATTCAGAGTTTCTGAACTGATTCGGAAAAGATCCAGAAATTCAGAAAGCAGTCTTTCAGAAACTAAGAAGAGGAAGGGGGAGCAGGGGGGAAAAGACTAACATCTGTAGCTGGCCAGTGACTGTGATCTTTCCCTGAGTCCCCTTCCAATCACAGTGCTCTGGGGGAAGATGTAGAAGCAGCATATAAGCCTCTGTTCTGCAGCCTTTCTGTGCATTTTGTGAGCTGTTTTTGCCTGAGCAACAGCATCTGAAAGATACCTCATTGACTTGGCTTCCTACCTAGTCAGTCTTCTGTTCTTGGAAAGGATTGGATATAGCTTACTAACTAGGACCCTCTACTTATCTCTATCCAATCTATTTTTTTCAATTTATATTTGTTCTTGTTTCCCCCACACACACACTTTTTAAAAAGAAAGTTGTGTTTTCCCTGGCAGTAAAACCCCATGCACCTATTTTCTTGAAACTTGGCAGGCATCATGCCCTCAGAAGGGGCTACCATCCCTACAAGGTTTCATAGTTTCATAGTTTCATAGATTTAGGGTCGGAAGGGACCTAGTAGATCTTCTAGCCCGACCCCCCGCCAGGGCGGGAGAACAACAAAACCCCAAAACAAGAAACGGGACTCAAATGAGTCCAGCCAGGTAGGCATCCAGCCTCTTCTTAAAGACCCCCAGGGTAGGGGCCAGCACCACTTCCCTTGGAAGTTGGTTCCAGCTCCTAGCCACCCTAACTGTGAAGGTTTATCTGAATCAATCAAAAAGTAACAAAGTTATAGGTATTTCAGTGATTTCCCATTATAGTCTATGGTCGAGTCTCCGAATCTCTCTAAATCAGCACTGAATCTTCCAAAGCTGATTTGGCTGAATTGATTTGGGATGGTGATCTGAATGTCTGAATCAAATCACTGTCCTCCGAATCAGATGAATCTGAATTGAATACGTCCGTATTTGCACAGGCCTACCATCAAAGTCCTTTTTTAAATGTAAGAGATGTTCATGTTTTTGCATAGGGGTGAATTTCTCCGTTGCATCACAGATCCAAATCAGATTTTGTCTTATCTCTGGGTTTTGATGGGATCTTCAGTTTTTTTACCATGGGATAGCATATAGAAAAAACAAAAAATGCTAAGGAATATACATAGAAACACACACACACATTTGCAAAATGATAAAACAGAAATGATGTATTCTTAGAAATATGTGCGCAGAATTCTTACTGGATGTAATTTGTCACAGCTCTGTTGACAGCACTTAAGGATGTGATTCACTATGATCATTCCTATAATATAATGTCAGACATATGCATGCAAAGAATACCTCACACAGCTAAAGGAAAACAAGTAAGTGCATTAATCATTGTAATCATAATTACAGACTCAATAAATCAAACTTGCAAATATCACAAATGAAGAGATGTAAGGAAGGGTGAGAAATTGGATGCATAGCCATCTAATAGCTGTAGCTTTCACATAACTAAAAAAAAATACCCCCATATTAACAAGTGATATTGTACAGCAAAACATTGACAATGACAGCAGCAAGCATGAGGCTCTGAGTATAACATGTCCAAAAAACCGTGATTTATGTAAAAGACAAAATTAGATGTAATACTTTCATGAAGAAGATGGTGCCTATAGAGCTGTTCTAGCCATTTTTATTTAGTACAGTTTCTTAAGCACTTTATTACTGCATAGAAGTGGTTACATCTTTTTTTGGTAAAATAAAGACTTTTATCAGGAATACATGTTAAATCAAGCCGCATATGCAAACTGAAGATTTCTGGGCCTCATGTTACCATTTAAGGCATACAAATAAATGTTTACGTATGCATGTTATTTTTAACACTTTCCAAATTCTATTTATTGACAAAATCCCTGTAGCTTCCAAGTAGCAGCAAAAGTGAAACAGGCAATTTCACCTTCCTTTTCATAGAATCATAGAATCAATGAGTCGGAAGGGACCTAGACAGATCATCTAGTCCAACCCCCTGCCATGGGCAGGAAGGAGCACTGGGAGTGGCAGTTGTATTTGATCTATTAGTTTCCACAACTATTTCTTGAAATGTATATATACACATTTCACCTTAGGAAATAGTTGTGGAAGTATAATAGTATAATATATAAATTATAGGTAACTACAACTGCAAACCGTAGAACAGTAAAAGAAATGCAAATATCTTTTATTCAACAAATTCCATCTCTTTCTTTGTGAACTGCATATGCTTCATTTTCAGCTTTCTCAGCTGTACTAACAGAAATTATTCACTTAATAGTTTCTTCAAATTATGCTTAATCTGCAGCTTTTCACAATGAGTTCAATAGTCAAAATTCAAGCTGTTTTGCTTGAGGATGTAAATTGCCTGTTTTTGTTTCTATTACCTGACGGAGGGTGTGGACAAGCATTCCAAAGAACGATGAGAAATCTCATGGTTTTGTTCTCTGTAAGCAACCCTATTAGGAGAACACAATGCAAACATTAGCGAGACCAGGTGGATGCTATGCAGCCTGCACTGCCCATGGCCCACAGCCAGGGGATATCTCAACCTGCTCTGCAGGCTCCCCTGGCTTTTGGAGAGTCCCAAGACCAGTGGAGTGCAGAGGACAATAGTGATCAGCTGGCTGCTTCAGGGGACCATGTCTCCTTCAGGAACTCCTGCTCACAATTTCTCCTCCCTCCTGTCCTGCTGTGTGGCTTTGAGAAAGGAGACCCAGAGTGTCTCCTCTCTCGTTAATTGCAAGCGTGTCAATTTCTATTTCAGCAGCCTGCAAAGGCTGGTTCTTGGAAGCACCGGTGTCTGGGTCTGGATATTGGTCATGTGTGGGGAACACAGCTGCCTCAACACTCTGTGGCTTAATGCAGCCCTGGAGCACAGTATGGGGCTGGTGAAAGGGGTTGGACTTTCCTGGCCCTGAAGCAGTCAGATGGTGAGCTTTGTTCCATACTCAGCTGCGGCAGTGGAGCCCAGCCTGAGCCACAGACTGTCTTCCTGGCCAAGGGGCAGGAGAGATCAATGCATGCTGGGATGCTGGAGGACAGCACTGTGGCTTTTGGTGGGCAGCTAAATGTACATGCATTCATTCTCCTGAGAGAGACACTCTTCTGGGAGCAACTTCTACTTGACTGGAGTTAGGTTTTTTTTCTCCTGAAACTGTCATTTTTGTTCAGGGGACACTGTAAACTTTTGTACACTTAGGGTACTTACCAGGGGAACTATGCACCCTGGGTAGACATTAGTCTCAAAACTGCCTTCGGGATTTCAAATCCTGAATGATATTTTTTCTGTGAATATTCTGCAAATTATGCTTAAAAAGACGTTTCCTTCACACACTTAGGGCCTAAGTGATCTTGGAGGCCGAATGCAAAAAGATTTCAGAGGTAAAATCACCCTTGTGTGATCAGCGTTCCAGCTTTTCAGCTGGAGAGCTCCTCTGCTGCCATACTGTGCCTACTGAATTCACAGGCTTTTCTTAGTTCATCACCAGCTTGCCCCCAGTGGGGATGACCTTTCTGCACTAGGGGAAGCCCAATGGGTACTATATTAGTGGAAAGCATGCACAATTGCCACATGAGCCTTAAACAAGAAAATGGCCACCCTATAGACCTTGAGAAATTATTTTTTTGCATTCATTCTGCTTAAAAAAGTGAACCAAATTCCTAGGCTAGCACGGGACCTTTAGTCCTAAGAGTGGAGAAGAAAAGGCTCTATGATGACTTCACAATGTTTTGTTCATGGAGATGGCCAGTTTGGTTCACATAATAAGGGAAAACCATCTAAACACAGTCTAAATTATGTAGAAGACTACTCGAATAGCCTGGGTATCATTGAATTCTTTCTACAACACCATCCCACCTGCAAACCCTAATCTAACTAGAAATGTTGGGGGCAGAGGACCTAAGTGAAGCATGTTTAAAAGGTATCAGAATTGACATTCTAGTATCTGTCCTAATGAGCCATTTTTACCTTACTATATTTTAGCAGCTATTATATCACTAATACACTATTCCTTGTGACAATTTGGGGAAATACTGTTAATGAATTTTGAACAATTGAAATCTATATCTTCAGTCTCCTTGCTCATCTTAAACTTGTACCTACTCCTACTACTTAATTAAATTGAGTTTCTCATAAGCCTCATCCCACCTTTCCAAAAGAAAGTTAGGCAAGGTGAATCAAAGGGAATAGGTAGCTCATCTTGCTTTCATTCCCATCTCTTACTGGAGAGATGGTTCCACCTTCTTTTTTTCATTAAATCCCAGGTATTTAATTCAAGGTTAGATAAAGTTTCCTCATCCATATATGGAAAATTCAATTCTAAGTTTAGGAAAGTAAGAAGAGAGAAGTTCAGAAACTTGGCCCATTCTTTGCACTGCAGGAGGAGAGGAAGGACCTTACAGAATTAGTTACTAGTAAATGACGTATGGGTTTGTCAGACAGTTAATGCAGAAACTCAAATTAAAGATTTAGTATTTTACGAAGGTCTGAAGTGTGCATATTTGCTTCAGCTTCTAGGTCCTCATTTGGGAAGAGGTGAAGAGGAAAATACCAGAATATTCTCTGTTCCTTCCCATTCTGTATTCTTAGCCTTTATTGTTGAAGCCAGAGGTGGATTAAGGTGTACTGGGGCCCCAGGCAAACCAAAATTGGAGGTCCCTTCTCCCCATGGGAGCTGGGCTGCAGGGGATGGAAATGGCTCCTTCTCCTCCTAGTGCTGGCTGGGGAGGCTGGGTGGACCCTGCTGGGCTGGGGGGGGCACATGTCCACCTCCTTTCCCTGCTCCCTGCCCTTGCTATGGCTGAATGTAGACACACATGCACACACACAGGTGTGCACACAGACACACACTCTCTACTCTCACTCTCTGCATATGGACACAAACACACTCTTCCTGCCATGAGCAGACACACACACAAACACACACGCATGCACAGACAGACAGACACACACACATACACACACACTTTCCCTTCACAGGACCTCTCCCTTCCCCGACTCTCGATCACATGGGGGCAGCTCTCCTCCACTCCCTCCTGCTGCGAGTCACCTATGGCTCAGTCTAGCTCCCCGCCCAGCCCCTATTATGCTTACCTGGAGGGAGCTGCTGCCCAGCTGTTCATGCAGCCATGCAGATGCAGAGGGCCGGGCTGGGCTGGGCCAGGCCTGCCATGCTTTGTCTCTGTGGGTGGGCACGGCACTGGGAGGGGTGGCTGTGGAGTGAGGCTGACATGAATTTGGGGGGCTATAGCCCCAAGGCCCTCCCAGTGCTGCTGCCTGCAAAGGCGTGGTGCAGCATGGTGCTCCTGACCTGGCCCAGCCCGACCCCAACCCCAACCCCAACTGCCCCCCCGACCAGGTGGGAAGAGGCTCTTTCTGGCCCGGCTCAGCCCCCTCCACCCCAGGTGTAGCGTGCCTCTCCTGCCCTAGCCCCAGCTCTGCCCCACCCCCAACCCCATTGGTGGATGGGCCCTGCTTCCAGCTACCAGGGAAGCAAATGTGAAATCCACAGTTTTAAACTTGGCACCATTTTTGTCTCCCTGCTGGGAAAGAAAAATGAGTGGTCAGTTTAAAACCATAGATTTCACTTTCCTGGTGATGAGCATCCCAGGGCCCTGAATTGGTAGAAGCCCCTGGGCTCTTGCCCAGCTGTCCCATTCATTAATCCGTCTATGGTTGAAGCACTTACTGAAAAATAGGAAACAACAGTGAGACTAAAGCCAGCAAGCAAGCCAGACAGTCTGTAGGGGCCTGTGCAAAGTTATGTGGTAGTCCTCAAATAGGTCTCTTAGGATGCAGACAGATGTGAAATTTTTTGTGTGATCTGGCCCCAGAAAGCCCTGTACAGCTATGATGTACCACATACGCATGGCTGCAGAGTGTCTTTAAAATGGCTGATTGTGAGAAAAATTAATCCTCATCAAATCAGGTATTGGATTAAGGCACTCTGCTTTAGAGTGCTTTAGGAAACTTGTGCCTTGGAGGGTTCATTTTTCATGCAGAGAAGCAGCAGTCAGCAGGGAGGGAGGGGGAAGGAAGCAGCACAGAGATGGAGGTGGGGAGGAATGGAGCCCCCTCACGTCCCAGTGTCCCCCCAGCTAACCCTGGCTGGGATAGTGAAATTAGGGGACTCCATTTCACCCCATTCCCACCCCCACCCCAGCTCCAGCTGGGCCTCCTGAGAGCAGCAGCAGTTTCCAGTTGCTTTTTCTCACCTGAGCTGGGGGAGGGCGGTTGTGCAACGGAGTCCTCTCCCTTTGCAGACCCAGCCCAGCTCCCCCCAGTACCCCAGCTGGGGTAGCTTGGGAGTGGCCATGAGATGAGGGGACTCTGAGGGGGTTGCTGGAGCGCCCCTGCCTGCTGGCCAGTGCAGACAGGCTCGATCTCCCTCCCCCAAGACCCAACAGGTGAACATATGTTGGTTTGCCAAGGGGACTCTAAATCATGGCTCTTTACGTGAAGCACCTAAGTTAGAGTGGGGCTCTGAACATCTGTGGCTCCCTTAGTGACCCTTGGCTGGATGCTACAACACCTACCGACCCACACTACACACAAAGCCATACCTCCTGGCTGTGAGTCAAGCTCCGGTGTCGACTTTGTAGCATTTGTGGCCTCTGAAGACATCCTTTTCCCAATTCAGTGAAGCAAGGAAGCAGCTGAAAAATTGCTTTTTAAGTGAAGAACAACGAACAAAAGTTACAAAACTACACTTCTGCAGAACTCGAATGTTGGTGCTGGAGTCAGATGAAATGGCTGAGGTGAGATCAGGAATGCACTTTGGTTGCAAAGATCACACTGGTATAAGGCTGTTATTTAAGATTTCTCTTCTCTGTGAGATTTGGAAGGTGACAAAAACTCAATGGAGTTGTAACACATTTTCCAAAGCTGGATTAAAAAAGATAAACAAAGGAAAGGAGCAGAGACCTGACTCCCAGCTGCTGTTGATCATGATGGCTCCAACAGTCAGCAACTGATAATGCAGCTGAATATCTTGATTGTATAATGCTAGATTCTCATATATGAATGGCCCTGAACTTTGGTGAAGTTTTAAATAAAGACACAAACTTAGTGGTTGGCTCCAGTTTCTTTTAAGGACCAATGAGGATCAAAGAGCAATCTTAATCTCTTGAAACAACTTTGGGCCAAGGTGTATTTATTTTAAAAGTAAAAAATAGACAACATATTTTGCTTTATTCAAAACAGGGCTTATGTTAAAGAAATTTACAGCAAGGCTTCTTTTTAATTTTTAGTTTTGTTTAGGAGAAAGGAAAGGATGAAGAAACTTAAAATTTAATTTCCATGTGAATGCCACACTGAATTAATAAAATGAGTACCAAACCTGTTTATATGACTCCAATTGTTACACAAATGGTTTTTAAATGAATAAACATAAGAGCATAAGAGAATGAAAAATCCTCCATTATTCATTAAAGACTTTTAGTGCTTCATTAATTCTGTTGCTATAATCCACTCCTGATTAGCCGGGTTGTTAAGCAGCCATTGTCAAGTGCCACTAAGTGCAAGGATTTTTTTTCAGACTACATTGGTGTCATTTGAATGTAGTTAGCAACATCCCATCAGGTGTTACGGCCATGCCTGCAGGGTATAAATTAACTGTGACTTCTTTAGCACTTCAGGAGCACTCCTTTTTAATCATGTTTTCATATGAATTTTCATTTACACATAACACAGTAAAAAAGCTGTTAACATATTAAATTACATAGCAAGACACCTTATCACATCATTAGTATAATATAAACTAAGAGAGGCAAAACGAATTTAAATGAAAAAGAAAGAAAAGGAAAAAAGATAAGAAAAGGGAAGGTCTAAAGGTCTAGCACAGAGCCTACAGCAGTTGATACACTTCATTTGGGATTGGATAAAGTGTTTAGTGGCAAAAATCCAGATACAGAACTTGGCAGTCCACCTGGTTATTCAGGCTGAATTACTCCCTGTGGGAAAGTTTCAGGATCCCAGAAACTAATATTATCTGGAGGGCAGGGCCGTGCATTTAGAGACCTGTTCTTCTGCAGTGATCCAATTTATCTGTTTTTCTGGTCTCCTGCAAAACTGTCACTCAAGTCCTTCCTTTCCCAGCAAGAGGGAAGCCTCTGAAAACTTTGTGCAGCCTCAAATTGAGACCCAACCAATTCTGGGATTCACTGGATTTGATGGTTAAATCTTGCTGGGAGTCTCTCCTTTGACTTCACTGGAGCACGTGAAGTCAAAGGAAAGATCTTATGTTAACTTTAGAGACTACAAGACAGAAAAAAGTCATTTGTGGTTTGCCCTCTTTCACAAATGTGTTGCCTTAATATGCTATTTTATAACATTCAATAATTTTTCACACATTTTCCTTTCCTTTCAGTGCTGATGTTCAGGAACCTTCACTTGTTTCTTTCCAATACAGACTTTGCAACTGTTATCTGCCCATTTGTCTCCCTCAGGGTACATTTTGCAATGCATGCTATATGGGGCTATCTTAAATATTTGGCAGCTACAGCCACTAAAGGGATTGGCAGCCAGCTTGTTAACTAGAATCTCTTTTCATGAGTACATTAAACCTGCGCTCTATACAACCTGCACTGGTAGTCCACTGGTTTCCAAATTGCTTTTATTAGTTGTTGGGTTTCATTTAAAAAGACCTAAACAGCCTGGAGCTGTTTCATATGCTGCATGATAGGAAATAACACAAAAGGACTGCATGCTTCTAAAATTATAGTGGTTTCTTTTTTAAAAAGAGCTATTTATTGAAGCGATGCAACTGTTCAACTACCTGGAATGGAAGCTGCACATGTGCTTGCTTCCTAGTGTCTCATCCAAACCTTCTTCCTGCAACTTGTACTTTTCCTTCCAAGCTCCATTCAGGATACTAAATGGACTTCCTTGCCTTATTTACAGTCAGACAAGGCACATGAATTGAAAGCCTATCACTACAAATGGGGACAACTGATAGGATGGTTCATTAGGAATTCACTTTTTCCCCAGGCTTATAGGCTAAGTACAACCCAAAACCCTGCAAGCTAAGTACAGACAGTCAAAAATCGCACAGATAAATCAATTCTATCTTTGCAGCTTAGTCTGAGCTGCATAGATTGAACTGATAAGAAAGTGAACAGACATCCACTTTTGATTCTGGAAATGCAGCCACATGCCCACAGTGGCTCAGGCAAGAAGCCAGAGGGTGCTAGAGCATGCCCCCCTGCTTAGCTGGAGCAGACAAACTGAGTCAAGATTAGCCTGCCTATGCTGCTGGGCAGGGTTTGCAGGGGAGGTGCAAAGCATCCAGGGCTGCTGGGGGACTGTGAGTTAACTTGAATCTGGAGGGGATCTGGGACAGAAGTTCAATAAACTGATTTCACCTAAATCAGTTAGGTCTGATACACCTTAAGA
>NW_017729009.1:21168749-21169645 GCF_001723915.1 Gavialis gangeticus
TTAAGATGGTTTTGGCCATTTTGGAAGAGGTTTACATGCCCTGAATTTCTGTTGTGTTACAGATTTGAACCAATTTCTAACCACTTATACTAGCTTATGTGTAATTTCTGTCCCCAGCCATAATAGCCTGAGTGTATTAACCTTTCTACAGAACAGTGCAATCTTTACTGACTTCCATGTAAAAAGGTATGTTTTGGGTAGGGCTCAGAGCAAAGGTGTTGGACTTCATGGATAGATGAACATGTTAGTCATTTACTATTATATTTATGTTGTCATGGATTATTTTGGTTAGATTTGAGGTAGATCGATATGTCTGCTCACTTATATTTTACGTGCTTTGGGACAGGACTCTAGGGGTGTATCCAGATTACTGCAGATGTGCGGTATACACCACACATGCTGCATTTGCAGGCATTCCCTGTGCTGCTAATTTGCAGCATGGGGTTGGGGGATGAGGCGGTTTGACCCTGGGAGATCCTGGGGTCAAAAAAAACCTGTGCCTAAAAAAAAAAAAGAGGGGTGGTACAAACGGTGGCAGTGTGCACTGCCCAAAACCAGAGCTTGGCCAGCCAGTGCCAGGCTCTGGCTGCCTGCCAGGTTCCCTGCTGCAGGATCACTGTGGCTGCAGCTCCTGGAGACCCTCAGGAGCCCAGGTAAGGCTGCTGGGATCAGCACAGTTGCTGATCCCAGCCTCCCTTACCCTACCTGGGCAACATGTGTATTTTCTGTCTCTAGCCATGATAGCCTGAGTGTATTAAGCTGTTACCAGACTATTCCTGTTAACATAATGGCCTGTTACCCAGGGGTACATGACAGCAACAGGCATTATGCCGCTGCTGTTTGCCCCCAGGGAAACACACATTCCCACTTGTGGGGACATGCCTGGCCGGGGGGGG
>NW_017729009.1:21169911-21188108 GCF_001723915.1 Gavialis gangeticus
TCTCCTCCCGTTGGGGGGGCTGGCGGGGTGGGGGGGGGGGGGGGTTGGTCTGCATTTGGATAACATCTGGCACAATGGCAGTTTGTTCCATGATGGGCTTCTAGATACTGCTTCAATTGCAATGAACTTGAGAGCCATTAAAATGTACATATATTCAAATGTATATTATTTGGAGCGTCAAAACATTTTAAAGCCCTTTCTATGTAATTCCCAGAGCAATTTGAGGGTGCCTGAGAATAATTCTATGGGGGGAAGAGAGGGGAGGGAACAGGCTCAAGTCAGCTCAGAGCTCAGGGGTGCTTCTAGTGTCCGCCTGGCCTACCTGCTCGTCTCTTGTGGCCAGAGCAAGAGTGAGGAGGTGGAGCTTGTTTTGTTGGCAAGGACTAAGCAGATATGGCCTAAAGCACGGAGGCAATTAACTCCCATGGACACATGTGGGGCAGTGAACTGCACAGTTTTAAAGGTCAATTAGCAATGTTATTCCCTACCTGACTGTTGTTCACTGGGTATTTACAAATTGACATTTCCACTTCATGCACTCCCAAAGTTTCTTGTATCACAGCGTTACGAAAAAAACAGTTCCCGTGCTGTGTGTGAAGCAAGCCATTCCTAGTTTCTTTTTCACGTGGCTGTGGTTCTTTAGTTCCAAACTGACACGTTAGATTTACAGTACATTTATAAAAAACCTTTATGTCAACTGCAGATAAACTGATGGGAGTCTAAAATGCCCTTTAAACATTTTAACACTCCAAGTAATCTACATTTGAATAGATATAAATTCTAACGGCTCCCAAGTTCACTGCAGTTGACTGCAGCGTTGTCAGCTTCTCTGCTCTCAGAATCCTTTTTTTACAAAGTCTGAGCAATCGCTCCCCAAAGAAAGATGGCTGAAGACAATATATCACAAAATGTATCCACATACATGAGGCTGCAAAAGGCAGGCAACTCGTCTAGACTCAAGCTGTCTGCCCCGGGAGTGCTGCCTCTGAATTAGATGATACACCTTTTTTTTTTTTATGTTCCTTAAGAGCTGATTTTGCAAGATGCAGTCATCAGTGTTAATATATTCAGTTACAAAAGACAGGTGATAATATCAGCAAGTCTTTGGGTGAGACAATTTCCTCAGGAGCAGCATCCAGGAATCTATTACCCAAAGTCGCACAATTAGTGCTGCAGACACATAACATTAGCTTTGATACAAAGGGAAGCGTTTAATCTGAAACCTTATGCATTATCTTAACTATTTTTAGCTCTTTTGGTCAAGGCATCATTTTGAGACTCAATATCATTTAACTGATGAGTGAAAGAATAATAAACTGTTTCATGAGTGATGCAGAGAGACGCAACACAAAAACTGCCGGCTTCCATTCTTTTTAGATAGTGGTTTGTTAAAAACTGCCTTTAAAGCCACTGTGTGTATGCAATGCATTGCTTTATTGAAAGCAAAGTGTAGGGCACATAAGTTTCAGGTACGTTGGTTCTTTTTATTCCAGTGTTTTCTTCTTAAGGACAATATGTCTTTCATTCTGTTTGTCTTAATGAAAGCTTTCTTCCTCTGCTTGTCTTGCCTATAAATCTTGTCTACAGTAGGAGATTTCCTGCCACCTCTTCACTTCCAGGGGAGGTGGGAACCTGACTCTAGGTTAGACAGCAGCAACCGATGGAAGTCTGGCTGAAATCTTGACCTCCTTGAACCTGATAGCAAAGTGCCAGTTGACTTTAATAGGGTTGGGATGCCATTCCCTCACATAGGGTTACATTTTCTTCAAATCAGTTTGCTATTTGCAGCAGTCTGTGCGTTACAGCTCTGACCCTGACAACTGCCAGCAGAAGTGAGCTTTTTGGTAGCAACAATGGGGCATTTGGGGCAAAAATCCTTTGTAGACAAACCTCTTGCTCCTACTGGGGCAGCACTGTCTGTGGTCTCAACTCTTCTGTAAGGGCCAAACACTGCCAGCCTTAAGTTCCCCAAATGTCAGAACTCAGAACTTTGGTCTTGGTGTAACAGTGCACCACCAAGACCCCCATTACCTGGAGAGGAGGTAATGTGAGGTTATTACAGCCTCTCCCTAGTCTCTGTTTCAGTTCCATAGGTGTTAGGGGCTGGAAGGGACCTTACAGGTCATTGGGTCCAGCCCCCCTGCACTTGGGCATGAAAGATCACTGGGATCAGATGACCCCAGCAAGATGGGTGTCAAGATGTTTTTTGAAGATCGCCTCATTGTATAATGCACAACTGAGGACGGAGGCACACAGCGTCACATTCAGTGACACCACTGTGTTCCCTCTCACCCCCAGGCCCATTACTGCAGGGGTCCCTATGTTTAGGGGTGCAAAGATGTGTTGAAAACACCTTCTAGGTTTTATAGTTCTCTGTGGCTGCCATGGAGAAGTTTGGTGCAAGGACACCACTGGAAATAGGACATACGATTTCATCTTAATTTTCAGACACTTCAGGGCAAGTATGGCACCCTAACTTATGCATAATTTAATTCCTAACCAATGAGCAAAATTAATTCTTCTTGCCAAACACTGATTGCTTGTTATCTTAGAAATTGCTTAAAAACAATTATGAAAAAGTTCTTTTCTTTCTTTTTAAACATTTTTTCCCAGATTTTTTTTCTTCTGTTCACACATACAGGGAAATGATAATTAAACACTGAATGTAATAGTTTCATAGTTTCTAGGGTCGGAAGGGACCTGAGCAGATCATCAAGTCTGACCCCCTGCCATGGCAGGAAAGAGTACTGGAGTCAAACGACCCCAGCAAGGTGTTCATCTAGCCTCCTTTTAAAGACCCCCAGGGTAGGAGCCTGCACCACTTCTCTTGGAAGTTGTTTCCAGATCCTAGCCGCCCTGATCGTGAAGTAGCGCCTCCTGATATCTAGCCTGAATCTACCCTCTGCCAGCTTGTGACCGTTATTTCTGGTCACTCCTGGTACTGCTCGGGGGAACAGGGACTCCCCCAGTGCTTGCTGGTCCCCTCTGACTAGTTTGTAACAGGCCACTAGATCCCCCTCAGCCTTCTCTTGTGGAGGCTGAACAGGTTCAGGTCCCATAGCTTCTCCTCGTAGGGTCTGCCAATAGTCTTCCAATGATTATATTTTGTGAATGAGACATTTATTTATGCAGTACTTTAATTTCACAATGTGTTTAAAATGCATGGGATAGGCTTTCAGAGTCGCTCGTGCATAATACACTGCTTTAAAAATAAGTCACCATATCATTTTTTACTTAATGCTGAAAATCCCATGATCCCATTTTCTCTGTCACCAGAGCAGGATAAAAGAATTCTTGCTGTGAAATGCTCTTTCTTGAGGAATCCATTAAAGTTTAAGTTTGTGTACTGTCTCAAGCAAGTTCTGTGTTCATTTCCCCAGAGTAGACCACAACTTCTTTGTGTCACTTTTAGTTTTGGGAAGCTGCATTTGTAGCAGGAAATTGTATAACAATCTCTTTTTAGAACTCCCTGACTAATGGCGACATTAAGGCTACAGGAGAATCAATGCAATTTGAAGACAATTTACTAATTGGGGCCGAGTAACAAGAATGAACAAAGGGAAGAAGAAGACTATTGTGTAAGACTTAGAGTACATACAGCTCTTGATAAGAATATCAGAGATTTCAGTCAGAATGAATTTGGGGAATTAATTGAGAGACCAAAGCGAGCATTTAGCTGAACATTTTCTGTGGTATTTTACCATATGCATTGTTTAATGTAATCATCTCAACAGTTATGCCCAAGGCCGATGTTTCAAATGTGGGTACATAATTAAGCACGAGCAGAGAAAATGAATATATCAAGGTGTTTAAGTTTTCTAGACACCAAAGCGTTCAGCATTGGACACTATGGGTGCGTGTACACAAGTGCGGAGACTGCTCCGATGTGCTGTAGTCAGAGCAGACTTGAATAATCTGCACTGTAATCACCGCGCTCCAGCCAGCCTCCATGTCTCATGTATCAGCAGCCCCATGTTTCAAAACGGTGGTGGGGGTGCTTCAACAGACTTTAGTGCAAGTGCCCCCCCAACATTTTGAAGTGCAGGGAGGCTGATACATGGGACGCTGTGGCACTTTAATGAGAGTGGTTCTCAGAACCGCTCCAATTAAAAGGGCTGTCCCCACACCTCCAGAGTACATGTCCTGTAAAAGTCCCATAAGAATCTTGTCATGATCTTTAGAACCGCAAACGTTAATAATAGTCAGTAATGTAATAATAGAAGAATGAATGTGGATTAAGGTCGAAAGAATATTTTTGTTGGAGGGGCAAGCTTTGAAAAGTATATGAGGGCCTTGTTATATGTTGCACTTTGAAGTGTTCAAATATTGATCAATATTAGTGCTAGGTCAAGTTTAGAGCAGTCACAGTCTGTGGCTAAACCACCCCAGCTAAGCGTTTGCCCATCCGCTCCTGAAAATGTCCAGGGATGGAGATGCCACAACTTCTCTAGGTAGCCTGTTCCCATGCATGACCACTCACATAACCAACATGTTCCTCCTAATCTCCACCCTATGTTTCTCCTGATGCAGCTTGAGGCCACTGCTTCTAGTCCTGTCCCCAAAACCCACAGAAAAAAGCCTATTTCCATCTTCTCCATAATTGCCCTTCAGGCTTTTAAAAATGGTGATCAAATCCCACCCCCTCTCAGTCTTTCATTCTCCACACTAAATGACCTCAGTTCTTTTGAAGTTGTCCAATTAAGAAAACAGGAAGTGAAAAAAATAATGTCCCTATAGTAATCTTAATTTAGCCACATCACTCGTCCAATGTATATTCTGGTACTTAGCAAGAAGTTAGGTATACAACCATTTACTTTTCTCTACAAGCACTAGTACACTTCATTCTATAAATCAAGTATTAATATTCTAATAAAGTACAGATGGTCCCCACAATTAAACCTTTTTTCTTGATTCCATTATTCTGTACTGTACAGAGAGCTCTACATTTTAAAATGCTAACTCTAAGGCCGTATTTCCAGTTTCCTCCATTATGCAGCTGTATTATGGTAGGAAACTGTTAAGTTTGATGACTGATGACATGATATAATGTGGCATGTTATGAAACGCAGTAATGCAGTATGTGAGCCAGGGAATTTGAAGACTTTTTAAAAAGTCTTTTAACAATACTGCTCCCTATTTCTCTCCCCCACCCCTTTTTGGAAAGGGCATGCTATCTATAAAATCAAATGGGTTTTCTTCAAGCCTTTTTCAGTGGAGGTAGCAGCTCAGTATTATGAGATGCAGAAAATTCAGCTAATGTGCTCATTATCACACAAAATTCTACTTCATCTTATTTCAAATGGTCAGGAAGTTTATTTTAAAATAGTTATATCTATTTTTTCCATTAAACAGAATTTTCATTACTGTGTCCTTGCAGTCTTTTTATATCCTACTGCCTAATCCAATCTACCCCAAAAGAAAACCATTTTTATAGAAAACCAGAACCATTTCCAGTCTCATTATGTGGCACAGGTGTAAAACAAACACTGTAACTCATAAGGGTCTTGACTAATGGGTGCTAGATCCTAGAGCACTTGAAATTTCTATCATTTATACCCATTTGGCAGGTACTGTTGGCTATGATTGGGCCACTTTTCATCCCTAGGTTTATTAGGGCTGAGTGTGTCATGTCTTTTGTGATTAAGGATGATAATTTGTTCACCCGAGGAGATCTGCTAGTTACTGAGCCTGACACAGCAAGATTCTGATCACACTCAATTTACATTCAAATTTTGATTTTCACAAGGGCTCCTCTTGTATGGGTACAATTTTAAGCTGCACCTGCACAACATATTAGTAATGCACTGTAGCATATTTGTCCCCTTCAGCTTCTGGATTTCAAGTGTAATCCAGTAGCGGGTAATGTGTAATGTGTGTATGCGTGCACTTGCAGACAGACATGCTTGCACATTGCTAACTACTTAAAAGGTGCAAAGATATTGGCACAAAAACTAGTTCATAAAGACTTGAGAGATTTTTTGCTATTCATTGTATTTGTTAGTGTAGTTCGGATAATATTCCTTTTCCCCCCTTCCAAGAAAGACTACTATTTTCTTTGAAAAACTGAAAAAAAAATGGCCAAATGTCAAAACTGTTTCTGGCCAGAAACTAGGAAAAAGTATCGGTGCTTTGAGTGAAATTTTTCAGTTTTTAATTTTCCAATGAAAAAGGAAAGCTTTCAGGAAAAGCAATTTTCTATTAATATTTTCCTTTGGCCTAATTTGCCATAAAAAAGTTTAAATAGAACAGTTTCACCCAACTACATTGCTATAAGGCTTATGACTCCAGAGTATGGCCCATTGTGTTGACATATTAAAAAGAAAGTCTATGTCACAACCCAAAGAACGGGCTCTTCAAACAGGCACAGACAAACAGGCACAGAAAGGGGACAGACATCATCTTGCCCGAAGTCACACAACACTGGAAATAAAATCCAGGTGTACTGGCTTCCCATCCAATAAATAAATCATGTATTTTTAAGAAAAGGCTTTTAGAAGAAACTTGGCCAGAAATATGATGTGAACCTGGAACCTAATAAAGCTGACATATATGTGTTGTGCAGTAAGTACACCGATCATAAAGTTTATATGTGTGTACAGATTGCAGAGCACTCCTATCTGACAACAGAGACCTCTGGTTGTGGATGTGCCTTTGTTCCAGGCTCAGGGAACCCTTTTGTTTTTTGAAGCCAAAGTGTTCTGGTGACAGCATCAAGATCTTTTCTTGCTGGGGATGGAAGAATAAGCACAGAGAACAAGGAAGCCACGGCTCACCCTGCTGTTCATGGGCCCTCTTGGACCATGGTAGAGATTCTGGACTCAGGAAGCTCCGGTGTATTAACACCTTTTGGTGGCTACTCCAGTCACATGTACATCCATAAAAGCCATTGCTGTAGGACATAGGGTGCCACAGAGGGCATTGTGTAGCCCTCCGTACTGGGATGAATTTCATCTTGTATGCATAAAGCTAAAAACAAGATAAGCTTTCCACTGAAAGCCAAAACACAAGGCTGGGCATGCTGCTCCCTGGGGAGGTTAAGCTTAGAGCTGCTTCATCCATTTACTGATAAAAGTGCTGGGGAAGAGTGTGACCCTGGCTCAGTTTTTTAAACCTTGCATCTTCTTCAGGCCAAATACGAAGCAGGTAGTGGGAGCCGTGTCCGTCTTGGGCTAAGGCAATTTCTTTTAAGAAAAACAAGTGACAACTGAACATAATGTCTGTGTAAATGATTAATTTCCAGAGGCTGATGCATAAATCGGCTTTATTTTATGAGCATGCCTTATAGAATGTGTGTATAATAAAAATCATGCCCACATCAGATTTAGTGGTGGCTGCTACTCGGAGAAATCCCCTACATTCAGAAGTCAGCGCTAATCAACAGCAAACACAGTAATAAATAAAGCCCTTCACTTAATTTCCAGGTGAAATACTAGTAAGATGTCTGAACCTAGAGGTTTCAATTCTGAATATACAAGGCACTTTTCCTTCATTTACTTTTTATCTGATGTATACAAATAATATGGGCGCTGACAATAGCATGGTGGGTTTCCCTCTAAATAAAATTAGACAAATGATGGCAAAATAAACAAGCAGCCAAATCAGAAATACACTGTGTAGTTATTCATCTGTCTTCCAGATAAGATATTCTTTCTAGCAGACAGATTTGTAATATGCAGTACAACCACTCTGTGTTCAAAATCATGCATGCTCAGACTATACAAACACTAAAAATCAAAACACTTCAATTGTCAATGATTTTTTTTCCTAGGGGGTGTTGAAGATGAGGTGAATAGTCACTAACCTAAGAGTCAGAAACCAATAAAGCAAAAACTTTGCACAGCATACTTTAAAGCAAATCAAATGTTATTGCTTCTACCACAGTATCTGCAGTCTTTTTTTTTTCTTTTCCTCTAGAAATACATAATGCCTAGGATTTAACCTCTCCCAGAACACAGGACCACATGAAGGGATACTGACAATATCTTTTCCCATTTGATTTGGTTTTGAAGGGCATATATCACAACCTGAATCCTTTCTGGAGAAAGTCCTGTGGGATGCTAAATGACAATCATAACCTTTCAATAAAATTTTACATCCTTATTTATAATTCTATTGCTTGGCTTTAAATCTCTCTGAAATTACATATATCTGAAGAATAATTCCTAGGGAACCTACCAAAACATACCGATTGAAATTCCTACTAATTTTATGACTTCTATAAAAAAAGGTAGTTTAAATATAATCATTACTTTAAAAAGTCAGCCCTTACCAGTGCTAAGTGCCCGTGGCATTTGAGATACCATAACTTTCTACCATAACTGCCCCATACACCTGTATCAGGAAAGACCTCTGGTAGTTGTACCATGTAGAAATGTAATGGTGACCACTGTAGCTGTAGATACAGAACAATAAATGTTTTCTTTAAACGTTGTTGTTGATTCAAAGAATAGCTCAAATTTAAATACAATAAGAGGACAGAGCAATCTCTATGCAATACAGGAGAAGTAACTCCACCCTGGTAATAAGACTACCAACTCACATTTCTTTGTCCTGCATCCCACACCTCCCATAGAACAAAATGAAGGCTTTGGAAATGTATTAAGGGAAGAACAGACTCTATCCCCATGGTGCAATTTATTTCGAGTCAACAATGCCCAGAATTTTGCAGCGTTCATGAGCTGGGTTGCGCATCAGTTCATGCATAGAAAATCTGTATCTTCATCCTCAACAATTCATCTGCTAGTGAAAATTGGACATTTTGCATGCAACATCATATACTAAAATATTAAGTGATAGTTAGTCACGTTTGTCTGAAGTCAGGCAGAATTCAGGGTAAAGATATACCTTACAAACTAACAGAATTAGAGATGCATAAACTTTCATGAGCAAGAGCTCTCTTCATCAGATGCTATAGTACCGTACAAGTAGGTATAAAAATGGTGCCTGGTCTAGTGCCATCCATATATCTGGTTTGAAGAATTCCTCTGCTCTTGTTGCTTTTCCTTAACCTGAAGTTATAATCATGGATCCTGGTTTTCTCTGATTTAAAAAAAAATAAATCCCCAGTTTTTGGATTTAAAAAAGTAACCCAAAATCCACATTTTCCCATGATTAAAATGAAACACCACTAATAGATAGATATATCTGTATATTAGTGGTATTTCATTTTGATCACAGAAAATTGTGGATTTTGGGCTACTTTTTTTAAACCTAAAAATTGGGGATTTTTTTTTTATTAGAGAAAATCAGGATCCCTGGTTATAGTCTTCTGCTGGAAACCTTATGGTTCATAACCATATCTACTGGAATTAGTTTGGGGTCTCATACTTGGAACTGGAGGATTAGGTAATGTAATAAGAAAATGAGAGGGGGGAAAATCCCTTCAAAATTTCCTATTTTCATGCAAATATCTTTTCAAATGAAAAATGCAGAAACTAGTATAGTGGAAAAAATTCAAAACAGAGCAGGCTTTGCTACTTTCTGGAAGGCATCAGTAGGCCCCTAAGCCTCTGAAATGACAGCTTAAGTATTCTCCAATTTCATTAAGCTATTCAGCATATTTCATGCATGCACTTTGAGCTTGATGAATGCTGCTGAGCAGTAAAGTATTTACAATCATTTGTTGGATTAAACCCTCTAATTTTGTTTTAGTGAAATTCACAACCATTTTGATTTGTTTTCTGTCAGTGACCTACAGGATTTGTTGCAGGAAGATTTTTTTGTGAACAGTAGGTTTTACTCATGAAGCTTCACCCAACAGACTGTTCAGGTAAGAGGTAACCATGAATTCTGTACAGGTTCACGTAGGACTAATGCAACACTTACTGCTCCTGCTCCAGAAGATATAGGTGCTTCAATCTGGTGCATTACTGCTAAGTTCTTGATAGTGAAAGCTTGCTGCAAAATCATCTCTCTTGTTCTTCTTTTTTTTTTTTGTTTTAACACAACCACAGATGGTCTATATAGAACAATTCTCTATTCCTTCCACGTAATAAGAAGACTCTACCCAGTAGTCACCTAATTTCTTTTATGAACATAAATCTAAGTTATGCGCATGTTACTTATGACCAAACCTTCATCTTTAATTGTGACTGGCATGGCAGTTGTGGAGAAGGCATTCTGACTGTCAGAACCACTGCTAATATAAAACAGAGTTATGGCCATTACCCTGAATGGATCTATACTGAATTGGACCAGGTGAGACTTTCATCCTGTATTTTTCAGTCTTGAGGCTCTGTGGAACCCATGACAAAATGACTTCACGAGAAGCAACAGATTTGCTCAAAATAACTCTGAACTGAAATGTTCAACTGCTGCCTTGAAATGTGTTTGATTTCCTATCCTTTATTTAGAGAGATTTAAAATAACCAACAGAGGGGCACGGACATTATCACGTGACTGATCACATGATATGGACAGCAGTTGAACTGAACAGGTTGTTTACAACACAACAGGCTGACATAGGTTCCCATAAAATGTTCCCTGAACACTCATAGATCCATTAGTAAAGGCTGATAGCCTGGTCATGCATAGCCTCAGTCAAACAGAACTGAGAGGCACGTTTCTCGTACACGTTATTCCCTCTGAACGGTTTGCCCACCTCATTCACATCCCTCACTCCTAAAACTCTGGCTGACTTTTGGCATAATCTTCACTTCCCCTCCTCCACAATAAATGTAGCAGAGACTAAACAAAGCCACTTGGATGAATGATACAAACACTTCGGAGACTAAAGAGATCCTACGTATAAACTGCAAGGCTCTTTTCCTTTCCTACCGACTGGGAACTTTCTTTCAGGATATGGGGATTTTCTGACGGGACAATGGGAGTTACAAGCTTCACGTCATTGCCTGAGGATAATTGCATTTCTGATGAGCTTCTAGTCAAGTCTTTCAACTCTCTGCATCTAAACCAAGGGTGCAACTCCTATTTAGTCATAACATGTTAGTTATAGTGGATAGATTGCTCAATGCTGCCTCTTCACAAGCAGATCACTTATGCTGAAAATACCTTTCTTAACAATTTCCCTTCCAGTCTATAAGATTTGGCCACTGGACTTACAAAACTACAGCCCCCACCCCCCAATCCCATACTATTCCCCCCACAAACCCTCCTGCCTCTCCTCCCACTGGGACTGACCTCCTTGGTTCCCAGCATTGGCAAATGCTGATAAAACCAGCACCATGAGTGGCTTGCAGGATGGGGGTTTTGTGGGCTGGCAGGGGGTCCACTGGTTGGGGGGGTTGTTCATCTTGGGGTGGGGCAAGGGGCTGGGAGGAGGCAAAAAATAGCTCAGTGCCAGGGAGCTGGTTGGATTCAGTGAGACTGACTACCAGCCACTCTGACTCCTGCTGTGGAAAAATTATTAGTAAACATGCTAAATTATTAGTAAATTTGTGGCAATTTAATTGGCCACTTTGCTGTTGGCCATCTTCCTTCTTTGCCCTCTCTCTTTCCTTTCTTCCCATCAGAGCTGCTATCGATCTTTCTCGCCTGCTGCTGTTTGAGGCACACCTCAAATGACCTCCTGGTTCCATCTCTAACATTGCCTGACTCTCAGGTATATCTTTTTCCAGTCTTTCCCTACTACAGCCTGTCCAATAAACAGACTCATCACTGATTCCTTCTCACCAAAATACATGTACTGACCCCTCACATACACTGCTCCGTTGCCTGCCAGGTAGACAAGAGTAGATCTCTCTTATCCCTAGGGGACAGCAGGTCATAGAGCGAGAGCTGTCTTCCATCTCCTCCTAGCTTTTATTTCTTTTCAATTCCCAGGCATTTCACTTCCTTTTCCACTCTACTTCTATGGGAACAGAAGAACATTTTCCTTTTACTTACTATTTCCTGACATTCTGCTCACACCCCATCTGCATTCCCTATAGAAATGAATGTTATTTCTCTGCTGCCTCTCACCTTTCCTCCTCCAATTCCAGGTCATTCTCAACACAACTCCTATTTCTTGTTTTCACCCATTTCAGCATGTCCTTCTGTCACACCGTCCATCTCCAATTAATGCCTTTCCTCTCATGCTATCTACCTTTAGG
Source organism: Gavialis gangeticus (assembly GCF_001723915.1). NCBI lineage: Eukaryota > Metazoa > Chordata > Crocodylia > Gavialidae > Gavialis > Gavialis gangeticus. Next base: position 21,181,962 of record NW_017729009.1, read on the forward strand.
CCTTTTCCCTTCCTTAATTTTTTATTCTGCAGTCTCCTACTCCCTCTCCTCTCCTGTTGCTGTTGGCTGCCCTTTCACATGTAATTCTAGAAAAAAAATACAGCAGGAAATTAGTTAGTTCATCTCCTACTGTTAACTGAAAGGACCTCAGAGCCAAGTTAGCCCATCATCCACAGGCAATATGTTAAGGAATGTAAATTCTTCTGTCTGACTACAGAGCATCATCCTTACTCTCACTTCATGTGGTGCTCAGCTAGAAGCCATTTCTTCAGAAGAGAAATGCAGCTGTTTTAAAGAAAGTTCAGTAGTGTGGCCTGCAGTCATTTATACATATACCTAATGTTAATGGAGTCTTTCCCTTTTGTCACAAATAGCTGGTATGGACTATTAATATAGATCTAGGGGAATACAGAGCGCTAATGCTTTTGGGTTGTTATTTGTCCTATTAGCAATAGCATATACAGTTCAGCATGTTTAATTCCAGCTGCAACTATCTTATGAATATTTTGGTTTGACAAAACCAACCTATGCAATGCCTGGTTTGCTTGGTGAGAAAAGACATACACGTGGTTTTGATCTACAACGCGGCATTGTGGTTATTGCATATTACCAGGAAATCATTCATTTTGGAACCTGCTTATTGCTACTTTCCAGCTGCTGGAAAAAATGAAGAGTAAACAAAATCTTGCAAGCCTCGTAAATATTAAATTGTATTTCTGGGGCTTGGGTCAGCTTCCTACCTCCTAATCTTGTATGTTAACACTTTTTCCCCATAATGTTCAGCTGGGATATTTTAAACTCTATAAGCAAGAGTGCTTTATTTTTCAAAAAGATTCCATAAGATCTTTGATTATAACTGTCAGATCAGACAGCTAAAATCAGATTTTGGTCACATTTCATCACAGTTTACACATACAAGTTGTTTCCTCTCTAGATTTTAGTGTGCATCTTTTGCAGAAAAAGTGTTTCATGTAACAAAAAAACACCAATCTATTTTGAGACAAGACAGTGACACCTGAATGTATGAGAGGTTCCTTCGTGTATTATTGCTTTCACCTAGTGCTTCAGCTGAGTTTCTGATTTTTACAGAGATTTCTTTTAATTTGGAATATTTCCTTGGAATAAGCAAGATGAACAAGTGAGCATACCATTCCTGGCTCTCATTAGAAGAAGGGAAGAAATCAAAGTCATGCAAGGACAGCATGCAACACCCAGAGTTAGGAATGCTTCATGTTGATAGGTTCAGAGTGAACATCAATTAGGTGCATTAGTTTCACAATTAATTTAAAGTTTCCCTATTTGCAGGCCTGACTGCACTTTAGGCAATACACTGGCTCAAAAGTTTGCCTCTTCTTAGGCAAAAGAGGTATTGGTAGACTTGCTTTGTGTTTCTTTAGACATTTATGAATGTCTATTTTTACATGATTCCTTATTTTGTCTGTGCTTTAAATTATGTTTTTCATTACTCCAGCATGTATTTATTTAACAACTATCTTCCTACAGATGAAGAAGTTTCAGAGTTCAATTCCTCTCTCAAGTACTCTTTATACCATGTTTAAATTTACTGTTTTAGGTTTAGTGTAAGTCAGAGGAGAGTCCATTAACAAGTAGAACTATGCTAATTTACAATGGCCAACAGGATGGCCCTTATATTCTTGCATGCACTAATATAAATGAGCGCAGAAACAGAACCTAGCAGCTCTTAGCTAAGATGAACAAATGTTAATAGCTGTTAAGTTGTTTAATATGATACCCCTTCCTTCCTCCTCCCACACATTATACTGCAACACACTTGAAAACTGTGCTATTTTTGGCCTTTTTTCAATTACCAACAGTAACAAACACATTTTCCTCTAAAGAGAAATGGAAAGAAATGGGGCTATGAAAGGAAACATTAAAGCCATTGATTGGTTTATTAATAGAAAAACCTGCATGTATGTCACCCCTCCAGTGATAACACACCACTTCAATGTGAGTGATGACACTGCCAAGAGTAACAGAGGGTGCAGACAGAAGTTATATTTGTCAAGCAATCAGCCCCTTGAAAGCGCTTTACAGTTGAGCCCTTACAGAAGCGCACAGCTGCAGAGTGCTTTAAAAGGACCCATTTGCATGACAATCTGAACTCTCATGTAATGAGAGTTCAGAAGAAAGTGGAGCACCTTCATTAATGTCTGAGCAGCCACTCCCCCTAACTGCCCTCCCCACCCACTGGCTTCAGAATGAGAGGGGAGGGAGTGCTGGAGCATGGGGTGAGTAGATTGGAGCCTCCCCAAGGTGATGGGGACTCCAATCCACCCACCCCGACCCTCCAGCATAGGCTGGGCAAACCCCAGACTGAGCTCCCTTCTTTTCCTTCCCACCTCCCATTCTAAAGATAGCACTGGACTTGGGGGAGAGGGGCAAAGCTAAAGAAAAGCAGCTGCAGACATGCAGCCACTCCAAATTGAAACTCCATCCCTCAATCTACCCTTGACCCAACAGTGAATGCCTCTTGGGTCAGGGGAAAATGCTGTAACTCATGGCGCTTCCTGGTAAGTGCCATGAGTTACAGCAGGGAATTGCACATCTGTCGGTGTCCTTAATGACCTCTGATGTACCTTTTTTACAGTGCCATAATTTGGGAGTTCCAAGGTAAGTAGTGACTTTTTCATTTAGATTTACAGAAACTATCAAGAATATTCTCATCTGATTACAGGCCTCTTGTGCAACTGAGGCGGTAAAGATTGGTCAGAGCCCAACAATAAATGCCTAGTAGGGAATTCCCGTATTAGATGGAGACAACTCACGTATCTGTGCTGCCACTGGGCCCAGAACCTCGGACTAACTCTTGGTGTAAGGAGCATGGCAGAATGATGTTCTAGTTCCTCACAGTTAGAGAGAGAGAGAGATTTGGAGGCAGAGATGCATCTGAATCAGTGAAATAGAACCAAGCTGAGGGCTGTGGGCAACTCAGGCAAGCCCATGGGGAGCTTTGGTGTCATGCAAACTGCAGATAGGGCAGGTGGGAAGGAGGAAGTGAGAAGTGCTGCTCCTTTGGGTGTGTAGTATACATAGGAATCTTGGCCATAGCACAGATTTGACTTGCACCTGGCCCTTTTATATCACATAGAGTTGGGGCAGCATGCAGGGAAACATGTACAAGAGCGACGGCTGTGCTGACTCTGGCTGTTACTTGGTAAAAGTTCTATCTAAAATCACATGCCCCAGAGAAACTTTGTTAGAAATGACTGCACAAGTGGTAAAAGTCACTTCACCTTCAGCATTCCAGCTTCACCTGAAAGGAATTAAGGGTATCCCTTGGCAATGCGCTGCTTGATGGGTCTTGTTGCTTGTGGGAAGTAAAATATTTATTTTCCTAATAGCCAGCATCCTCAGTTGCCATAATTATGCTGTTGATTACATTCTGTTGTTACACCAATTACTGATTCAATTAAAAGGGCATACTTTTGGGTGCTTTTGACCGTGCTTTAAATAAAAGTCAGAGTGAAATAACTTTGCTGGCTAAGGTACTGGCAATTTAATGAAGGAAGGACCTGATTCTGCCATGTTTATCCATGATGAATAGCACCTGAGGGATGTTTTATGGGAATATCACAGAATAAGCTACCACAGTGAAGGGTAGCAGAATAGCACTGTGAAATATTCTCCATGAATACTCCAACTTACTAGCAGAAGCATGCCCTTCAAATTCAAATACATAGGCTATATTATGCTGTTGAAGTTCCTTGGCCTTTTCCAATTATATTGTTAATCTTGTGATACTGGGTTTTAATTAAAGCCCCAACATATGCGGTCAGGTGACTATTTGTTAAACTCATCTTGCGTTTCTGCTGCTTGTGGTTATCAAATAAAGCTTGACGGTGTAAACTGTAGAGGCTCGAAAGCAGGAGACATGTAGAATTGCATAGTTTTTTAAATCTCGTGATTTTTAAACACATCATGATTTGGGGAGTCTTCCTCATGTTTTAATGATTCATTGAAGGCAGAACTGGCAACACTTCATCCAAAATGCTCCATTTCTGACTGATAATCCAATATAGATGCTGTCATAATTTTAAAAGCTGGCTCAAATTACTGTGCTGATAATTATATTACATACAAAATGTAAATCTGTCTAGAAGCATGTACTATATCAGTGCTCTCTCTTGAAGGAGAAACTGGAATGTTCCTAATATCAAATGAGAAGTTGTACTTGCCATATATATGACAGGGGAAGATGCATTAATGATCTAACAGTTTTTGGAGGTACCATGTACCTAAACATGGAAGGGACACAGTAATCTGTCCCTTTTAATGCTCTTTGTAGTGCTGGATAAATCATTTGTAACAAAATATTTATATTAAGAAGCACCCTTGTTTTCCCCTGGTTGGTACCATTTACAATTTTTTCCCAGTAGTATTAGGTATGCAGATTCTTTATTATAGGATAATTTCCAAAAAAAATTGTCTGCTGCTGCTTGCCCATAAGCAATACATTGCAAATATTCAAATTTTGGGCTGTTTTAATTGGCCACATACTATTTTCCTGTCCCCTGACTGAATAAGAATAACATTTAGAATAATTATTGCTGTGAAAATGCTTAAGGATTAGACATTAGAAATGTGTTTTCTGCAAAGATTCTACATTATTTGCTTAAAACTCTGGTGATTTTACAGTATTCCTGTGAGTAAATTTGTTAGAAAAGTCACAGAAAGTAAAAACAAAGGAGCACTGAGAACTGAAGGAAATTCCTTTCTCAGTGGTGAGAAACTGTTTTGCAACAGAGTCTCAGCTCTCTCGGTGAGTGATGGAAAAGGGTAGCTATTAGCATCACAGGAACTGGTGCACTGGATCAGGTCCACATAGCCTGCCTCCTGATGGTGGCCAGCCTCAAATGCATCAAGGAAACTTATTTGTGAAAGACAAACGTGAGAAAACCTGCCCTCCACAGAAATCCAGTTACCATCTGACAGAGATTGGCTTAAACTCCAAAGGTTAAAAAAAAATGCCCTGGTTGTTTTAATTTATGAGGCAATTATGCCCACTGTGGTTCTCTAATGCAAGCTTCTCAGTAATGGCTGGAACTACAAAAGTGTTTATAAGTCTCTAAGAATAGCTGGACCATAATTTCTCTCAAGCAACAGATCTCAGTTTTAGGGCCCCAGACTGCAAGTTCAATTCCTCTTGTTGATACCACCTGAGCTATCACCTGATTGTTGCATATGACCCTGCTGTTGCACAGAGGGGTAACCAGTAGGGTTGTGTGAAGCTTTGGTCCCTGGTTCGATTCAGCCCAATTCAGTGGCCGAATCTCCTAATTTAATCAGAGGACCCTTTAATCTCTCTGAACCCTCCAAATCGATTCAGAGAGATTCGGGAATTCAGACGTAGATATAGCGTTAAGTGTTTTTTCTACATATCTCTAGGTAGCAGGGGCTCTGAATGCTTCTGCACTGGGGCAGATGGAGCATCCCACAGGAGCACGGGGGGCTCCCCAGCGTGCTTGGCACTTCTGGTCCACCAGGGAGCATGCAGGGGGCTCCCCACATCACCCCTGGCTCAGTGACTGGTGCCTCCTGCCTCTGTGGGGGTGCACCCGGGGTTCCCTTGCAGCCGATCGCTGAGCCGGGGGGAAATGGAGGGGGCCCCCAGTGCGCTCCCTGGCAGACCCAGAAGTGAACTGGAAGGACTTCTGGTCCACTCCTGGGTTCACTGCTGAGCACGCTGGAGACCCCATGTGCTGCTGTGGGACACTCCATCTGCCCCAGCCCCGCAGCGATCAAGCTACCTCAAGGTATGTAGAAAAAAGCTTTTAAAGCTGTGCCTGTATCCAAATCACTGATTCACTGAATCAGCATCGAATCTTCAGATTCAGGTTCAGCCAAATTGAATCAGGGACAGTTATCCGAATCAATGGATCGAATCACTGTCCCCGATTCAGGCTGAATCTGAATCAAATTGGGCCCGTTTCACACAGCCCTAGTAAACAGCTCTTTTTACTTTAAGTAGCAGGGAACTTCTGCTCAAGGGTAGCTATTTTGGAAAACAGGTTTTAAAGAGGATTTTAAAAAAGTGTACATGATAAAAGAAAAGGGAATAAAAATTATTTTGATTTCGCCAGGTAGGAAGGTTCTCACGTAGCTGTAAAAAAAAAAAAAAAAAAA
>NW_017729009.1:21188193-21207393 GCF_001723915.1 Gavialis gangeticus
AAAAAAAAAAAAAAAAAAGCTCAATAAAAACCTGGCAAATATGAAGGGACCTTAGTTAAAAGTCTGCCAATATCTTTTAAACTACATAAAAAGCGTAGGTAAGGAATCAATAACTGTTATTTCCCTGGCTTTCAGTTTATGGCTGTTTAAAGATTCTGTCACAATGATGACACCCTAAAGCAACAGCTTTTAATAAAACAAACATTTTTTCCTCTCAGGTCTTGAACTACATTCTTCACTTCTTTAAGCACATTGTAATCTGGTTATTTATCATTTCTAAGCACCATTTAGATATTGAGTAATTGGCGTTTGATATTTGCCTTCAAAGCACCAAGCAACCTGGACCGTCGGGGACTGAAAGCTAGTTGGATGGTGATATGGACATGACTGCTTCTTGTACCTTTCCAGAGACAACAATGTAAGTGAAAGCACTAGAGTGAGGTTGGCTGGAAATCAAAAGGATTGCAAATCATACCTGTTTCTCCATAGCCATGCAGGGGCCCTAGGCAGTGGGATTGTGAAGTTCTGTTGCAAAAGAGCAGGGGAGGACTTCAGAGGAGCAAGCACTGGATGTTCCTAATTGCATGACAACTTTGTCCGTCTGCTGTTAACCAGATTATGCCTGTGAAAAACAGGAAATATCTGATATTCCAGTAAATGTTCTGCATGTGTACATGCAATGGGTTCCTTGCTATGAAGCTAGATCAAAGGGGTTCTTGGGACAAAGAAGGCCAAACAAATGACACAGGGATAAATCCACAAGGAAGCTGCTAGTTGCAGATTATCCCACCCCTACCTAGTTGCTTCCACTCCAAAATTGTTTCCTATTCCCAAGGATAAGCCTTGGCTCAAAAGAGGAAAGGTATTACACTGGACCCTCCCCAGGCCTAGAAAATGGAGACAGCTTGAGTGGCTTGAGAGAGGTGGCCCAGTGCGTGTCAACTGAGAGTGATACAAATAGACATCCTGAGCAAGTTCCAAGTTGCAGCCAGAAGCTGTAATAGGAAACTGGGTTTAAGGTGGGTAAATCCTGGGTTAGAGTATGAGTTCAACCCTCTGTACAGCTTCAAATACGATGTACCATCACTATAAGATCACCATCCAGTAAACACCTCTGTGCTTCACTTTGAATGGGTCAGGAGTCCCACTAGATCAGTAGGACTAGTTATAAACTTAAAGATAATAGACACGTTTGCAGGGTCAGAGTCCATGTGCCCAGGTGACATTGTATCTTCAGTTATACCCCTTGAAATCTCACTGAAGGCCTGTTAGAAAAAAGGCCCTGTATATAACCTGTAGTTGTTTTCTTTTCCAATAGGTACTATTTCCCAAAGAAACATCAACATTTGCCAACTTACTGTCATACTTAGTAAGGGAGACATCTGTTGCAAATGTGCAGTCAAGGCAAGCAAACATCATCTTTTTAATGATTTCTGCTCTACCCAACCGTCTTGCATCCATTCATCACATGTAATCATTTGTCGCCATACTATGTAGCCCACATGCTGGTAGCTTTCCTCACTAATGCAGAGACTATCATTTCTTCAATTGCACCCTTTGAAAAAACATTAGCCAGGACGAAGGCAACAGGCTTCTCCATACAGAAACCATAAGCCATTAATAATATGGAGGAAGTTGTATCAGCCCTGACAAGTTACTGCTTGAACTTCATGAGCATCTTAAAACATCTTGTAATCATGCCTTCAGAGTATTGTTGTCTGCAATGTCCTATTAACATGCTTTTGAAGGATTGTTTGTTATTAATTTATTTCAAAGCCTGATCTCATGACAGATGTGTGCGCTCCCTTGGATGATAACAAGGGCCGTCAGTGATATGCACATTACAGCTCTTTGTGATCCACTTTTGAGAAGCCATCAGCAGGCCAGCTCATCATTTACCGGTACTTTGTACTGTTTTCATTTCAACATAAAAGCACAAGGAAATGCTTAAAGATTCCTATTTATCCCACTTTCATGCAGTGGTCACATTAGTTATGCATCACAAATTCATTGCAACCACTTGAGAAACGTGTCACTCTAAAACCCCACAGAGCGGGTTAGAAATGTAGTATGAAGTGATCGTGTTGACCCATTTTGCATTTAGTTACGCAAACTGAGATGATCCAAGAGACAGAGGAGTTGCACTGTATAAAAACCACCTAATATAGTGCCAAGGCACTCATGTGCACATGCCTTGCTTATGCCCAACCTGCCACCCATAGTAATAATTACTAACAAGCCTGTGTAAGATATACTGATTTGTGAGGCACTCTGTCTCTCGACAAGTAGTGGCTGGGCCACAAATCAAGGCTGCTGAACCTATCACACTTTAGCTAGCAGAGCCTGCTCATGTAAGAGAAGTGTGTGCAATTGGGTTCAAGGTTTGATCCCTGATATGGTCCTGTTCGGGAATGCAGTGTGACACACAAAACTCGGGTGCAGTGGGAGATGACCAAGCAGAGCAAAGATATGCATAACTTTCTGGACTAAAACATTCAGCACGCTCTGCAGCAATGAAGAAGCACTTACCCATACACCAGGGTAGAGATATTCTTTGAGCACGTACTGCAAGATTCAGTGCACAGTCCTCTCCAGCCAGATGACTGACAACCTTCAATTTTTGATTCCCGATATCTCCTTCTAACACGTCTGAAAGGACGAATTGCATCAGATTCATGTTGTGCGATTCAGGCTCAATTTCATTTCCATCTGAATGCCAATCAAGTGCTACTTTCAAACATTTTATTAAAAGAGTGAACATCAAGGTTCATAGCTCCTGTATACGCAGAACACTTTGGGATGCCATGTGTCTGAAAGACACAGCCAAATTCTCTTCTGTTTTGTGTTTTTCAGGAAAGTAAAATCATTCTGGGGGCACAATTGTTTTGGAGGCTAATTATGCATTCCTGCTGCAGGTTTATTATAACCGCATTTCAGACCGTGGCAGCACAGACAAGGGCTGCTAGCACGAAAAATCTGTCAGCATATCTGTGATAAAATGCTATCTGCACACAACTACAACGTGGTGCTCTCAAGGCACTATGGTCTGAAAAAGGACAATTAGAGCCTGGAGGAAATAGCTTTACATCTATTACTAGGAAAGTCAATCTATCTTTTTCAGTGATTGAAATTTGGTTTCAGGATTTTTAGTTTTTGGCCCCAGTGGTTGTGAATTAGCTTAGGGAAAATATTACCTGGAATTTGCACACCTGGACAATCTTTTGCTTTGCTGTCTGTTTTAAAAGTAAATGCTAAATGGGAAACATCACATGCCCTGAGAGGTTCCTTCAGGTGCATTTCATACATCTAAAAGCAACAGAGAAAGAATAATCTTGTGGGTGGGCCTCCAGACATGGACTTGAACTCTGGGTTCAGGTCTCAACCCTGCTACAGGCTTCTTGTATAACCTCAGGCAAGTGACTTAGTCTTTCTGATCCTTAATTCCTCACACATAAAATAGAGGCAAATTAGCATTACTTCCCCTCCTACCTTCTCTCCCTCTCTCTCATGTAAGTTAACAGCTTAATTTTTATTTCCCTTGTGCATTTGTACAGCACCTGGCACAATGTGGGGGTGATCTTGTTGGGACTCAGGATGCTAACATAATACTACTTACAAGTGGGACAGATTTCTTCTCTGCCTCCTGAAGAATTGAAGCCCTGTGTATGTCTGACTGGGCTACACTGGAGAATGGGCAGGGTGACTGCAAGTCCCTTACTTAAAACTATGCAGGGAAAAATGGCTGGCAGGAGAGAGCGTGCCCCAGGAGCTGGGAATCACATCAAACCAAATCCATGAGAAATACACGTAGGGGTTGATAGTGGCAGTCAGCTTTAACAGCATCCCCTCTATACACCCCTCTGCCATCTTCCTTGCACACACACATCCACTCCTCCCAGAAGAGGCAGTGGCAGGACACTATCATGCACCTTGACTCCTACAGGCTCAGGCTTCAGAAGTAAAATAAACCCAAAGCCTAGGTAACAATAACTCTGGCAGAGGTTTGAAATGTGTGCTAACAACAATTCTTTGGGGGACCCAGGAACCTCAGCTGTAGAAGTCTGAAGTCAGGGGTGCCAGAGGGAATAATAATAGTAAAAAATCTTCGGTTTGAAACCTTTGTGAGAGTTTAAATAGGAAACCCACCCAATTCCCTCCCCAGGGTAAAGTCGGGATTCCAGGCTAGAATGCAGAGGGAGAAGAAAAGTGCAGAAAATTCAGTGGGGTCAAAATGTCAGCTCTCTTTGGCTTTTTTCTTCTTGCTTTAAGTTCTCCAAACAGTCAGTGATCAATATTTGCTCTAATACCCAGCCCCAAATGGGTGAGTTAAGGATGGAGTTTCATTAACTGAATCCCCCTGTGTGCATGTGTGTTTATCTGTTCAGAACAGATCTTTGAAGCCAAGAGATTTTGATGGCTGGGGTTATTTTTTATTTATTTGTTTTGGACCAGGCAGCTTCATGATGTGTACAGCGCAGGGAATGACATTCCCAATTATCACCATAAGCAATCACATTAAGCTAGAGAGAACCGTTTCCCAATCCTGTGCTTTCACCTGATCTTTGACAACCCGGCATAAATAGTGGCAGAGATGATCAGGGAATGCTTCAAGATTCAGAGGGGAAAAAGCCTGGGACAGTGCACTTGATCAATGTCACTAGTAGTGTCAAGAGATGGTCATTATTGCCCTGTAGATTTATCGCTTAGGTCAAAGCAAATTACTTTCTTTTTTTCTCCAGCTTTGCCTCGCTATGCTTTTAATCTTTCCCCTTCTTTCATTCTACTTCCCTCCTCACTAGTGTGCAGGCTCTGATTGTGAGCCCTCACAGCAAGGAGGTGCTTGGTAGTGAGGTTAACAGGCAGGTTGAAATTTTGGCAAAATTACCAATCTAAAAACAGAATCAGGACAGATCTACCGGCTCAAGAAAGACTAGAACCATTTCCCAACGCTCAAAAATGAATAAAATAAATAAAGGTAGTAATTCAGAACTGTTTGCTTTGATGATGCTAGTTCAGTAGCACAATGATGAGTAGAGGTTTCATGTGATAAACCTACATCTGACATGACATGCCTTTCATGAAAATTGTACTACAGAAATGCATAATAAGACAAAGGCAGTGTTCATAACTGCAGTCTGCATGGAAACACAAACAACATATACATAACCAAAGCACATCTTCAGAAGTGCTTCAGAAGAAGAGAGCACACAGAGCCAATGGCTTAAGTGCCAGTCATCACTTCGTGAAATCCTTCTGGTACTGCTGCTTTACAAAATTCAAACCAGAGGAAAAGTCTTTCTTGTCTTCACGTTCAAAGCAACAAATCCCTCCCTTGCACCCTTTAATATTGTAAATATGCATGTAAGCGTTCAAGAAGAAGGATAATCTGGACAGCATTACAATGCTGAAAAAGGAGAGCATTTCAAAACAAAGATATGCTTTGTTAAAGCTGTGGGAATGCAGTACATAAAACCATGCTCAAATGCGGTTTTCTAAATTATCTTTTGTCTCCATTTTGCCTGATTCCCTTTGAAAATTTTGCAGGCGAGTTTTCACTCAAGGAACCGAGGGACTTGCAATCACAGGCCAGTTGGACTCTCTGTATTTCTATCTGCAGTCCTCCCATGCAGAGGCATAACAGGGCAGTTCTGCAGTCTGAATAGTGGTAGTGCCTGGGGCAGCAGCAATGTCTGCATTGGTCCAGTGGTGGTGGTGGGCCAGCAGCTGCTATTTTTCTGTTCCTCTTGGCCATGTCACTCCTTCCCTGCAAATACTGTAGATGTTTAATACCCTCTTCTCTGAGGGAATGGCAACCCTGCCAATTCTGTAGACTCTCACAAAAGGGACAATTGTTCCTTAGACAAACTAAACTAAATGTCTGTTCTATGGCTGCATTTTGTAAAGACGATCCTTTAATGTGTGCACACCTTAAAAGAATGCAAAAATATCTACCACGTCTCGTAGATGCAGTAAGGGTTCCAGGCATGGTCCACTAGCTCCCAGGGTTGGACAAGGGTATCCATAGTCCTGACTTTGCCAGTGACTGATGCAGAAATTCTCAATAGCTTTGACTTCATCAGAAAGGTGCAATATTGGATAGCTTGCAAAGAGCAGAAGAGACGAGAAATGTCTCAGGACTGTTCCCGTCTGCCAAAGAACTCAGACCTGCACCCTGAAATGTGACCAGTTGAAAAATCAGCTCTTAATTTTGCAGCCCATCCAAGCTTGTGAAGCTTTTCAATAAGGGACGGATGAGCCTCCAAAACAGTCATGTGCTTTACAAGATCCTCCTTAAACTTGAAAACTTCTGAGGTTTACCTCTACCAATAGTATAAAGGAAAGATCAACTTTTCAGGATCCTGACTGGCGCTGCGAGGCCTCTGTTTTTCTCAACAATTTTAAACCACAAGGTTTACAAATGAATATATTTGCCTCTAAGCAAATAGCTACCATGAAATTGAGCAGTCATGACTTGTGCTACTTGATTATAAGCATATGTATGTATTTAGAGGTGAGAGCACTTTGGTGTGTACCCTCAATTACTTTTTTCACAGGCTCATACATTTAAATGTATGTTTTATGGATACAAACAATTCTTGGGAGAGAGTCTGTACTTCAGCCTGACTGAAACTAAATCCCCAACTTCCCCGAGAGCTGTCATGAGAAATAGGACCAGGAGGAAGGAATAACACCCTAAGACTAGGTACAGACATTCAAAAAAGCCTGAGGTGGAATCAGTCAAGCCTTTGAGGGTTTCTTTAAGCTGCATAGATTGGATTGGGTGTGAACACAACACACATTTGCCTGGGGTGGGGTGGGGGTGGCATGCAAATAGATGCCTGCTCTGGCCAGGCTAGAAGTGGGGGTGGTCCCACATGCTTCCCAGTATGCCAGCCGAGAAGAGGCCACCCCTGATTCACTGCCAGGCTTACACCCCCAATCCTCTGCTGTTACTGTGGACCCTCCCCTGTGCCCAGCCCTAGACTTGCAGGAGACCTCCAGATTGGTCACAATGGCATGCCACCCCCCCTGCCCCATGGTAAAACTTAAGTATTTAATGGATGGAATTAATGTTTAAAACTTTCGACTTAGATTTCCAAAATTTGGTCCTTTGTAAGGATAATAGGTGTCTACATTCCACTTTCAAAATGCCCCCAAATTTGAAATGTTTGGACATGGGAATTTTGGGTCACTTTAGTCTGAAGATTCATCACACAATAGGTTATGTGCACGTAGCAGGCCAAAACTTCGGCTAGTGTAAATTAGCCTACACGATTAACGTTTTGGGACAGATTTTGGCTCCAGCTTTCAGCTTTTCTGAAGTGTAACAAAATGGAAAGGTGAAAGCATAAAAATTAGATTCATTCAAAACATGTGAGTGAAAGGTAAATTGGCTTGAACCAAAGATCTAAACATGGAAACTTCCACAATATCCCTGCTGGTGTCTGCGAATAATGTTACGCAGTTTCTAATGTTATGCATTTATTCTATTCTATAGGCAGGTTGACTCTGTTGCTAAATGCAAAATGCTAATTCTCAGGCACTTATATGTTGACAATCACAAAACTACAAAAAGCTCAGTAGGAATTCTCAGTTACTCTAATATATGGTAAAATATGATTGAGTTATTTAAATTGCACAGGAGGATAGAGAGCAATAAAATCGGCTTGTAACTAAACTGTATAATGAAGTTCACGGAGGTTGGGGTGGAGGTTTAGAAAACTATTTACATTTTTTTTTAAAGAGAATTAATTAGGAAGCTAAGGCCTTCACTCTCTCTGGCAATGACTTCCAGTTATTCAAGCAAGTGTGATGTATTATACTTAATAAGTGTCAATTTTCTGTCCATCTCAATGGACGGGGACAGAAATAGAATTTATTTTTAGGTTTTTTTATTTACAAGTAAAAGCAGGAAAATAATTAGAAAGAATACAGTTAAAGTTCCTAAGTAAACTAGCACCTATTATAAATGTGCGAGGACAGGAAAATGTTCTGGTCACTGCAACAATACACTAAGTGAGGTATAAACTTGCTATGAATAAATTTTGCCTGGATGTAAGGAAAGGTTTCTAATCTTCAGAAGATTGAAACTCTGGGACAGTTGCCTAATAGGAGCTGAGACACTAGATGGTTTTAAGATGGAGCTGATGAGTAAATTCATAAATAATCATGTATTATATGGCCGGCTGAGACAGCAGGAAACTAGACTTGACCCCGGTGGTCCTCTCCAGTTGTTTGATCCTAAGTTACTGTGACACTATTGGCCAGATTCTCAAAACCTTATGACACAAACTGGGTGTCAATTAGCACAACTGGTACAGAAGCTGGTATAGAAGTTAGACAAGCTTTCAAGCACAGACCAGAGCTCTATACACATGGTCCAATAAAAGATATAATCAAAGGACCCTTATCTCTTGTACGTTTCCTGGACCATTACAGTTCATAGTATAAGTACGGGGAGGGGGCAGTGCACAGGACACCAGCCCCAGGACTGACTTACCTAAGGGAAATGCAAAAATAGCAGTCAACATCACCGCTTTCCCAGCCACTGCTAGCAGCCCAGCTGCAGCCACTGTCCCATGCACTGTCACCACCCCACACGCAGAATTGCCCAGCTGTGCCATTGATCATGGTTACAAAACAATCTAATCCCTTTGCAGAGAGAGTAACTCTTTGATAAAGTCATTTTAAAATGACACATTTGAAACCACAAGCCTTCAATTTAGAGCCAGGTAGAAGGAAACAACCACTGCCTGGAGGTTCATCCAAAATATAACTTAAGATCTACCCAAGTGGCTACATTTGGACTGGGATCTTTAAAGCCCTCCCGGTGGATATGTTAAGTTGGGTCTGGCCAATCGCAAAAAGATATGCTCTTCGGTAAGGAAAAGGTAGTGGGACCTGCATTTGGGTTTGGGTTGGACCGCTTTACAGATATACCTGCTGATGCTTTTTATTCAGCGGGCCAAATCTGTTAATATAAATTTGGTGCAAGGGACCAGATTTGGCAAACCATATATAACCAGTGGAGAAGGAACCTTGTTATTCCTTTTGTCCTGATCCAGGCACCAGGCACAATCTTGTTTTGGATTGCAGGAACTACACCAAGCTCTACATATAACCTGCTCAAGGCAGGGAGGGGGCAGCATGAAAACTAGTAGAGCTGCAGTCTACGTCCTGTTGCCGGATGGTGGAACAGACAGTCCAATACATGTTCCCCGGGGGCGCCCATACACTAGCAAAGAGGCTGCTTCGACATACTGTAATTACAGTGCATCACAGCACAGATGATTAATTGAGTCTGCTGGAGCGTCGTAATTAACCCACTTCAACAGACTCCAGCATCTCATGTACCAGCGTCCCCATGCTTCATAATGGTGGTGGGAGCACTTCAACTAAAGCTGGTTCAATGAGCTTCAGTTTAAAGCACTGCTACTGCCATTTTGAAGTGCAGGGACGCTGATACCTGAGACACTCCAGGCACTTTAATTAAAGTGGTTCTTGGAGCCACTCAAATTAAAGTGTCCCCCCCCGCCTCCTCCCGGAGCATGTGTATAAATGCCCTGGGAGCCCACGAGACATAACTACCGCCAGATTCTTCTAAAACCTTATTCTGCTACATGGCCCCTCCTAGCTACCTTCCAATACTCACAATATGGCTTTTACTATTAAGTTTCTCAGCCCATCCAAAGTACTTTCAGAAGACTCCATTAGGCAAGCATCATTAAATAGCACTTTAATTACTAATCTGATTAAGACAACAGCACGTCTAGCTTTCAAGCCAGAGAACTGTAAATAAAAAGTGAAGAAACACTTAGCATTGACAATACTTACAGCTTCTTGCTTTCTCAACCCATTAATCACCATCTCAGGTCAGGGAGCGTAGAAACAATTTGGCAAAACCATAACTTTAGTAACGCTTCACAGAAACAAAAACAGGCAACCCAAAAACTAGCCACTTCTTTTTTAAAATGCATAGATGTGCCGTTAGCTAGCCTTCAGAAATGGGTTGGAATTCATTTCTAAGCCAGGAACTGTGACAATACATCTTATTATTAAATGTGAAACACAGGGATTCGACTGCCAAATAAATCTCCAGCAGTACAAAGTCCTCCAGGACTGTCTTCTGTTCCATTTCTGAGGGGTTTTTTTTCATTGCAAGGCAGTCCGAGGCCCAATTCCTGCAGTAACTTTGCCCACCTCCAAAGCCTCTCTTCTCCACCTCCTCCCCTTCTTCTCCTATCGTTCAGTTATTTGTTAAATCATTTTTTGTCAAGATAATTGGACTTTGCAGAGCTTGATGCACAGATTTAGGGTTAAAGGGACATATTTACTTTCTCACATAAAGCCAGTGAATCAATTTCCCCTCGGCTGGCTTCCTTTAATAAAATATTTTTCTCTCTTTTTTCTTAAATGCTCATAAATACCTCTTTGCCGGCCCAAGTTACTAACCCTTTGTGCCTCTCTGCAGCACCTTTGTGAATGATCAAATGAATGCACTAAACTCATGAAGTGCAGAAAAATGAATTATGTGTTTCAACAATTTTGTCTGTAGCTACCCTCCAATTTTACCTTTTGCCCAGCATGCCTATTGCCTCCTTCTACCCCACTCTTCCCTCTGCCTAGAGCATTTTCCAGTGGAGATGGAAAAACCAAAAGCAATGGCTTTTACACTGAATACAGACACATATCTGCTAGAGAAGCAGATTTTTTTTTTCTGCTTCTAAGCTGTGGGGAAGTTTATGAATAAATGTTATCAGAGCTGTGTGGCTATACGGAGAAGCAAAACATTTCTATTATACCTGTTGAGATGCAGAATGTCCTGGCAAAAAGATAGTGGAAGGATTAAATAGACATCTTCCATCTGTAAATATCTTCGCCCTCAAAATAGTCCCTTTTTCATTTCAGAACTGTAATGAAAAAAAGCAGGTTTATCTATGGCCTGGAGATTACAGCTATTTAATAACGGTCACTTCATTTACCATTAATTTCACATGATGACCTAAAATATATTTCTCAAATGATGAAACTTTCCCAAGACTGAAATTTTCTAAGCCGTGAGAAACTGGATTTGGAGGTTCGCCGTTCAGATGCCCATGTACTAAGCAAGCCCATGCACATCCCTTGTACCTGCAAGCTCCTGGGGTTCATTTTAAAGGTGTGCACTTGGCATACAGATACGGTAATGTAATATGAAGCATCCCACGTGTACACGTAGTCATCCAGGCTGCATGCATAAATAAAGGGCTTTTCAGCCACAATGTGGTTAAATCTTCTTGGAGACATTTTTTTCTAAAAATGGGAACACACACGCATTTGCACAGACCTGACTTGAACTTGCACAGAGGATATAACTATGTTACAAACCACAATAAAGAGCCTTGCCTCATTAGCTCTCACTACATCCATTTACACACTCTGGAGGTCCCTGGTTCAATCCTACATGTGCACAGTTCTGTACATGTGCATGCAGGTCTGACACTCATAATCACAGCTGTCTTTGAATATGTTTAAGTCATACTAGTCCACTAGTACATCTGCAAATTTGGCCCATGTGCCTGAAACACAACAACTGCATATTGAACCTCAAGGAGTCAAGTTCTTCATCAGAAACTGATATTAATTCAAGTAAAAGCCAATATATTTTTTCCTTTGCTTAATGGTAATGAGGAATTAATGTTGATGTAGCACTCTGAAAACGTAAAGCACTAATATAAGTATTTATTACAGATTAGTATTGTAATTAGAGGTAGCTTACTACATTCTCCTGTGCTTCACAGATTAGCCATGAAAGTCAGCTGATGATAGCAAGGCTTTCTCTGGCAATTATCTGTTGGGTATCCTTATTTTTGCAAAGATTCGGCACCTTTTTCACATGTATCTCCTCACATTGCTATAGCAGTAGTTGTCTGATTCAAGAAAATTCTCCTTATAATCTCCTTTCGCAGTGAACAGAAGAGTCCTTTCATATGAAAGCAAGTTATATTCATTCTGTTCTTTGAGCTGTTCATTTTTATAAGGTAGTGTCTTCAGTGGCAAATTCTGCCTGAAAGCTTCTCCTTTCCCTTGACTGGTTGAAAGCCAGTGTTGCAGTAAATACATTGTTCAGTGTAGACAAGGTACCTAGAAGGTCCACAGCTCTCTCAATTCTCCTTTGGCACAAGGACAATAAATTGATGGTAGTTCTCTCTGCTCCTCTGTACAACACTGTATTCAGCTAAGGAGTCTGCTTGAAGTTTCTACTGTCTGGCTGCCTTGTGATAGCCATAACTGTCTTTTTCTTTTGTAATTATTCAACTATTAGACGTATTATGTAGCTATAGAATGCAAGACATTCCTGGGTCTGAGTCTTTCTATGATCGAAGCAAAGCAGCAATATAAGATTTTTCTAAAGTGTCTTCCCTGGCGCATCATTGTCTTTTCAGACACTGATACCGTGCCTAACCTAAATATTTCCAGCATCTTTTGAGGTTTTCAGGAGGAAGAATGCTTCTTAAGCTTTGTAGAGTAACTTCTGTTGTATTAGTTCTTCACCATTTTTATTTTGAAGATCCATACCATGAATGACTGGTGCCTCCTGAATCTGGGGGGGCACCTGCAGAAGCCACTGATGGTGGTGGCCCTGTTGGGGGTGGGCGCACCAGCTCTACCAACAGCATCAGTGCTGGCCATCAGAGGAGGCACCAGCCCCACCAGGGGGGTGCATAGACACCCCCCATGCACACCCTACCAATCACCTATGATCCATACTAGGGACCTACCTAAACCATGGCAAGATGAAGGGATTTTTGTGGGTCACTCACAGTATGCAGAGCCGATTTCTTGATGCCCCCCACACCAATGACTGACTAAGAGGCTCATCTTCAGGCTTCAGCATTACTCCATCTAGCTTCTTAAAAGATGGCGTTGAAACCCTTTTGCTTTCCTGACTAGTTATTTCAGTGAGTCTACGTTGCTAGCTCAGCCTCTCAGTAGCTCTTTCTCTCAAACCACGTGCTGTATGGCTGCAGGGATTGCTGCACTTTCTTTGTATTCTGGTAAGCTTTTATGGGGGAGGAGGGGGGATTCCACACAAAATCATGGGACATGGCATTTTTTGCAGTTTCTATGAAAATCATGAAACTAAGATTTCAGTAGGTCCTTATCCATAACTCAGATGTTTGGATAGATAGTCTGGAGGGACATTTAATGAGATGTACCAGAAATCAGATTAAAATACAAATGGGAATGGCAGTTTTAAACAGAAACGCCCTGGCTAAACAAATTGGAAATAACCCTGTAGAACAATTTAGGGAAACTGAAAACAGCAAAAAAATATAGATATCATTCATATAACTTTATCATTTGTTGTCAACCACCCTAAGTCTTGTTGGGAAGGGTGGCATGTAAATTGAATAAATGGATAAATAAACTCACAATGAATCCCTGCACCAGGGACCAAAGATTAAAATGGTCCTAATCACAGCAGGACAGAATTGATAGAAAATGCTCAAAGAATCATTGTGAACCTTGACCCAAGTTGTATCACTGAAAATACCATCCATCTACAGTGTCAACTCTTATGGTTCAGGGTAGGTGTTAATAACTTTTTTAAAAACAGCTCTGTGGGAGAAAAAAGGAACAAATAATTTTAAGGTTGTTAAACAAGTCAATAACCAAAAAAGGAAAATTCTAAATTAACTAACACCAAGCCATTAATTCTATCCTATTTTATTGCAGACCTTTTCATTTTCAAAGACTATAATTGAAAGGTAGAAAAACCACATTATTAGGGAGGAATTGTAAGTCTGTCATAGACTTAGTGGCACGTACATGCACAGGTTCATACTGCTAATTATTACTCAGAAGAAACAGGAATAAAATCTAATTTAGGATGAAAAGCATCCATGCTATCAGGTAGCCAGGTTGTAGCCACATTGGTCTAGAGGCAAAATAAACCAAACTTGTGGCAGAGGTGATATCTTTTATTAGACGAAAAATATATATATTTTTTGCAAATATCTAGTTGGTCTAATAGAAGATCTCACTTCTGCCACAAGTTTTGATTCCTCCATGCTATCAAGCAGTCTTTTCCAAATTAATTACATGTCCCTATTATGTCTCATTACAGTAATTCCTTATGTATTTCTCTAGGGTGTCTCTTCATCCCTTGGAGTTTATGGTCTCATATGCAAGAATTTATACAGAATTTTACAAACTGATTTTTATTTTCAGAAAAGCCTAAACAATACACACGAATATATGGAAATTGGTCTACTGAT
Source organism: Gavialis gangeticus (assembly GCF_001723915.1). Classification (NCBI taxonomy): domain Eukaryota; kingdom Metazoa; phylum Chordata; order Crocodylia; family Gavialidae; genus Gavialis; species Gavialis gangeticus. The sequence continues at coordinate 21,202,455 of NW_017729009.1, forward strand.
ATTTTCAACTGCCAAAGCTGAAATGCTTGCATGGTAAAATATATTGGCTGTAGCCAAATCCCTAGCAGACTTTTCCATGATCCAATGGGAAGTTTTAAAGTAAGAAATAGAATAATAGAAAAGTAAAGCAGGAAGGGGCCTCAAGAGGCCATCTAGGCCAAACTTTTGCTCAAAGCAGTATCGTCCCTATCTAAATCATTCCAGACAAACGTTTCTCCAACAAAGTTAGAAGCTAATAACAATTAAACATTTGACCAATGAGCAAATAAAAAGCATATACTGAATAAAAGGAAAAAAATTCACACTTTTTGTTAAGTCCCATGGGCACGCATGCACGCACACACACAAGCATACTCATACATGTACATCTGTTCCAACACAAACATATAGTATGAACTTAAAAAGAAATCCTAGAGCCTGTTTTTTGTGTATGGATACCAACCTGGAAGTATAATAATTAGACTTAGAAAGTGTTCACATTTGGTGATTGGCCTGCTGGATTCACATATTTGCATAAAAACTTCCAATGATGGAGAGTCCACAACATGTCCTGGTAATCTGTAGCACTACTTAATGATTCTCAAAGCAAGAAAGTTCTTCCTAATATCCAACCTACATTTCTCTTGTAACTTATGGCCATGACTTCTTGCCCTGACCACTGTGCAATGAGAGAATATTCTATCAAGATCCTTGTCATAATATCTTTTTTGTAGTTGAAGGCTGTTTGTAAACCTGCCATTAGCCTTCCCTTTGCCAGGCTAAGTAATCCTAGTTTTTCCAATCTTTCATTGTATGTCTTGCTGTCTAGATCTCTGATTATTTCTTGGGTCCTTCCCCTCCACTCCAAACACACACTTCTCTTACCTCTTTCCAATTTATCCACCTTTTTCTTGCAGTATAGGTTCACACCTGGACACAGTATTCCATATGAGACTTCCAGTACTTAATAACTTCCTATGACTTGCATGCAATATGACTGTTAATACAACTCAGTGGGAGCATCTACACATGCAATTAGTGCGCATGAATAAACTCTGGAGCTTATTGCTTGAGAGTTTTTTGTTCCCAGGTGCACTGTTTGAACCTGCACACAGAAACAATGAACTCTGGAGCAATTTGCTCCAGAGTTTATTCATGTGCAGCACGTGGAGCTTGGTCAGAGTATCCCTCAATGGCAGGGAGCTCTGGAGGTCAGCCTGCCAGCCCAGAGCTGCTCTGACCAGGCTCAGCGCATTGCAGAGAGGCTGGCTGGAGCATGAGGGTGCTTCAGTGTGGGGATAGCCAGCAGCAGCAGGCAAGGAATACAGAGAACACCCAGGCAGCCAGGCCAGTGTCTACACATGCAATGCTGTGCATGAAAAAACTCTGCAGCAGGGTAGTACTTACATTTACAAGTACTACCCTGCTGTGGAGTTTATTAGTTTTGGAAGCCTTAATAGGGGTGCACATGTAGATCCTGGGGACACAAATATACATGCAGCAAGGCTGCTCCAAGAGGCCATAATTACAGAGCAGTTTAGTAAACTCATTTAATTGAGTCTGCCGGAGTGTGCTAATTACCACACTCCAGCAGACTCCAGCATCACACGTATCAGTGTCCCCACACTGAAAAACAATAGCAGGGGTGTTTTAACTAAAGTTTGTTCAACAAACTTTAGCTAAAGTGCCCACATCACCATTTTTCAGCACAGGGATACTGATACATGTGATGCTCCATGTACTTTAATTAGAGCGGCTCCTCTTGGAGCCGCTCTAATTAAAGTGCCCCCCACCCCAATCCCTGATCACGTGTATAACCCCCATGAGAAGTTTACTATGGAGCTAATTAGTCAGCTCTGCAGTAAACTTCTCATGTTGATGTGCCTAGTATGTCATTGGCTTAGGGGGTTGGGGTTTTTTTTGCAGTAAGACCATACTGTTGACTCTTATTTAGTTTGCCACCCATTATAACCCCTAGGTTCCTTGCTGCAATACTACAGCCTAGCCCATTATTCCCTTATTTGTACTTGCACATTTGATTGTTCCATGCATAATGCAGTGCCTTATGCTTGTCCTTACTGAATTTCATTCAATTTATTTAAAATCATTTCTCCAATTCATCAAGGTCATTTTTTAATCCACATCCTATCCTCCAAAGCATATGCCTCCTCACCCACTTAGGGGTAATTCACAGATGAAAAAGTGACTTGAAAATATTTATTTCTAGGATGTAAGACCAAATTTTTAACCCCATTCTTTGTGTTTTGCATGCACAGTTTTGCAGGGAGCATCTCTCCTTTGTCATGAACACTAGTACCAATTGAACATTTCTCCACCCCTCCTTTATTTTTGATAGAAAAAATATTTTAAGTTAAAAAGATAGCAGAGGAAACATCTGTTTTCACCAACAATTTTAGGGATTTCATTTTTTAAAAACCCACCAAAAAACCCTTTGAAATGCATTTTTTACAAGAATATAAGAAATAATGTGTTTAAATATTTTTACAGAGGAAATTTCAGTCTGCTCTATTTACTATCTTTTTAACTATTTGACTGTAGTTCTTTGAGTCTTTAAGAATCAAGAATACAAAGTACATGATCAGGGCCTGAGAAAAACCAAGGTCTTGAATTAGCAGAGTTTGTGCTGGATTTGAAGCACATGAGAAACCCCTCATTGACGTCAGAGACAGCACTCACGTGTTTCAATTAACAAACAGATTTAAACACTTTGCTTAAGCAAGCTTTATGTCCAGTTTCACTACACACTCTTTTCTTAACAGGGACTGTCCAGGGACTTCATGAATTAATCTCTTTTTAATGTCTATAGGGTTTTTTTTAGATAGACTTTATGAAGCATATTGTTGTTCACTTGAAAACAATTCAAGGCAAACACTATTCAGATTGGTGAGATCGTAGGAACACAAACAAGTGTTAGTTAAGTGGATTACTTTGTAACAGACTGTACAAAATGCAATACGTATGCTTGTTTTAGAAATTAGTTTTAAAGGAACTTAATGAAATAATGGTGTAATCAAATGATTTAATAAAATGAGTCATTTGCATAAAGGTTGGTTTGCATAATTTCATGCTTACTGGCTATATTTTTATACTAAAAAAATCACTTTAAGGAGAAGGGTCTTTGTTAGCAAGCCCTAGTGAAGAACAATCCATGAATTTGGAGCAGAACATTTATTTAAGAAGGTGTTTCTGGATTATTATTTTAATTTAAAGGGCAGAATGCATTGCAAGCTGGAAGAAAAATTCCAGTTTAATACATGTTCCATAACGGCAAAATACCAGGGTGTATAACTGGACTAATTTGTTTTGATTACAGACTGGAAGTCAAGCTTCACTTGGTCTAACTTTATGCTATAACAATAGGACCTTTTTGTTCAACAGAGACTATTTAGAAAGAGATTTGTACTGAAGTTGTTTGATTAAATCCAACTCTCTTGATACACAAACATTTATTGTTTTTTTAATGACAGTATCTAAAGAAACAATCAAAAGCACAAAAATGTTCTTATCATCAGAAACAGAAATCAAGATGAAATGCATTAAACCCAATACTTGTTTCAAAATCTACTAGAAAAAAAAATATTTTTGTTGCAAAAAGTCAAGGTTTTTTTCATCTGAAATTTCTCTATGCAAATTAGGAGAGAATTGCAAATGGAATAGTATTTTTTCAATAGCAGTTGAACAAAAAGGGGAATTAAAAATTTAAAATGTAAATGCAACATATAAGCTTCAGTGAATGATTCCTACTCAGATTCAAAAAAATCTCAGTGAACAAATGATTATTATTAAGTACTGCAGTGTGACATTTTGAATCCATGCACACGTGTAATTTTAGGGCTAGATCCTGAAATCTGATCAACAGAGAGGGATCCCTCTGCAGAAGATCCCTGCCTCGCAGTGAATTGAAGGATTGGGGTTTGTTTGCCAAAACCAAGCCCCTGGATACAACATTACATCCCTTTTAATGTCTCCTCTCACCATAATAAACTGGCTCTGAAACTGCAGCAAAGGAGCCACTGGCCAAAAGTGCTGCTGTGCATCGCAAGTGCAGCAACATTTATACTATGATTAAAAATAATCTTAAGAACAAATGATGGAAATATCATCTATATTTAAAAGCTAGCATTCCTACTTAAACAGTCTGGAGTATTCTTCTAGATCTGCCCATTTGCAAGACATTAAATTAATGATGTGCTAATGGGAATATGAAAAATATTATTTATTCGAGCTTGCTGTTAAGCATTAAGTGATTTCAGCAGATAAAATCCACGGGTTGAATCTTCATTTGAATAATGTATCTCGCAGCTTGGCAATCTAACGATAACAACAAAAGCTATATTTTCTTGGTAAAATAAAATGTTAGCAGGAAAAGAAAGCTGAATTATTTTCTTTGATGCGTGAAACAAGTAACTACGTCTTGTTCAGACAAACCTTCCCTGAGCATTCTGTCATTACTGTCTTACCTTCCATGCTAGCATCTGAAATCTTTCTATTGTGTCTTGAAATTTTTTTTCCAAGTTATCAATTATTTTCTCAAGCATTGAATGAGCTTCACTCTAAGACAGTCGCTAGTTAGCAGCAGGTTTGTTCACACACCAAGGAAAAGGTGGGAGATAAAACAGTACAATGGACCCAATACCATCTAATTATTTGCTTGTCTATACATGCAGTTCTCCAGTTCACCATGCAGTTCTCTAAAGTGACCCCCGGTCATGGCAGTGCAGCTAGGATGGGGCTGTAGGCAGGCAGGGAGCAGTGTTTGGGAACAGGACTTGGAGGTGAGGCCAGGATCACAGGGTGGGAACACAGGGTGGTGACAGCACAGGGCCAGGGAGAGACACGATCTGCTGCCTGCACAGCCCTGCAATGGGTGTGAGTTATGCAGACAGGGGTGGGTGGGGAGTGGATCGTAGCCCTGCCCTAGGCCCCCAGCCCTGAGCTG
>NW_017729009.1:21212393-21260522 GCF_001723915.1 Gavialis gangeticus
GCACAGCCCTGCAATGGGTGTGAGTTATGCAGACAGGGGTGGGTGGGGAGTGGATCGTAGCCCTGCCCTAGGCCCCCAGCCCTGAGCTGCCACATTTCCAAGATCCCAGACATCGCTCTGGATGCAGCTCCCTGCCCGCTGGTAGCCTCATACTGTCCAGCTGCCTGCACAGGTCCAGGCCAGTCTCCAGGGAGACCCTGCGATTGCAGGGCAGTGACAGTGCAGAGCCAGGGTCCAGGGCAAAGCCACTATCTGCTCCCCACATGCCCCTGCCCATAGAACTGGCTCCTGCCGCAGGGGCATGCAGAGAGTGGAGCATGGTTGTGCCTTTGCCTGGGCCCTGCACTCTCACCACCCCATGATCCCAGGGTCTCCAGGGAGACTGGCCAGGACCTGTGTGGGCAGGCAGATGGGATGGGGCCGCAGGTAGGCGGGGAGCTGTGTCCAAGGCCAGGTCCAGGATTTTGGGGCAGTGACTGTTAGAGCTGAAAAATGTGTACTAACTTTAGAGCTGGTTTCCATCCAGCTTTAATTTGTAGCAGGGTCTATGCCCCTGTGGCTGATGCCCTATCAGCTGATGAAACTTGCAGCCGTGGCAACTCATGGGGCACCCCAGTCACCCCTGCCACTGGGAGACACTGGTAGTTTCTATTTACTAATGCAGGGGGAGCCTGGGATTGTGACCCCAGACTTCCCCTGCACTGGCAATAAGGTTTGAGGGGAATCTAATTTGCAATCCCACAATTACACCTCCTTCCCTGCATGTGTGGGATGGCAAGAAGTGCAATTGTGTGGACTGTGCATCAGATCCCATTGCACTCTTACCAGCACACTCAAGGTGCACAATTCCATATTAAAATTATTTAAAAATCTAACCCAATACATTAAACAACTTTAGGGGTATGGTTCAAGGGGGAAAAAAATTAAACCTGTTGACCTCTCAGCTATATGGCTTCATTGGACTGTAAAACCACCAAGGAAACTATTTCAGTTTAGATAATTATAAAAGTTTTGTAAAGTCTTCTGCATATTGATATGATTCATTTGTATGGTATTTGTCAACCTATTAGATTAAAATTGTTTGCCAAGCCGGCATGTAAGCAAAACTACCATACCCACTAGCAGATTTTCATTTATAATCTCAAGTTCTTATATTTCAAAAGTAGGCTTTGGTAATAAGAGGAAATACCCAGCCAGCTGGCAATCCATGTGGCAGCTAATGACAACCTAACATTTTATCAGGAGAATGTCATGTTCACTGCATAGCGACATTTTCTCTCCCTTTTAATAGGCTTCCTAAAAATATGCCATGCTTCTACTTTCTGCTCACTTCAGAGCCCGCAACAAAGAGAAGTGTTTGAGGTCTGAAATGGAAGTAACTGAATGCAAGATAAACATTTTTTTGAAATGTCACCTGAGAGTGCAGCACCTCATAGGACATGAGAACAATGGCACTATCAGCACACACAGGAAGCCGGCATTCAGCACCAAGTGAGAACAGCTTTCTTCTATCAGAAGTTTCGTCCTTTTCTAACGTGCATTTGCATTTATGAAGACCCACAGTCTACCGCAAAACTATGAGGCTATAGCCTCTTTTAGAGTAAAACAACATTAGTGGAGGTGTTGATTTACTAGTTTGGAACCCAGCCCGTAATGTACACAAGTAAAGCTCAGGCACTCGTTTTGTAAAGACATAACTTAAACGCTTGCATTCCCCGCTTGGGAATATGGTTATAAAAAAAACTTATGGGTAGTCTGTGCAACCCTTACACATATGGACAGGCATTCAGTCCCAAAGATATTGCCCTTGAAAACTAGAAAATGACTTGCACCAGGGATGGTGAGACCTCTGAAATCTGGTACAGCAACAGCATTTCTTAAGAATGAACCCAAGAGTTTCACAAAAAATACTAAATCCAGAGAGACTAGTGGTCAGTGCACGTGTTCCTTTGATAGATTTATTTTTAGAATGGCTATTTAAAGCTGAATAAGCAGCCAGTTCGTGCACGGCATCTAAACGTGTAGCTATTAACCATAATAGTGGGTGTGCCCCTTGTTTTTTCATGTACTTTTTAAGGAAGGTGATCTAACTGCCATATTTATTCATATACATTCTCTCTTCTTGTCCCTGTTTCCTACTTTGTGCCCTTCTCTTATCATGCCCACTCTCCTTTCTCTCCATTGCTATGTCACAACCACTGAGTCACAGAAAAGTAGGCCTAGAAGAGACCTCACAAGCTTTTCTAGTCCAATCTCCTGCTCAGAACAGGATCAGCCTTGACTGAACCATCCCAGACAAGTGTCCCTCCGACCTGACCTTGAAAATGTCCAAGGATGGAGATTCCACAACCTCTCTGGGTAGCCTGTTCCAATGCTTATCTTAGGCTTCAACTGGTTTATGACTAGGGATCCTGGTTTTCTGTGCTTAAAAATTGCAAATTCTCTGATAAAAAACACAAATTCTTTGATTAAAATCAAATGCAGCTATATGTGTGTGTGTGTGTGTGTATCAACAGAACACTATGTTTTATTGATATATTTACCAGTTTAAAGCAGTTTGGAAGCGTACCAGTGTCTCAATCAGTATAATAAAATAAATTCTAAATACCTATAAATTTTGGTATTGATTTTGGGCTTTTTATAATGGAAAAATCAGAGCTCCCCCTGCCCCCTTTGTTCACCAGGACACAGGTCCAGGCCCTTCATTTCCCAATCACAGCCCCCCAGCCGCCTACCCTGCCCCCTCCCAGCCTTGCTGGAGAGGGGTCCCAGCTGCCAGGGTTGCAGGGCCAGGGACTTGGGTCTGCAGCTCTCTGACCCCCGCAGCACTGCCCCAGCCCTGGCTGCTACCCATGGGAAGTGGCAGCTGCTGCAGCCCAAATGGGGAGCACAGCTGGAGCTGAGCCTGTGGGTGGGGACAGGGAGACGGGCTACATGGTGCAGGCTCAGGTTCCCCGCCCGGCTGCCTTCCCCCGGGGCCTCTGTGGCCCAACAGATGAGACCCAGCGCAGCAGGGCAGAGCGGGGTTGGGCAGAGAAGCTCCTCGCCGCAGTGAGCCCTGCACCACCCTGGCGAGGTGCCCCCTGCCCACCCAGCAGCAGCAGGGGTGGTGGCAAGGAGTTGTGCCCCTCACTGCTGCTGTGTTGGCAGGGGGCATCCGTTAACTGCTTAACTGTTTCCTTGGTTAAAAGGAAAAATCCATGTTTCTTCCATTTTTCCGTAGGAAATGGAAGACCCGGATCCCTGTTTCTGACTATGACCCCACGTCATCTTCTCCCTTTTCTATCACTAAAGAATTATCAGTACAGCAGGAGTATCACTTCCTTAGTTTTACATGAGATGCATCGGTTGATGCATGCCAGTGTGTTGTTTGCCCTGCTGGCCACCGCATCGCACTGCCAGCTCATGTTCGTGCGGTGGTCAATCATTACTGACTTCCTGCGCCTGGGGCAGGGGGCTGGACTCGATGATCTTCTGAGGTCCCTTCCAGCCCAAATGTCTATGAAATCTATGAAATCCTCCAAGTTAAAAAAACCTCAAAACTAAAGACTAAATGTTGGCTCGGCGGCTGACGAAAAAGATACGGGGATTCTGAGTTTAGTTGTGAAACATGCAGACAGCACTATTGCAGCCCACCATGGCCTGAAACATAGGGCTTCTGGTTTTGCTTTAACCTGAGGGGTTTTTGCTTCTTTTTTGAAGCAACAAGGTTGCTGGGTGGAGCCATTACTTCAGAAGCTCAGGAAGAGGCACCAGGCAAAACCTGTTGCTTGCAGGTAACGTTATGGTGGTTGCATAGCAATTCACAGCAGGAAGGATTTAAATTCAGCTTCAGCTGCTCAGTTTAGGGGAGCTGAAATTGTGCCTGGAGTTTGTCTGAGGGTACAACTTGAAAGCAGCTCTTTTGTGGAAAACCTATGTGGAGGATACATCTAAAGTATGCTCCTATCCAAAGAAAACCTTAAAGGGATGTGTTGTGTAGTGAATGAAAACCTCAAGTCCCAATGCTGGCTCAGTGATAACGTTTGAGTACAGGTTCAGAATTTCCTAAACTAAACTTTGGATATCACCAGTTGCCAGGGTAGTGCTTGAAAGCATTTATTTATCTTCTAGTTTACAAGCTTGTGGAACTGAAACAAATATAAAACGTCCTTCTGTTTTAGCTTAGGGGTGAGATGTGGCAGGCAAAACTGAACCTATGTGTTTAAGGCTTTTCCCTGCGTGGATGACGAGAAAGGGCATAACAGTGGGGCATTCATCTCTACAATGTGCATACTTAGGGGACACCTAAATGCATTAATTGTAAGGGACAGGCAGAGCTAGGACTGATAGAAAAAACTCTATCAGAATGATATTTTGCTGGAAAATATAGTTTCCATAAAATAAACAAAACCTTTCCATTGGAAAATCTGATTTTCACCCCAAACTTGCAATACCTCATTGGGAAAGTTGCAATAAAATATTTTACACCGGAACATTTCATTTTGTTGAACCAATCTGAAATGTTTCAAATCAGACTTTGTCCAAAAAAAAGTCAAAAATTAAATGTGTCAACATTGTTCTATTTTTTTCTGAATTTTTGTTTCACAAAATAACTTCTTTTTGTGTCTTCATTTGGGTCAAAAGCAGTATTGGCATGAGGGTAAATCTACCATATAGCTTCACAGCCACTACAAAAAGTTTGGTGCAATGGTTAAAGCAATAAGCTCCTATGTTCTTTTTCCATATCACCAATGATTTGCTGCATGAATTTTAGCGGACCACTAAAGGCAAAATTTTAAATGTTGCTTTTGTAGCTACAGCTATTCAGCAAGTCTGAAAGCTGGCTCCTGTGTTTCTGAAATAGTGGACTCAAAAGAAAGAAAGGTCCAATGGTAAAATAGACAATATGTACCCTTTTGGAAAAAAAGGACAGTGAAGTACAATTAATGCTAGCAAAGCATTTTAAAATCCATGCATAAAAATGCTTTATAAATGCAAAATACTATTATTATTTCTATCATAGGCATTGGTTTCACTCTGGACCCCAGGCAGCATAAGGTACCTTACCCCCTTACCACTGATAATCAAATGGCATTAACATTTGATAGTATATCTAATTGTCTAGTGCTTGAACAAAACCACCAGACTATGTAAGATGTATAAAGGAGAATTTTTTTTAAAGTATGGTAAAGATTGGATAATAACCTCGCTTTGGTTTCTCTGGTGGGGAAAGACCCCTTGATGTGTGTATCTTTCTTCAAGGAAGTGTAAATGTTTGTCTTGCGTCTGATCCTGCTTCTACTGAAGTCACTGACAAAGATCCACTAGGGGCTACAGCTGCTAGTATGTGCAAGGATGAACCCTATGAATGAAATATTTAAGAATAAAGGAGATCAAGTCATACACATTTATTTGCAAAAAAAAATGTAGTAGTAAGAAGTTTTAAGAGCAAACTAGGAGAAGATAATGAGCAGATGTGCTGTTAGAAAAAAAACAGCACTAAAGAACAACCTTTCTCTGAACTCTGTGCAAAAGCCTGAGGTTATACATATAATATTCCAATAAGATTTTAGGAAGATCATTTATTTATGCATGCCCTTAGCATACTTTTCTACTAACGTCCCAAAGGCAAGCTAGGGACCCCTGTAGATTACCAGGTCAGGTTAAACAAGATTGTAGGTAACTGCAGAGAGGGAAAATAAAAATGAAGAAAACAAAACACAGACTGAAAAGAGCATAGATATGCTACTGATGGGACACTGTCATGTACAGGAGGGAGCTGACTACATTCAACTATAAAACTGCATATAAATGAGCTGCATTCAAAATTAAGGGTCAAGCAGCTGAAAACTATCAGAGCTATGCAGAGTTGCATTTAGATTGACCTAACCGGGGTTGATATAAATGTCCAGTTGTACAGGCATGTACAGGGCTTAAATCTCCCAATCAGGCATGCTTGATTTAAGTTAGTTCACTTAAGCGGGTACACAAACTTAGATCAAGATCAGCTCAACCTGATCAAAGAAAGAGTTAAACTCATCTCCTGAATATCTGTGCATGTTAACAGTACAGCCCTGGGGCTGGGAGAGCCCACTTGCTCACCCCATCCATGGGGCTGCCCAAGTCCCACTCCCACCAAACGCTGATGGTGAATACTTTGCAATGGTGTGTGCTCCAGCACAACACAAAGAGCAGATACAAGCCATGTAGTAGTGCTTCTCTCCTAATTTGCTTTGTGAGAAACATGGCTATTATATTATAAGAACACAATTAAGAGTATCCTCGGATGGGTCCAGCACAGCATGTGTATAGAGTGTTGGCCACTTAAAAGGCAGAGAGTCAAAATTGAGAGTGAAAGCTTAGGGGGACCTAGTTTTGTAGTTCCAAGGTCCCTGATCATGGCTATGGTCATTCTGCTGCATTGCTATTGTCAATATTGCTTCATTAATAATGAAGCCTTAAAAGGGAAGTGCAACACTAAGTTCCTCACCTAGGCACTGAGAAGGACAAAGGCCACTTTTCCTCAAAAGATTCTCTGATTTCCATTGCTAGCCTATCTCTAGAGAATAAAGCAGAAGGCCTTGAAACTTTACCATCTGTTTATGGACACTTTGCACCTGCCTAATCTCAAAGCAATCATAAGGAGTCTGTGTGATACTCATGACATCCTACGCTTTGAGCAGATATATATCTAGCCAAGCTAAGTCTACAACAGCTGCATCTACACGTGCGCTTTACCGTGGAGTTGACTTATTCGCTCCGCCATAAAGTGTCACTGTGTATTAGGTCACAGTAAATTAATATAACTCCGCTGTCATTAATTAATTAGTACTGTGAGGGGCAGTACTATCTTATGGCAGAGTAATTAAGTGCAATAAAACGTACATGTAGACAGTGCTAAGGTGCAGGGGGTGCCTGCCACATGGCTCCATACTTTAGCACTCTGGTGCCCCAGCCAGCCCCTCCTCCACCACCTGAGGTTACCACCTGGTGCCAGGGGCTGACCCCCTGAGCCTGCTGCCAGCCCAGGGCTGCTCCTCCCTGGCTCAAACTGCTGCTGTGCTGGGTGCACGTGTAGACGCTGTACTGGGGAGTGGCTAACTCTGGCTCAAACTGCTCTGGACTTCATTGCATCACATCAATTTCACATGTAGATGCATCTGACCATTGCCTCCGTACCAAGGGCAGCTGGCTGGAGGAGAGATGGGATGCAATAAAAGTTTCAAAGTCTTGTCCATTCACTGATAGTACAAAGGTATTTGGGGCAATTGTAGTTGGAATGGAAACAGCAGCAAATCACAGGGTCTGCACCAGAAGCCAACCAAACCCCTGTTAATTCCAAGATAAACCACTTCCTACGGACAACTGCCCCATGCATGAAATCATTGGTGATAAATTCACCGCAGTAGTGATTCACCCTTACATGCACACATTATTGCTAAAAGTTACTTGAGCCCAAATGCAGCTTCTCTCCACTGCCACTTTAGCCTTTTTTCTCCATTTGGAACAAAACAGGAATACTACCATGTCTCTGGCAGGGAGCTAAAGATGCAAGGTATCTGAGACCAAAGAAAAGGGGCATCTGGTATTATCCAAGCAAAAATAAACCAGCCTCAAACTTTAGCATCCTAGCCTGACTGGGTTTACAGCTCACATATTTAGCTCCAGTTTTCCCATCATTGAACTGCTTGGTACTTGAAATGTCCAAGGCAGCTTTTTTGTTTCTGTGTATTGAATTCTGTACTCTCCACTTCAAAAAATAAAGAACTATACGCTTTAAAATGTTTATGTACCTCCTGTAACAGCAGGCATGGGGGAGAAATCAGGGTGTGCTAACAGGTATGCAGACAAAGTTTAATACGACGACAGATTTGCTACTGTCTATGCTTTGCTGCAGGCCTGCAAGCCTGGAATATAAAGACTGAGGAAGTACTGCTCAGGACCAGTCAGCATAGTCCTGCTGTAACTGATCCTATGCTGTCCCCACATGGGTGACATGAGGTCTTTTCTCCACAGCCCAGGCTTCTGCAAAAAATAATGACAGACTACAGAGCAGCCCATGGGCAGCCTTCAGGAAACTGCTGTGAATCAGCACCGCTGCTCATAGTCTTATTTAACCCAAGAGCTGTTCTTGCTCCTGGGGCAGAACGGAGTCTCAGTCAGAACAGTAAATCTTCCCTTTGATACATATTTGCAGTAATCATGAATGGCATAAACATGGTTTGTCATATTTACCCAGGTATCAAAGGTTGTAGAGGAGAAACTGGATTTTATTATATCTTCATATTTGAGAAACTGTGTTTTGTCACCATACTCCAACAAATCACCAGAGCAAGCTTTCCAGGTTGTAGCCGTATTGGTTTATATGCGACAACAATCAGGACTTGTAGTAGAAAGCTTGCAATTAAAAAAAAAATTTTTTTTGTGCAAAACTCTAGTTCTAGGGCTGTGAGAAACAGCACCATTTTGTTTCAACTTCCATTGCACTATTTTGAAGGGCCAGTGTTTCATTTTGCTGTTTTGAAGCACTGTTTTGTTTCATTTTGTTGAAACTGTTTCGCTGTTTTGACATTTTGCCCATAGGCTATCATGAGGAATCCTGAAACTCCCTATAACTTGGTCATTTTTTGCCTGATTGGGATGAAAACAGCAGAGATGGTAGCTCCTTATGTGGGCATGAAGTCTGCGAAGGTTCAAGGAGATAGGTTTCTGGGAAACTGCACCTCCAACCATTCAAAGCAAAACTCATATGACAGCGGCAGCCTGCTGTCATCCTGCATGCAGCTCTGGGGTTGTTTGCCCCCCTGGAAGAGCTGGGGGAAGCAATCAGAGACCTGGGGGAAAAATCAAGGAGCAGCAGCACCTCAGTCTTCCCAGCACTTGATGTGGACTGCGCCGAGAGGCTGCTGCTGGCCTCAGCTTGCAGCAGCAGCCTGCTGAAACCCTGCATGCAGATTGGGGGCCCATGCCCCCCAGGAAGAGCTGGGGTAATGATCAGAGAGCTGGGGAATCAAACCAGGAGCTAGGTGTCAAGATCAGAGCAGTCCTTGCCCTCTCCTTAGTTTCTGTTTAGCTGCAAGCAAGCCCAGCTTCAAAACTCGAAACCTTTCGAAACTTTTGAAAGCCCTTGTTTCATTTTGAAGCTGTTTGGAAGCCTTTCATTTTATTTTGATTTCACTGTTTTGAGCTCGAAATGCATCAAAACAAAACACCGCTGAAATTTTGCACAGCCTAATCATAAGTCCTGATTGCTCAGAGCTAGATTTAACACTCAACACAAGCTCAGCCAATATTGGCTTATTTGGGGAATCTAGTTGTGTTCCCCTCCTCACCCCATCCCTCTAATGTTAGTCCCTCACTTGGGCAGTTTGTATTTCCCTACTGGCTTTGTCACCTTTTTGGATTCACAATCCTAAGCGTCTACTAATAAAATTCAGTTTGCTTGCCCTGGTTGTGTTCATGCCCACAATTATTCAAGTGTCTGTGGTTTCACGCGGCTGCTCTGAGAACGTTTCCCTGGAGGAGTCAAGGGAATTGATTTTTAAATGGTCATGCACAGGTATGGATACCAGAAGGTCTATAGACTTCTATAACAGTACCGCATTGGATTAACTCCTTGTATAGTGCAAGCTAAATACCAGAGCAAAGGAATAAAAAGTTTCCTTAAAACTTAACACAGCCGGTTTGACCACAAACGTTTTCCAAGGGTGTGAAAATAACTATGGACCTTACTTGGAGCTGTACTAAGAAAGAATTAGCTCAATACTGAAAACAAAACATGTCAATAATGGTAAATCAGTGGTTCTCAACCTTTTTGGACTTGAGGCATCCTCCCGTAACTTTTGAGAGGCACACAATTTCAAAACCTAATTTATATTTGATGGCGCTTACTTCCCCTCCTTGCAGAAGCTAGACAGTAGGGATAGGAAATCATCCAGGCAGGGGCAAACCTGGGCCTGTACTTAATCTTCTTAATTTATCAGCTCATCTCCTCATGCTTTGTTTATCTCCTCACACCTTCCAGCACACTTCAAAGGATCTGGCTACACCCTGGTTGAGAATCACTGTGGTGAGTTACAATAGCGCAGTTTCTAAAAGGACTCCGGATGTTTTGAGAATAAGGCCCACAATCTCACACAAAACTGCCAAGGTTCAATCCTACTTGCAAACCTGTAAAACATAGCAGTTGCTCAGGGAATTAAACTACTGCAAAGTAATAGATGAATTCCTTAGAAGATAATTAATCCAATTAAGAGAACACGGTCACCATAATCTTCTGCCATCATTGCTGATTACCAAAGTATATGTTTGCAAATAGATGCTTTGCTCCATAATTAATCTGGCTTTTCAGACAAAGTGCATGATCTTATTAGAAGAGTCCATTGGCATTTCTATACTAAATCCCTGCTTTAATGAGCTTACAAGTACTACCCTGGGCTGAAACTTCTCAACGCAAAAAGGTACTGGCTCAAGCATGATGTCTTAAAAATGCCAAGAGAAAGAGGCTTTTAGATTCATGTTTCTATTTCGATTGCTCATAAGTAAGTTCTATGGTTACCATAACTTGTGCCCATACACAAAAAGCAGTACAAAGAAATGGAGGGAAGAAAACTTATGGCATCCAGACGACTGAGATCTTGCCCAAAATAAAGCTAGGAATATCCTGGGATGCAAGGCAAAAGAGTGAAGGACTACTGGAATGCCCAGCATCACCCAAGCTGTGCTAGTACAGCTACTGGAGCACACAAGAAACTCAGGACAAACTCCTTAGGAGATGGAAGTCCCTTACTTTACCTGGTAAATTTTCAGCAGATTCAGCAGAAAGAGGCACAACCTTTGATCTTCCTACTTCAGTCAGTCCTTCAAATCCCACATTGTTTCTCATTAATGGAAGGTTTCCTGTAGATGACAATGTGGGAGTGAAACAGGATACCCCCAAATTTTTTTGAAATACCCCACTCTAGGGGCAGTCTGCCCTGCTTGATATTAATAAATATATAGTGTGGGAGGCTAGCCTGATCTTATTATAATGCACACCTGAATTGTGGTTGTGGCCTTATGAGCCAACCCCGTAGCTCCCTACTTCCCCTGCACCATGCCCCATGCCTTGCAGATGGCATCTTTACAGATGTTCTATCAATTGCTGATGCAGCCCCTTACTGGCCCTTTTGACCCATCACCTTCTCTCAGCCCCACTCTGCACTTCCAGACCTATCACCCTCTCTCTCAGCCCCCACTCGAGCTACCAGACCCCTCGGTCTCTCCTTTGGCTCCTCTCCAGGCCCTCAGACACTTAGGTCTCATGCAACCACACCCTGGGCTACCAGGCCCCTCGGCTTCTCTCTCAGCCCCTCTCTAGGCTGCCAGCCCCTTCTGGTCCCCCATCCTGGACCCATTCAAAGTACCGAAGCTCATAGTCCACATGTTATACAGCACTCATGCAGGCAAAAGACTCATATTGACAATGGTATGAAATATCACATCCGCATTCATCTCTCTCTTAACTATGTTGAGATTCCAAAACGAATGATGGTTTTATAAAAGCCATAATGATTTAGGCTACCACTTCACACGCTTGAAATAGATGGTCATGGCAGATTAGTCATCCTTTTCCTTTGCTTTGCTTTACACCAAAATGTGGCGTGTATAAAATTTGTCACATGGTGTAGTTTTTTATATTAATTGTTTTTAGTAATGTCCACAATATTGCACTTCCAGCTTAATGACCTGAGGTGTTATCACCTAGTTTAGTGCAGCCTTCTAATTTTTAGGATACACAATCTATGCCTTCCTAAAGCTGCATATAATGCTGCTGTGATATATGTTAGCTCTAGCTCACGTCTTCTTTTTGGATTACCAGGTATTTATTAATTTTAAAGTGTACTGTTCTACACAGAGAAGAACTGGAGGACAAACCTCTCACAATGAAGTACTTCTCACCTTTACGGGAATTACTTTATGCCAAGGAGTATGGAGCTGATAACTACCAATGGGAGAGAGGTGACTTAAAAAAATCCGTTAGTTGAGACTCAGATATGATTTCCTTGATGAGGGAATGCCAAAGGCAGAGGTAGGTACTGAGCAGAGGTCAAGGCTAGATGCCAAGAACTTGATTTATAATCGTGGATCTCTCACTGGTTCCTAACTTGTCTAAGGCTACTGAACTTCATAGTTCTGCCTAATTCCCTACCAATCCTGACACCTCTCCACCTACCCATTTCGTTTAATGTTTCTACACAACCTTAAACATAGAAAAGAAGTTTTAAATTCCAAAGAAAGGAAATATTTTTACTTTCACTGTGATCATCTTTGTAATTCCTACCTTGCAAGCTATACAAATTATTTAAAACCTTCCATTTACATCTGGCTTCAGGATAATTTAAAACTGTTTGTATCCATCAACTGCGAATCATAGAGAAGTAGGGCTGGAAGGGACACCCAGAAGGCACATCTAGTCCAACCCCCTGCCTGAGGAAGAACCATCCCTATCCAAACCATCCCATATAAACATAATCAAAACATTACATAAGACTACCATCAGGCCTGAGACAACACTAAGCTAGCACCTTAACTTGCCATAGGTAAAGCAGGGGAACGATGGTGGCCAACGTCCTGCTTCTATATAATGTTGTCAATATATACTCAAGAGGTCCCGGGTAGAGGGCCATGCCCCTCGCTACAGAGGAAGGCAAAAACTGCTACAATCCATACAACTCTGACCACAAGTAAAATTCCTTCCTGACCCCAAATATGGGGATCAGTCTGACCTGAGCAGAGGGTTCCCTCTAAGCCAGGAATCTCCGGCTTTGCTCCCAGCTGGAGTATTGGCACACCCCAGTTGAAGTCTCCAGCCTTGGCAGTAGCCAGCACCCAATGCCTCTGCAAACACATAAGAACACCCTAACGCATACAGCAGAAAAGGGTGGGGGGCAGGGCAGGAGCAACCAATAAAGCACAGAAGCATGGGAAATACCCATGGTAGGAACAGGTATAGCTACGCCTAGATCCTCCCCAACCTCTTCTCGAACCCCTCCAGTAATGAGAGTCCACGACTTCCGTAGGCAGTCTATTCCACTGCCTCACTAACAGCGAAGAAGTTTTTCCAGCTATCCAATCTAAATTTATTTTGCTGCAGCTTCAAGCCACTGGTCATCCCCTCTGCAGCAAGAGAGAAAAGGTGCTTTTCCTCTTCTTTATGGCAGCCCTTCAGGTATTTGAAGCCTGCTATCATGTCCCCTCGTAAACTTCTTTTCCACAAGCTAAAGTTGCCTTCAGCCTCTCCTCTTATGACTTGCTTTCTAAGCCCTTTCAAAGCCATCTTTGTTGCCCACCTCTGAACACTGTCTTACTTCTCCATGTCCTTTTTAAAATGTGGAGCCCAGAGCTGCACACAGTACTCCAGATAAGGCCTAACCAGTGCTGAGTAGAGAGGAACTATTACCTTCGGCATCTTGGACCTAATGCTTCTCTTGATGGATCCCAAAACCACATTCGCCTTTTGTGCAGTTGCATCTCTCTGCAGACTTGTAATGAGTCTGTGATCTATCAAGACTGCCAATTTTTTTTCCAGAGAGCTGCCATCCAGGCAGGTGTCCCCCATTTTGTATTTGTGGTTGTGATGATTCCTCCTGAGGTGTAGCACCTTCCAGTTGTCTGCACTGAACTTCATCCTGTTAGCAATACCCAACTTTCCAATCTGTTGAGATCCTGTGAATTGTGCTCACATCCTCTGTGTTCACAGCCCTTCCCAATTTCATGTCATCTGCAAACTTGCTCAAGAATCTTTCTGTGCTGGCATCTAAATCATTAATAGATAAGTTGAACAGCACTGGGCCTCCCTGTGGGACTCCGCTCAAAACCTCCTGCAGCTAAAGAGGGATAGCTAAAATGGGAAAGAAAAGTCAACATGAAACACAGAGGACTAACAAAATAGCCACAGAGAGAGAAGACATAACACAAAGCAGCCCAGATCAGAAACACGCATTGAAAAAGAATTATACATACATACATTTATACATACATATAAGAAACCCTTTAACAGTCTAGGAAAGGTCATATTTAATGCCTACATGCAGGTTTCCTCTGAAGTCTTGAACAAGTCCAGGACAAATAGTATAAAAAATTATCTATGCAAAAAAATTCATTAGCTATTAATGAAGCTGAGAAAAGGAAATGGGTGTTTAAGACAGTCCTGACAAGGCCCATTTCTGGCCGTGCATTGCCAGTGTCCTTGGAAAAATCTCTTAGCAACAGACCAGTGGTTTCCTTGAAAAAGATTTTGTGAAGCTCCTGAAATGTATTAGTAACCCATAGTGGATGGTGTTAAAAATCAGTCATTGTCTCATTAATCTCTTGCAACGGCTGACAAACTTGTGCTGCTGGGACTTGAACCAGTGACCATAACCATAAGAGGTTAGGCTTTGCCACTTGTGCTGTAGGTGATTTTTTATTGGCTGCTAGTGGCAGTAATATTGTACTCTTCCCCTCAGAAATGGTTACTAGGATGGACGTATAAGCTACACAGCAGAATTTTAGTCCCCTAAAAGTACTGAAAGTCGACATTGTGACTATTTTACAATGGACTAGACAAGCTCTCAGGTGACCCCGGGGCTGGATATGCCATATGCTTCAGTCTGGTTGCTACCTCCTCTTAACCAACATATACTTACAGAAGATGACAAGCCACAGGCCTTTTCACTTGGAGAATTTAATGACATTCTGCTATCAAAAATCCCTGTGTAACCTAATGGAGTCAGTGGAGTTGTAATTGTGAAGCTGAGGATATCATGAGGCCCCTTGTGCATTTAAGGAGACAAAGGAGTCCATTTGCTGTCTCTTACCTATCTTTTTTAATATGTTGTATGAGACTCCTTTATAGTAACGGCTTCTTTCATTACTTTCAGTAGTCTCTCTCCTGGGACGATTTCAGGTAAACATTCTGATGAGTCTGAATACTTATTCAAAGTTCATCCAAACTCATCCGAAACACTTTGGCTAAGATTAAAAACACAAAACAAAACAGGAGCCAGGCTTCTAAATCCATATTATATTATGTAAACCCCTGACTTATGCCCACAGAAATATTACCAGATTGTATTACAATTTAAAACAGAAGATTACGGCGCTTATCCATGTTACATGGTTCTTTTAATCATGTATTTTATCCCTTAATACAGGGTGAATTTCACCGTGCTAAAGTGCAGCACAAGTAGAAGAAAATAAAAACCTTCCTTGTAAAGAGAATATCAAGTTACTGATCACCCAAAGGGCAAGTGGGCTTACTCTGAATTCATATCTGAACCAAACTCAGGTAGGTCATACAGGCATATGCATATTTCTATAGAAACAAGTTTGCCCATCTATATTTAAAATAAAGAAACCCTTCTGAGTTTCATAGACATTTATGATGGACCAGCATGATGATAAGAAAGCCTCTCACTGTCTCTGCAGACTAGGTAATAGAAAAGATCAAAGGAAATGTCAATTGGGAACAAGTGTCTCACTTTGGCTGTATCAGAGTGAATTCTATTGGCAAGTGGTTTGATAATAAAGTTTTAATTTTCCTCTCCTGTTCTGATTGCATGAGTATAGTAAAGGCAACAGGAAAAAAGCAAGGCCACCCAGCGGGTTCTGTCCTGCTGTCTTTCCTGGGAAGAAATATCTTTGCCATCTTACTCAGGAACAAAAGTGACTGAATTTATTATATGAAACATTTTAATTATTTACTGTGCCATGGGCATACTAATGAGAATAAATTGATACTGTAATTAAATATGCAGTAGCTTGGCACTGGTTCAATCAGTGGAAAATTCAGGTGTCAGCAAGCACTGGATAATTATTACTGATGGCAGACTGAAAAAAAAAAATCTTTGCTTGTTTGACTAAAAATTAAAAGGGCTCTCATGAAGCCTATTGAAATAATGTCTGTGCATGTACCTAAAAGGAAAAAAATAAAAACTTGATTCTTTTTCATGTAAATGAATGATAGAATATTAAGTGATGATAAATAATAATAACTTGAAAAATTTAAAGTATTTTCCTTCAAAATTGCCTTTATAAAGATCAATGACCATACATGATAGAGATTTTATTTAGTCCCAATGTACAGACTGGAAGTTTAAAAGATTGGCTCTCCCAACTGTCAGGAACAGAAGCTACATCTCCTAAGATCATTCTAACTATCTCTGTAGAAATCAGAGGAAAAGAGAGTGAGTATTAGGGGCGTACAAAACAGGCTGTATTTGACTCGGATTTGGATTTGGATTCAGCCCAAATCGAGGGACAGTGATTTGATTAATTGATTTGGATCACTGTCCCCAATTCGATTCGGCCAAATCCGAATCTGAAGATTTGATGATGATTCAGAGAATCAGCGATTTGGCCATAGACATAGCTTTAAAGGTTTTTTCTACACACCTCAAGGTACCAGCACGGCTTGCAATGCTGGGGCAGATGGAGCATCCCACAGCAGTGCAGCAAAGGGGGGGGGCATGTACTCGGCAACAAACCTGGAAGTGAACTGGAAATGGATCGGCCGTGGGGATCCCAGTTGCCCCCCGAGACCCAGGAGGCACCAGTCGCCGAGCCAAGTTATGGAGTGAAGTGTTGCTGTAGCTAGGATATTCCAGGAAATGTAAGAGAAACAAGTAATCTTTGTGATATCTTTTACTAGACCAGCTGTATAGTTGGGAGCTTTGGGACATCAGGTCCTCAGACCTCTGAGACAGTTATAGGTATGGATTAAAACTTTCCAAGTTACATTTGTAAGGACTGAAATTCACATTATACGCTCACCTAGAGCAGGTACAATAACTAAAGAACAGGCACAAATGAGAAGAGACCTTTGAAAATCTGAATTATCAGCATTTTTTAAATAGTGACATTTGTATTACAAGGATTCTGAGCTGTTTTAAATCAGTGCAGCTTGCCTGCCATCACCTTAGGTCTGGCCCATTACAGATTATGCATTATACCTTCATTTGGAGGCAAATTTTCAGTTGATATAAACTGTCATAGCTACATTACAGATAATTTGCACCAGCTGAGGTTTGTTTCTTGGTATATATCAGCCAAGCGTCGTTGAAATAAATGGCTTGCATCACATGAGGATCTGGGATGGGAGGTGGAATTTAGCAGATACACTGTGTCTGATCCAGACACAACGCCCTGTCTATGGAACTGCAGCTCTCAGGTAGACGGAGCTTGGAGGACTGGACTGTACCTAAAAATTATAAAGCATGCACTTTCAAAATTATTGTTAGTAAAATATTTTCTATACAAATACATTTCACTATCTGAACGCCCTGAACACTCATTGTTTCATATTTATGCCACACTTTGTATTACAACAAAGAACATCAAGCAAAATATAGCCCTTCCTCTCTATTCCCACTGCTTTTGTTCCACATACAGGCAGACATGTGCTTGGAGTCTAGATGTGGATCATGCTGTTGTGGTGCAGATCATTCATCCCCTACTACTCCTTGTAAGAGGAAGGTGGTTTTCCCTGTGTTCACGTATTGTAAAGTGCATGGGAAGAACAATTTTTCATTTCACTAGGAAGTAAACAGAGTTAAGCAATCAATTAGTATTATTTCCCACTGGCTGACTGTGCTTCGGGATCTTCACCTGCAATTACTGGTCAGACTTCAGCATTACCAACAGCTAGGAAAACATTCAACCAGGGACTTTAAATGTCTTCTGTCAGCATAAATATTTTGTATATCTAATATTAAACAACTTCTGGATCCATGAAAACCTCTCTTTAATAACAGACAGTCTCACACTTGTACCCTACCCTGCCACCCCAAGATATCCATGGATTGCATTCTCTCTCTCTTTTGCTCCTAGCTAACTTGGCAGACAATGAAACCATATTACTTGCTATTCCTGCTGCTTCGGCAAATCAGAGGCTGCAAGTAAATTTTCCGATTTTCTGCCTCCCCTGCTGAATTATTTTGTAGGTTACAATATTTTCCCATAGGAGAGCGCATGATATGTTCTCATTCTTGGAATCCCTGAGCCAATTTAACAGTAGCCATTCCTCTTGTCAAAATGCCTACTGCTAGTTATGGTATGGTATGGCATGGCAGTTAATTGCATTAACAGCAAAAGTTGGTTTTAAGTGAATTACATTAGTAAGATTAATAAATAACAGTGCATGCTAAAAGTTTAACACTGCCAAAGGAAAACAAAAAACAACAATTCACTGATGTTTTTCAAGCTGTATTGTAATTTGCCTGGAACATCCAACTTCAACTATACTAAGCAGTGTATGCAGTAATACAGCTAACACAGTTTCAGTGTTTACACTAACTGCAATGAAATACCATCATGAGGGGCCTTATTTCACCACTAGTAAGTACATGTGGAAAGACAATAATAGAATTAACAGATCAATTAATTTAAAACTTAATTACTAGGGATTTTATTAAATTTAAATGGCTGTAAATAGAGTAAAGGAACAAATCTTCAGCTGGTAAAGTCAGGAGAATGCCACTGACTTCTATACCAGTGCACTATTTGCAAACAAAACTTCAGCATGAATACGACCTTAATAATAAAATATGTGTGTGCATAAGTGTGCACAGGGACACGTACACAAACTCCCACACAGCATACATACACAGGGTGCATTTATACATGCACATTTACTGTGCAGTAACTAAAATTACTGTGTAGTATGGGTGCATGTCTAAATACGCACAGCCAAACCGCACAGTAAATATGGTGACTTATGCCAACTTTAGCATAAATTTGATACGTGCATCATGCAAGTATCAAATCTGTGATTGATTAGTTACTATGCAGTAACACACATGTAGATGCCTTACTGTGCAGTAACACTGTGTATGCAGCGTACACACAGCATTAATGCACTTTAATGCCTACACAGGTAGATGCTGGCTTATTCCCGCTTACTGAGCAGTAATTTACTGTGCAGTAAGTTTAAGCTGGCACTGAACTGAAAGACCTAGGGCATCTCTGGCAATCACTGCTGATGTCATAAACAGAGCACAGCAAAGGACCGATAAATTTCTTAACTTAGGGTCTGCAAGTAATGTAGAAATTTATAAGTGCCTATTTTCTTTTTGCATTACTGACGTATTCTGTAATTGCTGTTAAATGATAGAAATGGTGAAAAAGTGGACGATGACTCCCATACATTCTCCCTCATTTTTGTGCCAATGCCTTTATGGTGGGTACAGACTTGTGTACTTTGTATGTCAACTAGGATACAGGTACAGATCATCAAGTTTCTCCCTGGAACTACATCAGGGCCCAGAATCATGGGTCCAGTGTTGATAGGCGTGCATCATACACACAAAACAGATGACATCCTTTTTGAAACAGGAATGCATTTTTAACCAGTAGAAGATAGGGAGGTTTTGGAAGATCCAAGTGAATACACACAGAAAGATGATCAACTGAGTAAAGTGATGTCTTATTATTTTTTTTTTTTACACAGATCACAACCAGACTAATGAAAAAGAAAGAAGATTTTGAGGAAAAAGCACATGTGGGGCTCACTTCTGAGCTCTACCACAGGCCCACCACCTCTGTGGGCCTTAGTATTTCCTCTATACAATAGACATATTTAATACTTCATACCCTATGTTATGTCATCTATATTTGATGAAATACATTGCTTCCTGCCAAAGCTCATGCCTTTCTGAAGCAATTAGTCATTACGACCCAACCTGCAGCCTTACCTCAAGCGTGATATACACTTGAGAGTTGCATATCACAGTAACATGGGCTTAGGTACCTCGATAGTTTAATTCATGCTTCTGAATAAATTCTCTCTCATCAGTGGCTTTGTGAGTTCATGATTTTGCCCTAAATTAATTTAAGTGATGGACTAATATACTTTATTTCACTGGGAGTTGTAGGAAGATTTAGCTTTTGATCTTTTGTGGGAAAAAAAAAAGACTGAGAACTCTGGGAAAGGATCATTGAAATGAGGTCCTGGCTAATCTAAACGAGTTTAGTGGGGGGCGATCCTGAGCTGTGAACAGAGCCTTAGCAATTTCTGAATGCTCAAATCAGACATAGGACTCATTGAGGAACTGCCATTTTACTAATGACTTCAAACGACACTGAAGACATTTAAAACAATCTCACATTATTGAATGCTGTAGCTACAACCCCTTCCCCCCAAAAAAAAAACCCCACAAGTGCCTGGATTTCTAATTTTTTTGTATTCAATGGTGCTTAGAATAAGTGCATATACATATTTATGCCTAACTGGACCCCACGTTTACTAAGTTTTTATTCATAACTCCAGTAAATGCCCACATAAACACTTGTAACACTGTGGCTGTTTATGTGATTCTACAGGCCCCTCTGCACATGCAGGTAAAGGCGCAATGGGATGTAATCCACAATCCACATGATTGCACCTCCTGCCAAGAGGCATGACTGTGGGATTGTGAATCAGCTCCCATCATGTCTTATTACTGGCGCAGGGGGAGGCTGATCCTAGGCTCCCCCTGTACTGGCAAGAAGCAAGTTCCCAGAGCTGGGATTCCCCTTAGATGATGAGGCTCCTAGATACAGAGGGTCGTCACACAGCCCATGGCTGGGAGATGGAAGATCCTGTGATCTAGCCGAGGGGGTGCCCTGCATAACTGAGAAATAGATGTAATGTGTAGAGGACCCCTAAGGAATCCATATTAATCACCGTACATGCAAATATTTTTCAATTTTAATACTGAACAACACTAAAAACCCTATGCATTTAAAGATGCATGTTTCGTTTCATATGGTCTTCAGAATTTCAACTCCTGCACTCCAGTACACTGACCACACAGAAGAGTAGGCTGCTTATGAGATAGGGTTAATAATACAAGCTCCCTTTAGATATTTTCAAGCATTGCTTGATTCACTGACTGGCCGGCAAAAAACCCTGTTTTTAGTTGTGTTCAGATTCCTTTAGTCATAAAGTAATTGCAAGTAACAGAGGGAGAAATTCTACAAAGGTTATGTCATTCACTTTCCCTGGCCTGACACCTAAAGAATAGTTTTTGTGGACAATGCCCATACCTGACTGGAATATATATGACTTTTGTATGCAAGCAGTTTTGTACGTGACTGGAAGGACGGGAAGGAAATCTGAAGTTCCTTCTACGTTGCTCTTAGTGTCTCATATAATGATTGCCATACATGTTGCTGTGGTTACTCAAGGGATGAGTTCATCTTATTCATACAATGCAACTGCTTTGCAAGTAGAGGTTCATTTGTCTTTGGCTGTCTTTGCTAATTTACTATGGAATTCCTCCTAGGAGAATCTGAATTGTGTTTAAAAGCAATAAAGAAATATGTCCTATAGTTTTCCTCTGCACTCAAAGTACATTCTTGGCACTCTACCCTGCATAAAAAGCACTATGAGATTATCCGATCCAGAACTACTTTTTGGAGAGCAGAATCTGTGAGAACACCAGTACCACCCTGTTTCACCCTAACATCAAATTCTTGACTTTAGCCCTGAAAAACCGAGAGCAACAGTCTCTTCATGCTACTAAATACTGCGTGTACATACTGCTTCAAGTTACTCCTCCTCCAATCCAATTTTATTATCCCACTGTCTTCCATCTTCCCTCCCTCAGAGTTACAGTGCTTGCTCGACCACCTCTCTATCAATAATTCCACCTAAGAGTGTGCCTTTTCTCCTGATGCCCTATTTTTACATTACTAAAGAATTCTCTTCAATGATGACTACTAGATGGCACTTCTCTTGAAGGCATCCAGATGTTTTCTGCTCTTTTATTGCAGGAATCAACAGCAGGTAAGAGTGCTGAGCTATTTCACATGAGCATAGAACTGTAGATTTAGGAACTTCTTATACCATCTCTCTCTAACATATAGACGTGAGCACATCCACACACACATGGGCGCATGCCCATTCCCAGCTGGGAATTGCAAATTGAGACATGATTTCATATAGAAGAATTATAGACAGTCACAACAACAGGTGTTGAGAACAACTTTGGAGGCACTTTGCAAATCCTGCAGAAAAATGCATCTTTGGTGCCTACAAACTCTACAGTCCCATTTCAAGGGATGGGTTCTCTCTCTCTCTCTCTCTCTCTCACAAAGACAGGATAAGTATAAACTCTAATACATCACAATTTTTAGAAGCAGGTTCATCTTTTACTATTGTTCTGTACAATATGACTTGAAGGAGGTGAGCACTAAAGGCAGTGAGAAAATACATAAGGCCAAGATTAACAAAAATACTGATTCACAAAGACATTTGTTGTTACTTTTTGCTCGATTCCAGAAAACTCCGTTGCCTTTCATTTTAATTTTAGCATTCTGATTTACATTCTGCAAGTATTCAAGGTATGAAATAACACAGTGGAAGTTTCAAACTCTTGTTTTCCTGGCCAGTGTTAAGGCTTCTTAAAGGTCAAAGAAAATGTACTGTATAACAGATGAGCTGTGATTTGGTTTATTCATCATAAGTTATAGGTAACTCAAAGCAAACTAAGCAAGCACAGGAATATTTTTTTTTAATAATTAGTATTTGCACAGTTATTTTAAATCTGTAATCCATTAATCTGTTATCACGCTTTGCTTTTCACACATACAAGCTATAAAAAAAATACATGCAATTTTCACATGCTAACCTTTACCAGTTAACATATTAAAAAGATACAATCGCATTTTTGCTTCAAACAGGATTTGACAATTTGTTCTAAAGGACAGTTCAATCATGTTTCACCCATCCGTCATGTACCTGCAGTATCTACAGCATTACTACAGTTATAACTTTACATGTTTTTACTATACAGAGCTGTCAGTTCCATGTGAAGAGCTGGTCTTGTTTCTGAGAAAAAGCAAGTGGGAAAAGAAATAAAGGGAACATCCCAAAAGATTCAGAACAATAAGAATACTTTGGAATTTGGATGATGACAACCCAAGGCTTTTTTTTTTTAATTCTGAGAGGCACTTGTGACCTTGTATTTGATGTAACACTATTACAGCCTTACTCACAATAGGGTACTTGCTCTGACATGGTCGTCTGTGCTATCCACCAGGCCTGTGCAAACCGGTGAATGGAGGCTTTTATTTAAACAACCAGGAGCTGGGGCTGGTAGGGCAGCCATGGGAGAGCTGGGGGAGTGGGCAGAAGTTGGGAGGGGAGGGATGGGGGAGCAGGCAGGGGATGGGGCCTAGCAGGGGTCCCCCCATGGTCCCCTCCAGCCCCCTCACCCCCTACTTACCAGCTCCATATCTTTTCCAAAGATTTGGAGAGCTTTAATCGATTTGGACCCTTTATTTCATAAATTTCATAGGCATTTGGGCTGGAAGGGACCCTGGAGGATCATCGAGTCCAGCCCCCTGCCCCAGGGGCAGGAAGTCAGTAGGGATCATGGAATCCCAGCAAGATAAGCATCCAAATGTGTCTTGAAGGTGTTCAAAGTGGGTGCTTGAACCGCCTCCGGTGGCAGTCTATTCTGAACCTTGGGGGCTTGGACAGTAAAGAAGTTCTTCCTTATGTCCAGCCTGAATCGATCAAGGTGGAGTTTGTGACCGTTCAATCTTGTCATCCCTTGGGGAGCTCTGGTGAACAGATGTTCCGCCAGATCCTGATGAGCACCCCTGATAAACTTATAGGTGGCCACCAGATCACCCCTGAGCCTGCGCTTTTCCAGGCTGAAGAGTCCCATGGCTCTCAGCCTCTCATCATAATAAGGTCTGTTTTCCTGACCTCTGATCATGCATGTGGCTCTCCTCTGGGCTCTCTCAAGCTTCTCCACATCCTTTTTGAATTGTACTGCCCAAAACCAGATGCAGTACTCCAGCTGCGGCCTCACCAAGGCCGAGTACAATGGGAGAATGACGTCCTGGGATTTGCTTGAGAAGCATCTATGGCTGCAAGCCAGCGTTTTGCTCACTTTACTAGCTGTCGCATCACATTGCAGGCTCATGTTCATTTTGTGCTCAATCATGACCCCCAAGTCCCTTTCATCTGTAGTGCTAACCAGCGTAGCACTGCCGAGCCTATAAGCATGCTGCAGGTTTTTCCTCCCAAGGTGGAGGAAAACTGGTCCCCTGATTTGATTTGGATTTGGAGATTCAGCCACCGAATCGGGCCGAATCTCCTCTGAATCGAATCAGCACCCAAAGCTTCTCACAGCCCTACTATCCTCCCAGACAGCATCATGACAATCCCGGTTCTCCATTCACCTCAGATTAGCACTACACAGAGGGAAGGAGGGCAAAGCTAAGTACAGCTGTTCAAAAACTCCCTGGTGGAACTTCTCTACTTTACCAAGCTTTACTTAAAGCACTATAAGTTAGAGTGGAAGTGAACTGGACAGACATTCGGTGGTCTGTGGCTGTTCGATGCTTGGGATAGCAGTAACTGCACTCAGTTAGTCCTCGATGGGATCTGGCACAGATGTTTGATAAAGTGCTCTAACGAAAAGTGCTTTAGGTTAGTACACATCCATCCAGGTTAACTTAGACTAGGTATGCCATTTTAAAACCTTTTATGTGCCATGAATGCCTGTTCTTTATGGCTTTAAAGTGCTTTCTGAGCACTTAAACCAAATTAAGTGTCACATCTGTACCTGGCCCAAGTTGTTCACAGAGATCCCAGGGAGAAGAAAAGAGTTTATATTACATACCATACAACATTAAAACTTGGTCAGTTAACACTGTATTAAATTGCTCAAAACACAAAAGTCAACCCACCGATGGATAACAACCATGACATGCAGTCCAGCTGAAGGCAAAAGCAGATATACAAATTAGCAGGTTCCTTACCCTGTTATACAAATTCAGCAGGTTTGAAATATTATTACTTGTGCTGCTGTATCTGATCTAGCAACATCTGGAATATTACTATGGCTGGAGGTATTTTTATAGACAGCTTTAGCGAATGGGTAGTTGACATGGGTAGTAAAATTGTGAGTAGCCAATCTACACTTGCATTTACACTGTAAAGGTGCTAGTAAAATTTTTCTCTCTAGACAGATGTGTAACTATTTCATTTATTGCCATACATTAGAGTTGTGGAAGGGGATTCTATTTTGACACAATAAAATGACTGCCAGATAGCTTGCTGTTGTGTTTACATGAAGAACAAATATTTAAATGTTTCTTTTCATGTGGTATTCTTCCTTTAGTATCTACCCAGCAAGAAAAGATTACTGTGTGACCTTTGGCTATTTAATATATAGAAAAAATGGGCAGTTAATAAAGACTTAAGCATAACATTTTATATCAAGACTCATTTATGTGGTGAAAATACTATGTTAAACATTTCAGGTTTGAGATTTTATGCATAGTGTACAACTAGTATCCAGAGACTCACAAAACCTGTCCATTTTAGATCTTCAGGAAGAAAGAAAACCAAATTACTTCTGTCTAGAAGGCTACTGTATCTCTATTGCCCTGAAAAAAAAAAGAAATACAAGTAAAGATTGGCCATGTGCATTTCTTATTAATGACATTAATACAGATGACAGAAGTCAACAAGTAAGAATACAACAGCTACCTCTATTCATATGCCTCCCTGCCCAAAATTTATAGGGTATAAATATGGTGACAGACTTCTGAGCTCCATAATGAACTCCTTTTCAGGTTGAGCAAAACCACCCTTACAGCAAACAGCTGATTCCTCCAAAACCACACTGAGATATGCAAACTCCATCCTCAGTCGACAGGTGTGTCTTACTATAAGACACCGTTAATGAATATCAGCTCTAAAAAACACTTAATACTGGACTAACTCTGATGACACTGAAGTCATTAACAGCTTAGATATAACATTTCAGATGAGAAGCCAATTACAAATGTTTGGTTTTGTTTTTATTATTTTTTTAATCCTACCCTTAGGAGTGTGTATGATATTTTTTCCATCTTGCAAAATATCTATTGTGTCATAGCTCAGACCCACTCTCAGACATGTTACCAAGACCATGGGTCCAGGATTGACTTAATAATATTAGCAAAGAAAGCCTGTGTTGCGTGTCAATTTTTGTCCTCAAGATGAAATCAGAAATGTCCTGCCCCATCCTTACATATTAAGAACCAAGAGCTGGACATCCAAACTGCTTAAACTAGCTTTGAAAATTCCACGGAGGGTCACTTTGAGTATTTGCTAACTGCATTAAAATCTTCTTGCCCCAAAGGGGATTAATTCTTGTCTCATTCTTGCATTTAATTTTATTATCTGACTGTTCCTGGTTTGTGGTGTATGAGTAAGTTAGTGACCCCTGATGAGCCTGTTTCTTTTCCAACGTGCAGGAGATTAGCATGCAGTCTTCTCTTGGGGTACAAGAACAATTTCATTAATGCTAATAAGTGGTGATAACCACAGAAACACTCATATTTGTCTAGTGCCATTAGAGCTTACATATTCTGTGCACTATAGCCACCGTAAGGAGAACATGACATGCATTTTAGTAAGCTCAGCATTATATCTAAAAGGACTCAATGGTGTACAAACTGGCACTGCAGAGAAAATTCAGACTGAAATGGGAACAAGAGAGTGAGCTATTGCATTGAATATGAATAGTTGGCACTTGCAGGGCTCTTATCCCACAAGAGGGGGAACACCCAGACTTCAGGAGATGTCGAAAGCAATCACAAGGCTGCAGTACTGTGCTCCGACGACAAAAGTTCTCAGGGAACTTTATTTAAATGTGCTTCTTAATGCTGGGGCTGGAATCACACACTTGCACTAGGCAAGATCATTTAATCTATATGCTGTATTACAATGAAGCATAAACGATGTAACCATGGAAAATCTATTTGCGCAGTGCTAGCTATCTTGTGCTTATTGACAATCACTTAACAGTAGGTAAGAATAGATCACTGTTCACTTGCCCACGGTGTGTTGCTTAGTGGAATTGTCCATATTAGCAATCTACAGAAGACACTAAATGAAGCAATTCTATTTGTGATTTGTCTTTTCATTCCCTTACTGATTTACTAGATTAACTCTTGATCCTGTCATGGTCTAGTTTTCAAAGCACTGTAGCTAAAACTGGCACTGATTCAAATAAATGTTTCTGGAAAATGAATAGGTACTAGAGATAATAAAATTAGATGTCAGTGCATTGAACCTTTTTCCCCTCAACTGGTCATCACGAACTATCATAAAATCTGTCATAATAAAGGGCAGACTGTTACAAATAAGATGATGAGGCATGAAAGATCGTGTGTGATTTATTTTACCATCATTAAAACAAATGGGTGATTGCTCATTTGAAGATGCACAACTTCATGTTGTTACAGACCCCTATTCCCTTTCTTTCCATTTCCATTTCTCCCTGTTTCCAAGATGAAAACTGTCCAATAGTATGAACCTGAGCAAAAGAGTGCAACAACATAACGAGGTCAAGAGCAGATTTTTGTTTCAGGAATCTGAGAGTTTTAAATCTCCAGTGGACAGAATCTGATATTTCTCTTCCACGGGGATTTTATACTATAGCATCCTAAGCTAATACATTTTGTCAACAGTCTCACAGATATCAATGGGAGTTGGAAGAACACTTCAATTTTACAAGTTTTCTTGACTTCCAGTGGAATTTTCCTGCCTGAATTGTAGAAGGGTCTACAGAAAATATAAAAGAAAAATCACTTTTTAAAAAGTGTGGATAAGGCTTTAATGATTTAAGATACGCTTATTCTGCCCCCCTATCCCTCTCTTATATTTGCATTTATTTATGTGTGTATTTATTGGCAACGATTATGACAAAATCCTTGTTCAAGTACTTGAAGGGCACAACTTTGAACCAAAATACACACACACACACACACACAAAACTGATGAACTGCAACCCTCGGAAAGCTGCACACTGTGTAAAAGAGGTGTTAATTGTTCTTGTCTGCTTTGCCCTGCCATCTTCTCCATCAGTCAACAGTATGGCATTTGTGACACTGAAGTATTTCAGGGGGGCAAGGGGCGATGTGGGAAATTTGTGCTCATGCCTTAGCCACTTAGGAAAAGAAACAAAAAAACTCATGCTCCTAAAATAAAGTGCATTTGTTTTTTTCCCAGTGTGATTTAGGCTGGAGTCTGATGCTGGAGACAAATAACTAGCTACAGCTGTTGGATTGCTGTTGAGGGCATTTGGACAGTTTAAAGATCCATTAAATCTTCTCAACACCTGTAACCAAACAACTGATGTAAATTAGGTACAATATTGTTTGCTTACATGGCAGAGTTAGGGATACTGCAGAGATTTTTTTTTAAGATTAAGTTACTCAACAGATTGTCAAGGCTTTACTCTGTGATGCAGTGGTTTATGTTATTTTTCTCAAAATTAATTCCACCACCTGCTTCACAGCTTTGTCACCCTTATGTCACAATGTCTCAAAGATTCTTAGCTGAAAAATCACTTTTTACAATTATGTGATTAAAAGGTTGTATTCCTGATATGTTTCCCATCACCAAAATATCCCTTTCTTCCGCGTGTTTCTTCTTTGCGTCCTTCACTTCAGAAACACTATACAATGTATTCAAAAGATAGTCTGCCATCCCATAGGGATGGATTTTAATTTCACTTACAGTGGTCTACAACCAAAGCAGACTAATGACAGGTGCCAAGAGATGTTCAAAGGTGGCTGGTGCCATTAAAGCAGTTTGAGAGGGCAAAACTAGCAGCATTAATTTTTCACCAGTGCAAATTAAAACAACCCTGATATTGTACCATCTTGAGCCAGGGGCTAGTTTACCTACCAGCAACCCCCTTTCCCCCCCTCCCCCCCAAAAAAAACCCAAGGAAGTTTTTTACGATATGGTGATTTAAAAAACTGCTGAAGTCCTTCATGCTCACAGAAGCACTATGGTGTTGTGGAACCCCGGAGTTGCTAGCCAAGGTAATTAGCTGTTTCTGATAGGCATCCATACCTTCCAGTGCTTAGTCAAACCATGTAAGAATCGTTGGATGCTCTGTAATTCCTATATAGTGTAAATTTAATTGACTCTAGTTTGACAAATTATCACCGTGCAGTGCAAACTGTCGTCT
Source organism: Gavialis gangeticus (assembly GCF_001723915.1). Lineage (NCBI taxonomy): Eukaryota > Metazoa > Chordata > Crocodylia > Gavialidae > Gavialis > Gavialis gangeticus. The sequence goes on from NW_017729009.1 coordinate 21,241,367, forward strand.
ACAAGCACAGACATATGTAATAGAAATGGGTTTGGAAAGAGCTGATGAGCAATTTCCTTTGATTGAATTTTACTGACAGATGAAACAAACAGTAGCTAGATAGCATAGAGATAAATGACGGACAGAAAGAGAAAGGACACCATTCCTCTGATACACTGTATGTCACATATGATTGCTCTAAATATATTCCATAATTTTTGTGTGGTCTGGCTGCCAGAGGGACATCTGCTGCTGCGGATGCTGTACTCCATTACATTAAACTGTAATAGATTACTTCAGAAGGAATAAATTACAAACCTGAACTCACAGGGATAGCTTGCAGGCAGTGGTGGCAACTACTGAGTGGGCAGCAATCTTTCAGGATTCAGTAATGAATATTAGCAGTACCAATTTATTGGTAGTGCCCGGCAGAGAAAATATTGACAAGGGCACCACAGGCCTATTTTGTCTTCTTTACAAATGGTGTCAAGAGATGTTTAAGTGTTCAAACCTAACAAGCAAAATGATCAGCACAGATAATGACACTTCCATACCATTCTGTATAGCATCTAAAGGTCAGTAATTTCAGTCCTGATATGTTGCACTTCCTTTATTGACGAACTAGGCTTTGGCATCAATTTTGATCATGCTGGACATGAATCCCTGCAATTCCTGAGATAACAGCAGCATTGCAGATGTAAGAAAAATACAGAATTACTGCACAAAAACATACAATAAAATACTTGTGCTATGGGAAGCCTATATAATATGTATATACATATTATATCATTTAATTTGGATATTAAGTAGAACTTTCTAAATCAACTAGTTAATCACTGGAATAGATTACCTGGAGAGGCTGCAAAATTCCCATCACTGAAAGTTTGTAAGTGCAAGTTAGACAAACATTTGGTTGGGGGGATATAGCACAGGTTGGGCTATACAACCTTCTCAGTTTCCTTCCTGCCCTATTTTATTGATTTTGCGATTAAAGCAATGTACTTTGGTAACAGTAGAGCAACAAATGTGTGCAAAGTATGGGAAATGACATCATCATCTTTGCAAAATGGGTTTCTCTGGGAGCCCTTCTATTTCCATCAGATTCTGAAAAAAATCAGTTTTCAGTGACCGTACACTTTTACATTGATTTCTCTACAAAAATCCGAACCTAAACATAAATTCATTCACATAAATGTTTCCAGTCAGAAGAGACCTTTCTGTTTCTCCATTCTTTTATTCGATTTTAATGTCTTGCCGATGCTTTGTTTGTTTGCATGCTTTAGTTGAAAAATATCTTGGTGTATTGAAAGAGGGGATTGAGACATATGACCTCCATGTTTGCGTTCACCTGATTTTTTCTTAACTTATGATTTAAAAAAAAAAGTTTTTCGCAAGCCTACTCACCTACCCTAAACAAATGCACACATGGTCCCTTTTGCCCTACAAGTTGGAGATATCTGTATTTTCTGTTGAGCATTATGGTCTAATCTAGCATTCCTTGAACATTGAACATTTCCAATTAAAGAAAGGAAAGTTAGGGATTCAAAAAAAAAATAGAGGACTGAACTGAAGATGGGGATGGAAGTAGGAGTGATTGGGGGTGGAGGGAGGGGACTTGATTTCCTCTACACACATATACTTCCCCCTGCTGTGATCCAGAGGATGGAATTTCATCAACAGCATTTATGTAGCACTTACTAAAAAACAAAGCACAGAAAAAACTAGAGTGAATAACACATTGGTAAAATGCTCGAAGCATGTTAAACCATCCTCATCTATATTTTGCTAAAAGCAGACACCAAGTTATTCTTCCCCAGACTTTTTCACTTCACATTACTACATTTTATACTTTATGTTGAAAATATTGATTAAAATGAGGTTACAGTTTCAAGGCAACATCAGTCATGACAGGTTTTCACTTTATAGACTGGAGGCTTTAGCAGCTATTTTTTACTCCACTTTTGCCTGGCATCCAACTATCAAGACTCCAGCAAGGATTTTTTTTTTTTAAATATAAGGTGCATAATGACAAAGTAAATGAAATATAAGCCATTTAGTCTTATGAAAATTAGACAAGTCACTTAACTATTTTGTGCCTCAATTTCCCCTGTATTTGATTATATTCCTCACCTCCTGAGATAAGGCTGGGTGGCAAACAACTCATTAAAATTCAGAAACCACTTTGATATCACTTGGTCCAACAGTGCTTCTGCAGAAGTTATGTTCTTACTGGTGAAGAATTATGGGCAGAATGGCGTCAGGTCTAAACACTGGGAGGCAGCCAGCAAAATCCAGTGGAAACCAAGCATGGATTTCTCTACACCGCTTGAGATGCAGGCAGTGGAAGTATTGATATTGGATTTGCACGAGGAGCCATACTCAACCCCTACATTCACACCTATCACCAGAAAACATGGATTAATATTTATTTGCAACCAGAAAGCAAATCTCTGACAAGCCTTTCACACACAACTGCCAACAGGAGATGCAGGTGTTCATGATCTCCAAAAATGGCGCCATCTGTTTATAATTTTCAGGGAACTGGTATTTTTGTCCTTGAGACATTAGAATAATGGATCTGTTGCAGCGATGTAAACTATACTGTAGTTTGTGCTCTATTGGCTAATTAATGAGACTATTTCTACTAATTAGCAATGAATTCCAATGCATGTGTTTTGAGAAGTGATTTGCAATTGCAGCCTGATATAAGCATAACTTACATTCTCTTTACTTCAAGGGCTCATTGGTTTGAAGCTTGTAAGCTATGTTTTCTTACCATTAACACAGATTTGAATAAAGTCAAGGGGAATACAAGTTGCCAGATTTTACAGACTGCAGAATATTGCCATCTAGACACAAACAGGTGCTAAGGACAGAAGATGACCAATTAGTCCTCATATAAATAACCTGTGGAAAGTAAAAATGAATGGATTGTTCATCTTGTTCTAGCCACTCTTGCAGATTTAAAGCTGAGATTTAGGCTGAATATGCATTTTTATTTCTGTGAGTAATTGGACAATGTTTTGATTCCCTGCTTGGTTCTAGGATGATGAATAAGTCGTGCTTCTGGAGCACCTATTAAGCCAGAGAAACAACAGGCTAGCATATAGATAGCTTTAGAAACACACTCTTCTAAGCTTTCACTAACAAATATTTGCATTAGTAAGCTTGGAAAACACCTCACTTCCACTGAACAAGGCTCCTTAACTAAAGATCAAAATGAGCAAAACATTAATCTCAGATCTACTAGACAAAATGAATCCTCAATGGACATGCTATATACACAGCACACACACAGTACTAGCCATGCTGCTTTCAACCCTTTGGGTTCCCTGATCAGGCTTATAAAAGTTCACTTCCTCTTTGGTATGCACAAATAGTGCAGAAATGATGAAACCAAGAGCCGCTATGCCTCAAATGATAAAGTTCACAAATTACATTCTTCGCCATGCAGTAAAGCAGGATCACACGCAATGAATCAAGCACACTTCACTTATGTGGACAAAAGACAACAAGATTTCAGAGAAGGAAACAACAAAGCATCACCTCGGGGATCAAAATGGCAATTGAAATTCGGTGACAGTTCTGGAAAGCATCAGAGATGGCTAATCTGTATCTGCACCAATCTCTGTGGGCACGTCCACACATGCAGGCACGTGCACTTGCAGCAGCTCAAAGAGAAGCAGCACAAATTTGAGCTGGGGCTTGTTGCCTCAGCACACATGCCTGGGCATGCATTTTGGCATGGGGCAAATTGTGCCACTTGGATCTCCAGGTATCAAATTTTGAGACTGTGCTGCATATTTGCAGCACGGGGAACGGTTTTTTTTGTTCCCAGAGTGCCTCTTGCAGCCCTTCAAACTGGTTTGGGACACTGCAAGAGGTACATGCGTGCTTGTCTGGGTGTGCCCCATTAGATTTTCCTGACATTCCTTAGCATCCTCTGAACTCCTCCCCACTCCTTACTCCAGATCAGTCTCTCAGGGTTTACATGGTAATTTTGGGCGACTCCTGGAGCTCTTAACTCCTAGATTATCTCCATATTTACACCTTAAAGTGGCTTAAGGCACTCATTACACAGCTCAAAGTGATGCCACTTTATGGCAGGATTATCTCTGATCTGCACTACCCAGCTCCTAGTCCATTAAACTGTAGCCACTCCCCATAGATGTGCCACCCAAGGTGAAATCCTCCAGTATCCCAGGATCTCTCATACCTCTGCCCATAGAGCAGGGATAGAAGTCCATCCTGGATCACCAGGTGCTAACTCACAGCTACAGCTCCTGTTCCTGTCCCTGCTCACCAGGCCTCTAGCAGCAAGTCATGATTGTGCAGGTAGGGAGACAGTTAGAGAAGGTTTCTAGACTAAGGATGTGACTGCTCCAAACTCTAAGCTAGTGCTGAGCTGATCAACATCTGTGCAGCTCACACTGCAAGGTATAACAAGACCCACATATCTTCTGGGATGTATCATTGCTTTTTTCCTCCAAGCTCTGAAATCTGAATAAACTAATATAAAATGATCTCTATGTTAAAACACCTCGTTATTCTGATGCCAGGTACAACTGTCCAGAAAATACCTGGGGGGTTTTTTTTAATCTCTTTTAGACAAAGGGGAAAAAAGTGGGAATGTGGTGACATTTGTCACTGCCAGACTTGTCCCTGAAAATTTTTTCCATGCATCCTGAGAATGCACAAACTGACAAAGTACCTTCTTTCAGATAAGATATGCCCCCATCTCCCTGCCTTGGTTACATATTACTGTTCAGTTTTTTTTTTTTCATCTGATGAAGTTTTCCTTTAAAAAAAATGGAAGCATAAATCCCAGCTGTTGTCTTTCTTTTTCGCCCCTCTGTGTTTTATTATCACAGTTGGGCTAAGCGTATCTCAGCAATTACAACAATTCTACAGGCAGTTCTCAGGCCACTTGAGCTGACACTTTGAAATATTAGCAGGGAAGTAATGCAGGTGCAATGGATTGGCAAACGTCCAGTAGCAAGTTAGCAACCAGTTCAGAATTTCAAAAGGAAGTTTGTATTATATGCTATTAAGCTGTTGAAATTAGAGATGGAAATCCAATTCATTTTGTCAGGGAAATCACTTTACCTCTGAAGCAGTGCGGTTCACTCAAGCAAAAATCAGCATATGCTAGAGCTCCCACATAACGTATTTTAACATCTTGTTGGTATGAGGGCTAATCGTATGGTATGAGACTTAAAGCTGTGAAATTTGGGTAAGAACTGACTGCATAGGGAGGGTTGCAAGGGGGTGTGTGTGGAAATCAATGGTTTAGATTGATTTCCATGACTTTAGGGACAGATATATGAGAGCTTTTTTCAATGCAGAGGTATGTTCCACTCGCACTGCCTTTTGGCTACCACATCCCTGTAACTTAAAGAAGAAAAATTACCATTGCAATAGGAAATACAGCTTTAATATGCCTGGGCATCATTCCTGAAATGTGTAGTGTGCCATGGAGTGCTCTAGCCATGTGGGACCCTGCTGAAACTATGCTGAGCTACAAGCCTGGCACTTTGATTCCAAGCTCTTTGAGTCGAGGAATATCCTTTCAGAGAGAGGGAGAAAGCAAGAGTGAGCGAGAGCAAGGGAGAGATCACTTTATTCTATACGTAATATAACACAACCAAGGGTAGATTTTTTTTAAGCATGCAAGTGACCGCAGAATTCAAGTTTCATGTGCAAAAGTAAATTAGGCCCCAAAATGTATAGGTCACTATTGAAAAGAGGACTTAGGCTCCTCATTGAGTTTTGAAGTTCTACACAAGACCTTTAATAGTTACTAGGCATGAATTTAGAAACCAAATTGCAGCATTTACACATATGTGTACACACGCTTGCATGTACAGATCAAGAGTATAGGTTATATACACACTTACAAACTGGAGAAAGAAAGAAGTTATCTGTCCGTTCATGTATGATGCAAACAGAACCAGTTTTAGGTTTGGAAATACATACTTCAAATTAAAAAAAAGAAACTTCTTTTTTTATCTATTTCTAAATTATCAGCATCCAGCTGGACCAAAACACCCAGATACCGTATGTGACAAAAGTTTGCTGCGAGAGGCTGCTTTTACAATATTTCTTGAATAGCTAGATGATGAGCATGTCACACCTGAAGTTATATCGGAAAATATTTTCACATGAAATGTCCTGTTTCATTTTGCAGATTCAGAGAGTTGGGAAAACAACGAAGAAGTAGCCCAAGAGACCACCCAGGGTTCTGTCCTGTGTTTCAAAGCTTTTCTTTTTCCCTCCAGCTTCAACATTTTTCTATTTCAGCCATCACTAACATTCACTCTGAATATATGCATCCATAAAGCAAGTAAAAGGAGTCAAAACTGGTTTGTGTTTTAAATGGCAGGGAGGGAAAAACACATATTTCAAGCATCATATCTTTATGGTCTCCAGTGGCTCCCAGTTTAGTGTGAGAGCAACTGGGCATCAGTAGCTTAGCAATCATAAACAGCAGCTCTTATGACAGCACACCAAGGAAAATACCAGCAGATGTACAACCAACCCTTTTCGTAGAAGTTTGGAGTGGGCAATCTAAATGATGTTGTTAAACTCTAGTTTGGGGGGCGGGGGGTTTATTAGATGGCAACAGATTTAGATCTGATTGACTGTAACAACCAGTTGAAATAATCAAAAAGAGAAAGGAACAGAGCCTGTAGTCATACGATACAAGAGATCACTCTAGTTATTTTCAATACAAATTGTTTTCCCTTGAAAATTCAGGTAAAATATGGAAGTGTGTGTATCCAGGCTACCAGCCCCTGATCAAAATCTGAATGTCTGAAGTACCCATCACGGCACAGCTTTTTATCCAGAGTGCAGCATACTGCATTGTGGCAAGCAAACCCAACTTTTTCTTTGACTTACAGTTTATATGACTATGCTGAACAGGTCGGACAAAGTCCTGAGAAAGCATAGTGGTTGATTAAGAATATTCAATAACATATGAATAACGATACAAACCTGTACTGTCCCCCTCACTTCTATAGTTCAGTTCTAATATTAAATTTGAGATCACAGCAAATTAGAAGTAATTGTTTATCCATGAAAGTCTTGGGAGGGAACGAAGAGAAATACTTCATAGTATACATTCTTTATTAACTTGGCCTAACTTAGCCTAACAAATAATTCTTTATTCTTTATTAACTTAGCCTAACAGTACTTCATATTATACATTCTTTATTAACTTAGCCTAACATAATGATTCATCAATTCACACCATTCCCTTTCACTGTCTGGCTTCTTGCAACTACTCATGGGAAAGAAGCCACTCCAGCACCCCCAAACTAAAGTACAAGGAAGAAAAAAAATTACCCTTGCCTTTCTCCCCTCCATTTCTAGACAACTCCAGGACATTATAGGTTACAATTTCTTCAGTCAGTCTCCTCACCACATCCCATAAACGATTCAAAAAATACAATAATACTATTACAACTAGCAAGCAAAGACAGACTGGTGTGGATACTTTCCATTCCAAAACCACTTAGCATAGACTTCCCAACAAAGGCTGGTTTTGATGAACAGTCACGGGCACTTCTGTGTCTGTCATTTTTCAATGAATTTGAGTATTGAGTTCTGTCAGGCTGGTTTAATGAGCCAACGAACTCTAGAAATGAATCCTGAGCTGAGGTGAATGGCACATTGCACTAGGTGAGCTAATGTGCTTGTCTGCTGCTGGAAGGTGTTGAGGGGTTTTACTAACTAGCCACTGTGCCTGGATAATACAAGGAAGCCATCATTTGTTTGTAGGGGTCTACTTAATTTGTGGTTTTGCAGTTCTGACGGAAACCACCTAAAACGGCATCGTCCGCAATTGCCAGGAAATATTGCATTGGCTGTAATTTCCCACAAAATCAACCTAAAAAAACCCACCAGCATATTACAATAGGCTGTTTTAAAGTGTCCTAATGGTTACCACAATACAAAGACAACGCATCAATCACTGCAGACCTAGAACATATGACTAAGATTTACTGTCTGCTGGTGCTGTAGACTAAATGAAGGTGCCAGCCAGTAAAGTGAAAATGGTTCTATTAAAGTTAGCATTAATTAGTATTTCTAATCTTTTTGAAGAACACTACATATAATAATAAAACTATGAAGGTATATGTTATCATTCATATTGTATATACATGAATATTTTATTTACATTTAAATTTAAATTTAATATTTAGATTTATAATATGATAAATTATATGATATAATTTACTTTCTGCTGAATTTGGTATTAAATTACATGGTATATGACTCTCCGCCAATCAGCAGCAAGGGGCAGGGCCACTGGGAAATGCCCATGAAATTGGCTCTTCATACTGGATCAAGCCATGCTAATTTCTTTGTCTCACCATGAGCTAAGTAGACCCCTACTTATTTAAAAGTCTGCAGTGCTAAACAATACAGGAAGCTAAGACAATATTTTGAAATCATAGGGTGCCTGTGGACATGCAGGGACATTGCTCCAATATGCTGTAATTGCAGCACCTCGGAGCAGACTTGAATAATTTGAGTCTCAACTAACTGAGTCTGCCGGAGCATGCTAATTAGCATGGTCAGGCTGCCTGCACATCTCATGTATCAGTGTCCCTGTGCCTCAAAATGGTGGCAGGGTTGCTTTAACTAAAGCTCATTCAACAAGATTTGGTGAAAGCACCCCTACCACCATTTTGAAGTGTGGGGACATTGATACATGACATACTGCAGGCTCTTTAGAGTGGCTCGCAGAGCCGCTATAATTAAAGTACTCTCTTCCACCCATAGAGCATCTGTAAGGATGCCCATAGCTTGCAAGCAGTCGAATTTTCCACATCAGAACAAGTTGGTTTTTTTCCCCCCCAGTTCACCCAGTCTTAAGCCTGCCAGTAACTTAAAAAGAAAGCCATATGATCTTATTTAACTGGGGTGCATGTCACTGGGTACATCTATACATGTGCTTTACTGTGGAGTTGACTAATTAGCTCCACAGTAAAGCATTGCTGTTTATGCATGCACCAGTATCAGGACACAGTAAACTAATTACCTCCACCGTAAGCTAGACTTGTTGGGGACAGTACTACCTTATAGCTGAGAAATTAACTGCAATCAAACACTCATGCAAACTGTGTAAAAATCATGCCTGGTCAGCTCAGGCAGCAGAAGGCCAAACCCCTGGCTGCCACTGTGCCACAGCCAGTCCCTCTGCAGCCTGACACCACCATCTGGAGCCCAGGGCTGACCCCCTGAGCCTGCTGCCAACCTGGGCCTGATCTGCCCCAGCTCGAAGTGCTGTTGCCTTTGGGCACATATGTAGACACTGTGCCCAGAAGCAATACGCTCCAGAGCACTTTGAGACGGAGTACATCACACTGCGTTAATTGCATGGGTAGATATACCCACTCGTACCCACTACTTGCAAACATGAATAAACCCTTTGACCTGAAACCCTTGGGAGTACAGAGACTTCTGTTGACACCTCCTGGTCAAGACAAAGGAGGCTGGATGCTTGACAACTCCTGATGAGCAAAACTTGGTAAAAGAGGGAATTTTTGCCAGCATCTGTTGGCAAGCAAGGTAAAAAGTGTCTTAATGGGCCATGACTAATCTGCATTTCAGGTGTGTGACAGTTCGGGGCATTTTCAATAAAATTCAACTAATTCTTAAATTTGGGGGTAATAAAATGCCATTATTACTTTCAATGTCCCAGCTGCTTAGTCTTTGTCTCAGGCATAATTTTTTTCAGTTTAACATGTTTCCCCACTGTCACAAGGCTTTCAGTAAATAAAATTTATATTCTTGGTATATGCCATTGCCAATACACATCCACACAATCAGTGACTCCCTTAGGCATCCTCATTCTGATGGTTTATTTGATACACTATTTCCTCAACAACGCATATACAACTAAAGTCACACCATTTTGGTTGTATTCTTTAGGACAGAAGAGGACTTTGGCCAGATTAATCTGTGTTTACAAAATATATATTATAATAAAGATAAGATGACTTGAATACTTTTCCCCTTTGCCCCCCAGTGTATGAGCTTATTCACAAAATCAGCTGTAAGTACATGCACAGAAATATACACTCCTATAATTCCCTGGAAGTCTTGTCATAGTTTGTAATATATATATATTTAATCATAAAATTCTATTTCAGTGAAACCAAGTGTATTCCACAAAGGTAGCAGTCTCAGCCATTTTTTTTTTTCAGCAAATGGCATTATATAGTCATTTTCATCTTTTCATGCCCAATTTTTTTTTCACAAGTGTTTTGTGGACAGCCTTTATTTTTTATTCTGCTTCAGGTGGCAAGGAAATTTCAAACAGTCAGAAAATCCCACATAATCAAATTTCTATTAGTTTCAAGTAGCTCTGATTTTTGCCTTTATCTGGCTTTATTCCTTGAATGTTATGAATACACACCAATATTTGAAATATAAATGGAAACATTTATATATCTCTTTAAATGGAAGCATGTGTGTGCGTGTGGCAGGGGTGTTTATGGTGGACATTATCTACAAATAGTCTCTCCCTAACAGACAGGTCACTCCACAATTGTACTAGGTGGCACTGAAAGCAGGGGAGTGGGTATGGTATCTTGTGGTTATATAATGAAAAACAACTTGGCCCTTCAAATAAGGGTTAGATGACCAAAAGAGCATTTATTCCTAATCCAGTGTTGTTTTAAACACTTGGTAACACATACACGTTATTTTTGAGCATAAAGAAATTTGAACTATTGTGATGGAAATCATACAAATAAAGTTACACAGACAAAATACATAGAAAGTGCAATGAAGCCAAAGAGACACTGTATCACAGAAGAACCATTTTCATAGAAACATAAGGAACAGGACTGGAAGGAAGATGCTTTGGTCATTGAGAGTGGTCCCTCCTGGCTGTGAGATTCCAGACCTTATCAAGCTTTGTCTTAAAACTCAAACTGTGCCCCAAGTACCATTAGAAAATGTTCCCAAACCTCACTGCTCTGATAGTTAGAAGCCTTGTAATATCCAGCTAGAATATATTCAGGACTATTTTATACCCGTTTCTTTTTACGTCAATACGGTCTTCTAGTTTAAAAAGCCCTTGGCCCATGGTGGAAATCTCGCCCCCCCACAATACAGCTATAAGGAGCAACCATGTCCTCTCACATCCTTCATTTTTCTTTGCAAGCCCTTTAGTCTCTTCTCATTAGATAGGTTTCCATTCCCCTTGGTTATTCTTATATCCCCATCTCTGCACCAGCTCAGTTTGAATTCATCTTTCTTGAACAAGAATAATCAGAACTGTGCACAATCTCTCCAGTGCTGAATATAACAACAGCATTACTTTCCTCTGTCTATTGGAAATATCTCAGTTTATACATCCTGGGATCAGGTATCCTGTTTCCACAGCTACAACACATCCATGGCTCTGTCATCCTGTGATTTAATGCACCTAAACTCTGCCCTTCAGTCACCCATAGTTGAGAAGCTCCCAGTTTTTAGCAGAAATGCTGAATAGTAACCCCACATTTATGACACAGCATTTTGTTATATTAAATTTCACCTTGTTCCTTTCGTACTAAGGATGGCTGAACCTTTGTTTGTCAAATGTAATTCACCCATTCACTTTTTTCACCAACATCATTAACAATAATATGAAACAACATCAGGCCCAAGACTAATCTTTGAGGGACTCGACTAGTAACATATCCCTAGCCCAATGGTCCCATTTTCAGTACCACCTGTTGCTAACGGCGAGACAAATCGTTCTTATGATTCTTGTGCTAATCCTCATCTTGTTGTTTAATAATCTCCTGTGAAGGAAACATTTATATCTCATACCTCAATGTATATCTATATCAGAGCCAAGGATAATGAAAGAATTAAGCCAAATATAAGGCAACATGTGATGTTATAAAAATGTGAAGTCCTATTAGTTGCTAAGACAACAAGGATCTCTCTACCACACTTCAACAGAGCTCCATGTGTATGTATGTCAGCAAATTTTTTAAATGAATGTCAGTACAATTCAGCATCTTTAAGTAACCCAACAGCAGGAAGGACACTATTTTTTTATTTGAGCAATTGCTATGAGTTCAAATGGCAAAGCTACAACAGGGGATGAATAGGCTGAAAGATACCTGGAAAATGAAAAAAACTAGGATGTATTTTGATATTTGTGTATTCATTTATACTGCACGTAGTTAAAAATTTGTCATTAATATATTTTAAAAACAGGTGACTTTGGAAAAAAAAATTAAACACATCTTTATACTGTTGAAACATTGATTTTCATGCTTTTGAAAAACTGAACTTTTCAATGTTTTGTTTTGAAATGACTTTACAAAACACCTCTCACAAAAATTGGAATGACACATTCTGATCAACCTAACTGTTGGGGGGTTTTGTTCGTTTGTTTTTAAGAATTTCATTTCATGAGAAATATGGATTTTTTCCCCCCTCAATTTTCAAAAAAAAGGACAAAAACGTATAGAATTTCAGAATTGTAGAATGGAAAATCCAACTCTTGGCTGGCCTGACTTAATGCAGAGTTTGGAAAGGGATCACTTGGCTGGAAGAAAGAGCTACACTTCTGCCACAGCAGAAACTTTGCAGGGACTATGCTGTCTGGCATGGACATTTCTGTAGGTACTATGCTATTCAGTATAACAGTCTACATGGAATGAAGTGTTTTATCTTTGTGCTCTCTGCTACTCAGAAAGCGGAGGCAAAAATGAACAGATCTTCTATTGCTTAAAGCTGGGCAAAATTATGTAAAGAATTATGCAAATAATTTCTCTGACAATGACTTGACCGAACATGGTTCAGGTACGTGTCCCTCACAAGCTGGTGGATTCGTAGCCGTGCATCTTCAGAGGGAAGCCTACATGCAGCAACTTTTTAAGCTTTGCTAGCAAACTCATATGTTGCAAGTGAAAACGTAGTGCTATGCAAAGCCATTAATAGAAATCTGACTTGTATGCAATACACTTCATTGGAGCAGAAGCAATTTTTATTTTAGCTTACGTCACAAGATTTATTTTCAACTCCGTACAGAGCTTTATGGGAATTCAGAGCTATGGGAAGGCACAGGAATTCAAGAATAAGACAATAAGAACAACAGATAATTTAGCAGTGATTTAGGGTGTCTAACTGACACATCTCTAAAGAGACTCTATTTTCAGAAAACTTCTGCTGAAAAAAAAATCAGGCCTCTAAGAGGTCCAGAGAACCCAAAAACTAAAGTACCCCAAAATCACAGCTGACCAGTGTTTCTTATTTTCACTTCATATTACCATATGCATCCTCTGTCTTCTTGGCAGGGAACTGTATCTCTTTCTGCTCCCTGTATGATCCAGCTGAAGTGAAAGGCAACAGATAACACATTCAGGTACAGACAGTCCTTGGACTTAGGATGCAACTGGTTCCTGACAACCACATCTTAAGTCAAAATGCTGCAACTCAGAACTGATTTTCCCATAGGAAACAATGTTATAAATGGGGGATTGGTTCCTAAACCAAGGCCCGATACCCTGTTTTCACCAAAAATAACCCAAAATTGTGTACTCAATCCACTATAGCTATATTAATGTATTTATATTGTAAATAGCAATCATATTGATTTGGAAGGACTTCTTTGAGGTGACCTTGCTGGACTTTTTGAAGGGCTCTTGCCTGGAGTCTTCTCAGCAGTCTTGGCTGCCGGTATTTCTGGAGTCTTGTCTGCTTTCTTAAAGAAAGTGTCCAAGGAAGCTTGGACAGATGTTCTCCAGGGAGATGGGTGACATAGCGAACTTGTTTGCAGGTGTGGCATCCCATTGGATCAAGTGTTGTAAAGTCAAAGCTGATGTAGGAAGCTGAAACAGGGTGTCAGTTTATAAACGCTGTAAGTGCGAAACGTTGTGACTTGAAACGTTGTAAGTCAAGGACTGCCCGTATGTTCTAACCAGCTATCCAACAGCAGTTATATTGCACAGGCTGACATTTCCTATAAAAGGAGGGGGAGACTATTATTTTTTAATGTCAACATAACCCAGGAAAGCATAAAAATATTTTGGTGCGCAAACTGGGAACATTTCCAGATTAATTGTGAACTGAGACCATCTTAGGGGGCGGGTTGGGGGTGGGTGGAGGAGGGAATATCAGTAAATACCACTAATACAACACATGCCCCTCTATTTTTCAAAGAACTATGTAGATTTGCTTTGCATCTCTATTAACAGGAGCTGAACAGTTAATTTAGTGCACATGGCTTAGATTTCATTTGACAGAACGAATCAAAGAAACTCAGACAAAATGCGTGGAGGCTTATATCAGAATTTGTGAACATTAAATGAATACTTCATGTATTATAAATTGGATCTTTATTAGAATGAGAGGTTTTTTTCAGGAGAAATTGTGAAGAATGGAAATGAGGAAATATCTAAAATAGTTCAGAATCCCTAAGTAACGCTCCTACTTCTCTCTCTCCCTGACCTAAATACATAAACAAGAATTTAATTTACCAGGTAAACAGTAAACAGATTCCATTTCCCCTCTTTTTTTTTTCATTATCTTGAAGGCCAATGAAGGTAAACGCTTTTCTGCTTAAGGTTGGCTAGCTTGAGGTGGTGTTTCTATTTTCAAATATTTTCCTTTATCAGTTCACTGGGCATTTAAATGTTCGACACCGGGCTTTGCAGTTAACACTCCACTAAGATGAATGAGGGGAGAGCATGGCTGCTACATGGATTCTGCTGCCATCAAATTTGCAAGCAGAGAGATCTAGTCGGTGTCTTTTCAAAATGCAAGCCCTCACAAAAGAATGCACATTATCTACATAGCTCATTGCATCTTCCCAACATCCAAGCACACCTTTGATCTATGAAATTATAAATTAAAAAAAAGGCATTTGCCAAACAAAAAAACCCTGTTCCTACCTGAGCACAACACAACCTACACAAAAAGCATTTTATGTCTAACAAAAAGGTGTGGCCTAAGCTCACATGAACTAAGTAACATCCTAGTAAAGACAAGGTTGCTCAGAATTCACAAACAAGTTAGGACGCATATTTATATCCTAAGCTCCCACTAACATGTATAAGCTGTACCTAGCCAAATCAAGCTGTTGTATCTGTCCATTGTAATAATTGTGTCTACAAAGTAGCATTGCTGACTGGTACCATATCCTGCTTCAGAAACAGTTCCATTCTCCAACACCCTGGGGACCAAATTGCTAAGAGCAGTAGTAGTTGCCTGATGTTTGCCTGGCTCTTCTTACTGCTGTAATTCCCTCCCCCTTCATATCCATCTGAAGGACAATATCAGAAAAGGGGACTCTGAACAAGCACTTGTGAGATGCGCCTGGGCACCCCCACTGCCTCTCTGAACACTTTACAAAGAGCACTGAGAGAGGCAATTATTTTCAAATGTGTTATAACCTGCAGGATCTCCATACTGTGCACTTTCATAAAATATACCCAAATTTAAAAAGACACTTGAAAATTTGGCCAAAATATGCAAATCCTGATTTCGCTCCTTAATTTAAATGAAGCAGTATATAATTTGTCTGTGGTTCTAAAATAACTACTTAAATGTCTTTTCTGAACAAGTTAAATGCATCCTCAATTTAAGGCCTCATTCCTTTCTCTGAATATTGGCCCATTCATGGTCTAAGCTCATTTTTAAATTAAGGTGACTTTCCTCAAAAAGGCTTCTTAGCAGCAGAAGCTACCGAGACATCTTCAGTATTACTACAGCAGTGGTATATCTTCCATTGCCAGTAGAAGGCATTTTATTAGCTGACTATCCTCTATTCTAGATTTTGAGGCTCTGGCTTTTCTGAATGATCGGGGTGAAACATCAGCCATGAAACACCCAGTGAAGAATGCTGTGGCTTTTCTAACTAAATATTTCCAGTTTAACTTAAATTTTGCAGTTTTGGGTTGTATAAAGGGCAGGGTATTATTTTCTCATATTGAAATTAAAAAAAAAAAGGCCCCAATTTCAATATATTCTCATCCTTTCCCTCCCACACTTTAAGCAGCAAAGATAAGTTTCGCAATGGATACTAAAAGCAATGGAAATTAACAACAAATGTTTCTAAATTCAAATACTTTGGTTCTAAAAAGTCCTGAACTCCACAGTCAGCTTTGGAATATGGCCATTGTGCCCTGCTGTATTTATTTTTTAATACATCATTTGTTTAAGGCTCTTACTATTTTTTTCCTGCCCGTTAAAACCCAAACCGCTCCTGAATTGAATTCCATCACACTTGGCAGATTTATGGAAATATTACTTGCTGATAAACACTCTAAATTTTAAATGGATAGCTCAGTAGGTTTCTGAGGCAAAATGTCAAAAATACCAGCCTGTTGTATTGTGCCCTAGAGCAGAATGTCATAGTCAAAATTCTTCTAATTTATCAAATTCCTCCAATCTTATCATTCCAGGAAGGATGGAAGTGGCAAGAAAATGTTCCACAGCAAAAACCAGTACACTTTAACAGATCCTGATAGAGTCAGCCTGTAAAATTAGCATTACGTGTCTCAGCACAGTTAGTAAACCACCTCATCGCTGCTGATTTACAGTGTTACTAAGCGAATGAAAGAGGTTTATTACATTTCTGTTTAATGCAACAAATAAAAGGGGGCAGGAAAAGGAAACAAATTGCTTATGATTGATTAATTAAAAGAGTGTGGTGAAAAGTGTTTTGGGGTTTAAATATAACCTCCCTCCCCCACCATGTTCTTTCTTCTTTTATTTGATTCTTTTGTTCTTCCTGCAAAGCACAGTGGCTCGCATAAATTGGGGGCCTAACCTCCCTAGGGTTTTGCAAAACCAAACCAAAGTTCTGGCCCCATTGACTTACCTCCAGTTTAGGAGCCCAGTATGACTCCCACCGAAGTTCAATGGAAGCCTCTTCTGGGCTACAGCAGGAATTGGATAAAGCCCTAATTTCTTCTCTTGATATATTGAAGGAATAGAGCCTTAAATGTGTCTTATCATAAATTCTACAGATCTCATCAACACAACAATGCCTTTGATGAATCACTTTCATATAATGACTTTTCCCATTTTTTTTCTTAACCGAGTTGCTTTCAGTGTTTAATCAGTAAAAGAATGAAGCCAAACAATCAACTATAAAACCAGACAATCAGGGCATTTTTCAGTTTGATTGAAAGTTCTCAGACCTACAATGTAAGATTGTTTTAGGTACCTGGGGAAACATACTCATTGTCTGAAATAACCCTTGTAATCATAATTGGTTAAACCTCTTTCTTTTTTGATTGTCCTGGATATCAAGGCTTTTAAATTATGTTGTTTTTAAATTGATATGAAATGCTTCTTTTTCCCTCAAGACATAGGGCTAACTTCTGGTCTAGCTTTTACCACTGATGTTCATTTTGGACTAGAAGGTCTATAATTGAGGGGTATAGCTGCCTTCTCTCGTGTTTGAAAGTATACAGTATTATTCTCAATTTGTAAGTGAACAAGACGTTTATTTCCATGTTATTTAAAAGATGTAAAGACAGTAACTTAAAATGAATGCTTCATACTACTTAGTGCCATAACAGTGTTCTAACAGATGCCACTCCAATCAAGCAAACAATTGGATGATGCCCTGGATAATATTATTAGATATTGCATATCTGCATTCCTGCTAACACTAATTAGTCCATTATATATCATTACAGCTAATTTTATATGAAGGGAAATGTCTCAAAATATCTCTTATTTCTAAATAACTCCACTGTTTTTGCTTTACCACATCTAAATGCACTTTAGCAGTTTGTACTTCAAGCTTTAAAGGACTCCAGTGTGAATCATACTGTGATTACTATTGAGCACTTCAGCTGTCCAAACCAGAGCACTGCTGATCTGTCAGCAATTCAGATTAGCAGCATACTGGTATAAAGATTGTGTAGTGCTCAAAGAAACAGGAAAAGTTAACTACGTGAGAATATTACAGTTTGTAAGGTTGAAGAATGTAGCAGTTAGAGAGTTCAGACTCATGTAGTTCTGCAGGTTTGATTCTACATGTTTCAAGAAAGCTTTTACTATTTTTAAAAACGGACCGGAGAGAAAAAGGTTGAACAATCAACCATTGCTCTAAAGAGCTTGTGTAGAATGGTTTCTACCATGGTCCTGCAGCGTGCTTCCTGATACTCCATCTTACGCCTTGTTGGCTGGGCCCAGACATGCAGGCACATGCAGTTTGTGGCACTGCAAACATCACACATTAAACCATGAGTGGTGCTGCTAATTTGCAGCGCTGGGGCAAAAATTTGCTAACGGGATTTCCTGGTAGCAAAAAATATCCCTCCAAAAAATCCCCCAAAAGCAAAAAAAACCCAACCCCCCCCCAAAACAAACAAGCAGTGCAAAACATGCCAAAGTGCAGTATGTTGGGACAAATGAGGAGACAGGGGAGTAGGCAGCCCATGGCCCATTGCTGCCTGCTCCCCTGTTTCCATGTGCTGCGGAGCCCCCACATTGAGGCACTCTCCACTCGAGCCATCTGCCTTCTGGCTGACTGCGGCTCAGCGTGTCTCCCAACCCCGTGCTGAGGCACATGAAGCCCCCATCTCAAGGCACGCTGCGTCCTGCCGCGGAGCAGCTGGCTGGAGCACAGCATGCCTCAAGACAGGCTGTCTGCTCCCCCATCTCTGCGAGCCTCACTGGTTATTTACGAAGGCAGAGTCAGTTTCAACATGAAATAGACAAAACTAAAGTTTCATTTTAAGGAAGTAAAAGCCTTCCATTTGGACTTGACTCATTATGTATTACGCAAAATAAAAATTGTACCGAAAAGTTACCTCAGAAGAAAAAACAAAATGTCACGTTCAAAAAGAACGCGTCAGAAGTTTTCACATTGTCAGCACTTCGTTTTTGTGCATTTTAATTTTGTAAAGTTGACCTGCTTTGGCAAACCACTCTGATTTGAACAACATTTCAGATTATTCTGGAACATAATTCTAACAACGTTTCTCCAACCAGCCCCATTCCACATGCAGAACTCAATGTGGATTGGGCCCCACAGGTCTAGTTTTGAAAGGTTTGCATGGCATAGACTTACAGGTGTACTAGCAGGAGATTAAACTCCATCTTTCATCCTTCCTTGTAGTTTTTCATGGGTTTCATTCTTCTCTCTATGGAAAGTAGAGAGAAGGTAGCAAATGTGGTCCCCATCTTCAAGAAGGGG
>NW_017729009.1:21260533-21264387 GCF_001723915.1 Gavialis gangeticus
TTAATCTATGAATCTATGAATCTATGAATCTATGAATAAAATGCAAGAGGTGCCTCAGCACTCATGATAAAAACAAAACAGTTTGTGACAGTGGCTTTGCCAAAATACCCACTTTTCTTCACTTCTGAGTCAATAAGAGTTAGATAATTTAGGCTTTACTGCATGGCTGACATAACATTGGATTATAAAACTGCCACTAAAGAGAGTCAGTGTTTAACAAAAGTTATTGTGCTCGAGTTTGAAAAGCTGTAATTATTTCCCATCTTTAAAATAGAAGCTAACTATAGCACCAGTGGAGGGGTAATTATTATTGTTACTAAGAACTTTTGAAATGATGCCCATGCCTCTCATTGTCTTTATTTTGTACCATTTATTTATTAGGCTTAGCTGGAAAGCAATAATTCAAACAAATCATTTTGAGATTACTAAGTCCCATTACTGTATCACTACTTAGCAGCAATGGCACAGTTTATAAAAAAACAGTCTTTACATATTTTTCCCCTCCAAACTTTAAAGGAGTCTAAATATTTGTAACCTACCATCTGTTATGTATTTGAGGATGAGGACCAGTGCTCAAAAACTCCAGGAAATCCTACTAACAGATGGGGACATTGTCTCTATTAGCCAAAAAACATCTGTCTCTCCTACCCTTTCCACCTTCCACACCACCCATCTTATTCTCAGGAGGGATTTGAAAAGTGAGAAGCAATGACAGCCTTCCTAAGGCTTTTTTTTTCCAAAGGGGTTCCCTTCAGTGCTCTATGCATGGGGGAGAAGGCAGTGTGCAGTCTTAAATGTCATCTCTAGAACCAAAAAAGGGTATATTAGAATCACACATATTACTAATCTCCAATACGTCCTGCTATTGCTTGCATGCCAATGAAATTTGTGAATACATATGAAATCAGAACTATATCATACCCCTCCAACACCCATATTACCCATACTATTAACAATAACTTTATGTTGACCTGAAGAAGAATGATCTGCATTTGAAAGTTTGTCTCTAAGTAATCATGCAGTTGGTCCAATAAAAAGATATCACTCGCAGAAATCCTTGCCTCTTTCATTATGTAGAGTTTTTAATAAATAACCTAAAAACACCATCAATGAGAGCCAGAGAAAGCAATGAGAGCTGGAGCAAGCAATTGTTACGTTAACAACCTCTCCATAACATTACTGCAGAGTATTTTTCGAGGTCTGGGCTATACGTATTTGTGGTCATTAATTTGATTTCACAACACCCATAAGCAAGTTTAGTTTGCATTTTTAACTGTCTTTGATTGCAACTGGTAATGTACTCCTCCCTGCAAATTCCTTACAATGATGCACTTTGCTTCTGAAATCTGATACAAATAAACACCAGGGATGCTTTCAGCCAAGGGTCTCCATATATTATGCCACTAAACTATTCCATAATTCAAGCAGTATTGAACTGGGGTAACTGGTAGTTTAAAAAGCCTGAACATTCAGGATTATAAATGTCAAAGAAAACAGGTGCATAAAATTAACAGTAAACATTGCTTGCACTTGAAACAGATGGGTGATTACCTGTGAGAAAGCTATTGACAACTGCATGTTGAGTCAGAGCTCTTGTACAATGCGGTCGTATCTCTGATCTGGTATTTTTACAATATTGATAAAACAGATGTAATTTTTCTCTCTCTCTTTCTCATTTCTTTCTTTTTTTCCTTAAACAGAATGCTCTCTTTTAAAAAATGATTGAACTGATTACACAAATCAGAGGGATGTTGACTTTACATGCCCTTGTTGCAAGTACCCAAGGGAAGTTTGCATAGAGACACTCCCGCCTTCTCCTCCCCCCAGGGCCTACTTGTTAGAACATCATTTTACCTTAAATATGTGCTATTCAATTATAAATGTGTTGTATAACGTGGTGAGAGTCGCTCTCTTTATTTCTGTTTCTCAAGCTGGCGGGACCATTCTGCTCGCTATTTATATGGTGGGAAGAGCTGACTGAGTTACTGCACTACTGTCATCTGTTTTCACTCCTTTCCTATCTCACCTGCAGAGTGTTCCAGCTGGGGTGCACAATCACTCTGGTACTGTATGCTAATTTGTTGGCAGTCTCTCATTTCCTTCCATTTCTTACAGAAGAAATATGAAAGGCCAGATAGTACTCTATACCACATCTTGTTTGTGCTGTTCTGCTGATGCAAAAGGGGCTCTGAGTGGCCCTATGGCCTGGCCCTGAGGCATCCCAATGGCAGAAGGAGGTATGACAGCCCCTAGGACTGCATCTAGGTGAGCGGGACCTTGTACATCCCTAGGGATAAGTAACAGCAGCACATTTTGTGCTGCTGCTACTTATCCCTGGGGAATGCCCATGCTACGTGTGCTCTAGCAAGCGGCAGGTTATCCGAGGTGGGGTAGGGGAGCTGAGGGCCAGCAACTATGCTGCCCCACCAACCTTACCTGTAGTCTTGGGGACTGCAGCTGTAGAGCTCCTGCAGCAGGGAGCCTTGCAGGCAGCCAGAGAGTGGCTCTGGCCAGCCCGGCTCCATTTTTGGGTGGCATGCGCCGCCACCATATGTGCTGCCCTGCTATTTTTTTTTTCTTGCAAAGTAGCAGCACAGGGAACACGTGCATGTGAGGTGTGTGGCACCACAGATGGGTTAGCGGCGCCACATACTGCCCGTTCGCGCTCATCTGGATGCACTCTTAGAGAGGCAATAAAAACAAGAAGAAGCTAAAATAACTCTAGGTTGGCCTCTTTTTTGTCCTGCTACCAGGATTTAAGGATACAGGGACTTGTGGTGATAAAGGCGGCATAGGGCATACCTGGTGTTCCAAGCACAGCTCACTGCGATATATACTATTAGGTAGCACGTGTTAACACTGATATGCCAAAAGATTTGGCTCTATATACTGAATTACTGCAAGTTAATCAAATATCACTTAAGCAGAAGCAGCACACAGTTATTTTCTGGAAACTTAAATCAGTGGATTCAGGTTTTTAGAGTTGGATGTAGACTGCCAGAAAATCCTAAAACCCCCTAGTTTTGCAATGGAAGCATCTCACCTTGGTGCTCCACTTCAGTCTTATAATGACCTTTTTACAAAGTATGCTGGAGTGGCCACCCCCAGAGAAACACATATCAAAGTTGAACCGATCCTGAACAAATGCGTTATCCACTATATTTCCTTACTTCTGCTCTTTCTTAAAACAAGAGTCTAATACAGTCCTTCATATCATACAAGCTGGAGTAAGATCTTCAGCTGGTATAAATAAGCAGAGTTCCAAAGACCTCAATGGAGTTACACCAAAATATACCCGTAATATATCTGTGACAAGACCAGGCCTGCCAATGACAACTTTTTCTTTGACTTTGAGTAATATATAAAAAAATTAATTATCTCCATGCTTTCCAGCTCAATACCTGATTCTGTTATCTGATTACTTAATAAAAGTGAAACATGCTGAATTAGGCTCTAGTAAATGGCACCAATAACAACAATTGCTTATAAATTCATCCAATATGTTCAAACTAACAGCAGCTTTTGTTTTATGAATTGTTACTTTGCTGTTCAGTGCTGTGATTTAAGGGCCAAGGAAAGATTTAGAGTTCTTTTTACTCCTCTGTTGATTATTTAACAGTGCTTTCCCTAACATGGTTCTCTTCCTAAGACAGAGCAATAAGAACAAACACAATACTGTACATCTGTGTTGTCAAAACCAGTGACATTTTGGGAGGAAGAAAGACCCATTTATAGTAAAAGGCTTAGTTTTGGTCTTGTGTTGCCTTTTCAGTTTTACTTTTTGCTTTTGATAGTGCAATTATTTGGAAACAATATGATACACACACACACACACACACACACACACACACACA
>NW_017729009.1:21264398-21272532 GCF_001723915.1 Gavialis gangeticus
CACACACACACACACACACACACACACACACACATATCTTTTTACTGAAACAAGAAAAAGATCGATGGCACCAAGGTGCAGCATGTGATCTAGTGATAAGGAATTTATTTTAGAGCAACATTTGTTCTAGTTAGTTTGGGGGTGGAATACACAGATACTCTTAATCAAAATGTCTACTGGCCATGCCAGACTCTAGCAGCATTTCATACATTAGACTGTTGCTGAAGTCAATGGGAATATTTTAAACAAACACCCCACACAGTGGCATGCTGTTTTAAGGATTAATTAACTGACTGACTGACTGACTGACTATCTCCCACTGGAATTCAACGCAAGGAACTCTAATACTTTTCCCAATATTCCCCATGTCATGCCAACAATGTATCTATCACATAAGCATATTTATTTTACCTTAGAAAACTGGTAACAAACACCCTGACAATGAGAAGTTTTATGATGCCAACACACATTTTCCATGCTTTCATTACATTCACTGTGTAGCGGAGTAAGCTACCACACCGGTGTATAGGTGGGGAGCTCTGTCAAGTAAGAAGAAAAAGGGGCTGGAAGTCAAGACACCTGGATTATTTTATCAAATCTACCACTGAAGTTGTGCTCATCATTTAACATCTCTGTGCACCTCATCTACATAGGAGCTAGACGGAATACCAGCAACCACCTCAATAAATAGTGATTTGAAAATGAAATGATAGTATTAGTACTGCACATGTAATTTGTGACGACACATCTAAACGCTGTGACAACATGCTGCATGACAAGGAAGAAGAATCATAGGAATGATTCATCTCAATGTGTCGTCTTCAAGTGTCCCCCAAAATTAACCATTGGGACTGACTTATGATATAAATAGCAAGTATGTAACTATACTAGGAAACAGAAAAGAATACAAAATCATTTGCTATCGTCTGTCATCACAAAAGTTCCAGTCAGCTTTCCTGACATCATTACGGCTTTAAAAAACAGTAGCACAGTTTAGAAAACATGGGTTGATTTGACAGGCTTATTGAATTAAAATATTCTTTGTTATTCTTTGTAATTTTTCCATATTTCTAAAATTCAGCTGAAATATCCACAAATCGCTGTGGAACAGTTAGACTAGGGACAGACATGCCAAAAAACAGAGCCTGAATTGATTCAATCTTCGCAAGTTAGTCTAACCTGCAAAGATTGAACCAATTTGCAAGTGAGTAGACATTCACGTTAGATTTTGGAAATGTAGGCGCATGCCTGCAGTGGCTCAGGTTAGAAGTGAAGGGGAGCTAGAGCTGCCCTCCCTTCCCCTCAGCAGCATCCACTTTGCCCGCTGCTCCTTCTTGGGCAGAGGGGGGCCTGGCCAGAGCTGGCTGCCATGGCCCTGCTATCCGTCCAGGGCTGGGGCTGTAGCTGCAAAGCCGGGGCTCTGGCGTTGAGCTGAGCTGGCCTGCAGGTGCTGCTGAGGGCACATGCGACGGGGCCAACCCAGGCTGGGCCATGGAGGCAGGGCCCTTTCCAGCGGCTTGCAGCTCAGGCCAGGGCTGTGGGTACTGAGCACCCAGATTGCTCCTAGCTCCTCTTGCCTCCAGCTGCTGCTGCCCCGGCTGAGCCAGAGCTCCATGCAGAAGCTGCCAGGCTGAAGCTTCCTGTCCACCTACCCAGAGTGGCATGGTGTGGCATGGCAGGGGCAGAGGTGGCATAGCAGTGGCTGCACCCATAGCAGCTGAAGGCAAGGCGGGCAGAACAGCCCTCCTTGCTCCAGCCAGCCCACAGCTTATGAGGAGGTTGCAGCTGCCGGGTGCTGCACAGGGCAGGGGGCGCAGTGGTAGCTGCAGTGAGTGGCTGCTGTGCTTGGGGCCAGCCAGTGCCTATGAGCCACCCGGGCAGCCAGCTACCTGGTCAGCCAGGCAGCCAGGGCAGCCACCTGGGCAGCCAGCTACCAGCTCCTGCCCGTGTTGCTGTGTTGGGCTGTCACAGAGCCACAGCTGCTGGGAAGGGCCTTTCCCAGCCAGCTGCGGCTACATGACAGCCCTGCCTGGCCTGGGCATGGGGATCCTGGAGCAATCTGGCCATGCAGCCCTCACAACCGCAGCCCGAGCCACAGGCTGCTGGGAAGGGCCCCGTCCCCAAGGTCCAGCCCGGGGCTGGCCCCTCTGCATCCATTCAGCAGGACCCACAGGCCGACCTGGCTCAGCCCCACAGCTACAGTCCCAGAGGCGGGTGAGGCAGGCATATGGCGGGGCCATGCTGGCCGTCTCAGGCCATGCTCCCTCCTCTACCACTGGAGTGAGGAGGGGGCAATGCCTGAAAGGGGCTGCTCTGCCCTGGCCAGGAGGACCCAAGCTGCTGGTGGGACGGAGGGGAAGATAAACCCCCCTCCCTCTCCCCATTTGCTTCGGGGTGTGGATGGGGGCAGATGTATGGCATTTTGTCAAAAAAAATGTGCCTATTTCTGGTTTGTCTATTCCAGTAATCAAGGAAGGAAAGCAAATTGTGTATTTTAGTCCTCACTACACCAGCTGAAAGACATCTTTTATGAAGTTGTTGCTGATATTTGTACTTGCTTGAAGATGGTCCTGCCTAAGAAAGAAACTGACCCTACCCTTGGCCTAAAAATTGATAATGAGAATTAGCCACAACAGAAAAAAATATATTTTATCTTCTCATATATATAGCATATAAACAGACTGTGAACCAAAGCCCTTTCTGTACATCTCATTGTCAAATAAATATATGAAAGAGCTTTGTGTCATAGGGTGCACTGTGCCACTGACTATTCTGAACTACATTCTCCACTTCTAACTTTCAAATTGTATGTAAAATTACATTCAAAGATGGCTGAAAAAATAAGCCTTATTTTCCCAGATCCTTTTCCTCAGGTAATGATACTCTGATTCAGTAGTGAGAAACCTGAGGTTGTCATCTCTTTAATCTTTCTAGTACTCATTTACACAATAAAAATGTATTATCCTAAAGTAGGTTATATCAGGATTTTAGCTGTATGAAACAAACCCCTCAAATACAGGACAATCCATTCTAGCTTTGTCTTTTTAAGGTGTTTTTTTCCCCCCCAAGCTGAGGTGCTTCCTCTATACAAATAAAAATCGGGATAATTCAAACTCTTACTACAGGGCATCGTACTGCCCACTTTAGAGTCAAGAAGAATCTCAATTTGATTTGAACTGGGACTAGGACTCAGATTCTTACTATGGCTCTAATGAACATTTCAGGTTTGAAACCAGTGGACGAAATCCTGGGAGACCTCCTGATCTTGTGAGTTTTCCATTGTAGCACCTTTTGGCAGAAATCTCTAAATAAGAATCGATCATGAGCAAATTCTTGATACCATTATGAAAATACTATAATAATTGAAGTTCTAAAGAAGTTTCCCTGCATCTGAACCAGCCATCAGAAAAAAAGGCTTCTGCTCCCACCAGTCTGATCTGGAACTGGAACTGCAGAGAGAAAAATCAGGTGCAGAAATTCAAATCCATGTATATCTTTTTTCTTCAAAATTAGGCTGCTTTATATGGTTTCTCCTTTCCTCCCAAGTTGTTCTCCAAGTCTTAACAGTCAAGTAGGACTAAGCATGGGTGCTGAAGTTAGCAAGGCAGACCTACCAAACTGTTCCTCCAATCTTCAAGATCCAGCAAAAATAGAAAATATACTGGTAAGCATTCCTCCCTTACTCTTCTACCCTTAGAATCCTTTGAAAACCTCAACTTGTGCATCCTGGTGCCACAAGAGACCACGTAAACATCTGCAACAATCATCTAGGAAGCAAATTCTGCCCTTGGATGACAACACATCATCTTCCTAACTACAGTGAGATCTTTGAGTACCAGAAAGCACAAATTGGACCCATGACAGTTCTAGTCGAGCCAAAAATTACCATTGAAGAAGCACTATCATCTTTGAAGAAATATTTCCATTTGATGGAAGTGGTTACACCATCCTCCTCATCCTCATGAAAATAAAGGAAGATGGAAAAAAAATCCAGTTCACATATTTAGGAACTAAATTTCTAAAAACCAGCTAAAATCCATAGCTCAGCCTTGGGATATATATTTTCTTCTTGCATACTGAGATATGAGAAAGTCTTGTATGCTTCTCACTGCTCTGCTTCTCCACCTTTATGCTTTCATGGTCACACACAGCACTTTTTCTCTATTTAATTCTCATCTCTCCTCCGTCTGTAGCCAGCAGCACTCAATTAGCTCATCTACAATTCTAAACATACACGCTCCCCCCTCGTTTTCGGCCAACCACATGCCTTTAGCAACTCAGCAATAGTATGTCTTTTAGGGTTCATCTATGTACAAAGCCATTGGGGCAAGCAAGTAATGGTTTTGATTTGGACTGAAGTTGATTTGCTCTTAAACACTGTTTGCATTTGTAAAACATATTCAGCCAGGGAACCTATTATGGGAATAAACCAAACTTCAGCCTTATAATATTTTACTAAACATTTTAAGAAACACACTTAGAACCAACCTACTTCATAAAAACTGTTCCTTTTACAATAAGGAATCGCCTGCATTTTAAACTAATGGAGCATGATTTAATTATTTTGAATTTTAATTAAAACACTTTAATTGAATTCAGTTCTTGGACTTGATTCTGATCTTACTCCGTTCCTAATGCAACTTCAGTGATTTTAGTAGAGGACTTTTCAATATACTTTTTGTGTAAGCAAGAACAGAATTAGGAACGCATCATTTAGCAACCATAAGAATTCTCATGATCAAGTTCTTTTCTTCGACTAACTATGTCTAGAGGTGGTTGAAATATATTCAGTGAATACATTAGTCAATTAATAGTGTTACTTGGTGAACATTATTCAGCACTGCAACGTACTATTTGACCCACTCTAAATGTTAGAGGACATTTGCCAAATACAATATCGAGGCATATATTTTCAAAGCCCCAGGTATTTAGAAGACTATTAGACTCAATTAAAGTGTTGTACACAGAAAAAAGTAACTCTGCATTTTCAACATTTTGTTTTGCTTCAAAATGTCGATGTGAACTGAAACGTCTCTGTTTTGACTGACATTTCATCTTATATCGAAATGTTTTATTCTGACATTCCTGAAAACACAATTTTCAGAATATTTCATTCCATGAAAAGCTTTGACGTTTCATCATTTCATCTTGCTTTGAGTCAAAAACAGATGCACAACTATCAGAAATCCCACAGTCCCATCAGATCATAAATTACCCACGGGAACAGAAATCCCACAATCCCATCAGATCTATTAATTATCAGAGATCTTTTAATTAACAAAAATCCATGAAAATTATAACCTAATAGATATAACAGGTTGGGCAAGTAGACATGTTAAATAGAGAGGGGGACCATTACTACCCTAGTGTTTCGACTTAGAGCTTTCAAAACCAACATTGTTGTTGTCCCTACAGACAACTGAAAGTTGGAAGTTAGCTGCCGAGATGTTTTATTCTTCTGGTAGGGTTTGTTCTCTCCCAGCCTGTGTCTCCTGCCTCTTCTGCCGTTTATTGCTTCCTATTACCACTTCTTAGTGGTACGGCATAACCATGAGTTATGCAACATTGCAAGTGAAATCTGTCCCTTATTTACAATTCAACCTGTCACTTAAATACCTCAAACCAGCGAAATTTTAGCAGGGGAGAATTTTAATGTTTTAGATACAGAAGGAAACATTTCACAAGCTGGAATTTATTTTCTTAATGGCGGCTAGTTGAAGCTACCAAGAGATTTGGAATGTTAGAAAATGTCTTATGTGAAAGCCATTAGTGGGCAAAGCACAGGTGAGACGGCTGAAGGTGAATGCTAAATGTGATTTATTGTACACACAACTTTAGACAGCGCAGCACTGACAGACAGAAAGGCTTTCCATATATGGTAACAAATAACAGAATTACACTGTAAATAGTAATTAAAATGCATATTATAATGCAGGGAAGACAGACTAAAGGCGTTTATCAATCACTGTAGGGGAACTTTTTAAAAGCGGTATTAAGAGAGAGGCGTGCAATTTTCATTTTTAAAATCCAGAGAAGTTATGCAGTGAAGTACCATGCACCATTTATACAATGTACTCCTTCTGTGACAAATATTAGAGAAAGGCAAACTCTCTAAACTCACTAAATGTCTTTTTAGTTCTCTAAGAAGTTAGTTTGGCTGCTTCATGCCAAAATGAAACAGATTATTTGCAAAATGTGACTCAATGTTCATTAGAGATTTGTAATTTCAACCCTCTCCTCTGCATCACAGAAAGAAGTGTGACTGTTTATAGTAAACAGACAGTGATTTTTCCACCCATTGATCTATTTTGATTGTGTGTCTGGCAAATATCAGTACTATAAAGGGACAAGTATAAAGGAAATTAATTAATAGGGCTGTGAGAAACAGCACTGTTCTGTTTCGACTAGAGTTTTGAGGTTTCAGCGGAACAGCATTTTGTTTCGGATTTCATTTTGAGTCGAAACAGCTGTTCCATTTCCAGCCTCGCTGTTTTAACGCTGTTTCGATATTAAGCCCACTCACTATAATGGGGAAGCTCGAAACCCTCTCATCTGGCAGGCAGATTGGGGTCCAACCCCGGGAGGACTGCTGGGGCTGTGCCAGTCCTCCCGGTGCTGAGGGCCCCCGAACTGCCTGCCAGATGAGGGAGGGAAGCTGGTGTTGCCACCTGGGACTGGGGAAGGGAACTGAGCCTGATTGCTCAGCTCCCCTCCCCAGCGCTAGATCGGGCTGGGGAAAGGAAGTCAGTCCAGCTGGGCTGAGTTCCCCTCCCCAGTGCAACCACTGATGGTCACGCTGGGACAGGGAACTCAGCCCAGGACTGAGTTGGTTTCCTCAGCAAAATGGTCACGCTGGTGGGGGGAACTCAGCCCAGCTGGGCTGAGTTGCCTTCCCCAGCCCAATGGTAAGGCTGGGGTGGGAAACTGAGTGATCTGGCTCAGTTTCCTTCTCCAGCCCAATTGCAGCGCTGGGAAGGGGAACGGAGCCAGGGCTCAGTTTCCTTCCCCTGCACTGTGATTGACTTGCTACCCCAGGTGCACGAGGCAGGGAGAGCCAGGACTGCAATCCCCACCTGGCAGAGCCTAGAGCCACTGGGAACACAGCCCTGGCTCTCCCCTGTCTCCCACCACCTGGATGCTTCAAAACTTGAAACATTTTGAAACTTTTGAAATGTTTCGATAGCCTTGTTTTATTTCGAGGCTGTTTTGAAGCCCTTCATTTTGTTTTGATTTCACTATTTCAAGCTTAATAGGAGTTGAAACAGTGTCAAAACAAAACTGCTGGTGAAATTTTACACAGTCCTATTAATTAATACTATATTTAATGGCCACTGTTTTTTTTAATTTTTTATTTCTGGACATGGAGTCACATGTTTTGCAATGTATAATTGCACTGTTCTGATTCAGAGAAATCAAAAAAAAAAAGAAATAAAAACCAGAGAGAACATCTGAATTCCAATGGCATACAATGCATAATAAATTATGTGGTTACATTAAAATAAGTATATTATATCAGGAGCTTTTGTTCATGACACTCTTAATGATAACTTGTCCCTGGAAGAAAGTTGGAATTTGTCTCCTTAATATTTTAACCCTTACATCATTACCTTGAAATAAAATCTATCAACATTTCAAAACACATCTCTTTCTATAGTATCTCTGAGATTATTTTTGCATAAAGTTAATGTAACCTTCAGCCAATTTTTATCAGGAGGCTCAAACCCCCAAATGAGGTGAGGTTTGCTTGGCTTGCCTGTGGAAGTTTCCACTCAATACATAAAGAGAAACTGCAAGGAAGTGGCAGGGTATGGACACAGACCAGCTAAAACAACAGTATAAATGTATTAACAGTATAGGTATGTGATTACCAGAAAATGGGATACAGATAAAGCTCAATGTAATTTTGGCTGCTCATGATTTTCGGTGTCATTGCTACAATGCATCAATGTGGATACAACTCTTGCAGACTTACCCAAACTAACTTTAAACCAGGTCCCTTGAAGTACTGATAGCAGTCTAGTAGGGCTGTGTGAAGCTTTAGTCCCCGATTCGATTCAGTGGAGATTTTGCCCAATTTGGTGGCCAAATCTCTAAATCTGAATTGAATCAGAAGACCCTTTAATCTCTCCAAATT
>NW_017729009.1:21274992-21275254 GCF_001723915.1 Gavialis gangeticus
AGAGAGAGTACAGGGAGCCCTCTGTTCCCCCCCCCCAGCTCAGTGACTGGTGCTTCCTTGGTCTGGGGGTACACCCAGGTTCTCCCCTTGGCTGACTGATGAGCTGGGGAGGCTAGGGGCCTCCTTGCATGCTCCCCAGCAGACTCAGAAGTGGACCAGAAGTACTTCTGATCCACTTCTGGGTTCACTGCTGCATGCGGGGGGCCCTCTATGCTCCTGGGGGATGCTCCATCTGCCCCAGCATTGCAGCATTCATGAGCCA
>NW_017729009.1:21280254-21280568 GCF_001723915.1 Gavialis gangeticus
GTCATGGAGTATTTGGGGGACCACCCCACACCCCCCAGCTCAGTGACTGGTGCCTCCTGGGTCTGGGGTGGTACTGGGTGTCCTCCCACAGCCAATCACTGAGCTGGGGGGGGCACAGGGAGGTCCTACGTGTGCTCAGAGGCAGAACTCCCCCCACCCTGCGCTCCTCTGGGATGCTCCATCCGCCCCAGCATCACAGTGTTCATGAGCCATGGCTGGTATCTCAAAGTAAGTAGAAAAAACATTTAAAGCTGTGTCTATGGCCAAATTGCTGATTCTCTCAATCAGCATCGAATCTTCAGATTCAGCAAAAT
>NW_017729009.1:21285568-21295466 GCF_001723915.1 Gavialis gangeticus
CAGGTACCTTGAGGTATGCAGAAAAAACATTTAAAGCTATGTCTGTGTCCAAATAGCTGATTCTCCAAATCAGCATCGGATTTGGATTTGGCCAAATTGAATTGGGGACAGTGATCCGAATCAATGAATTGAATCACTGTCCCCAGTTTGGGCCGAATCCAAATCCAAACCAAATAGGGCCCATTTTGCACACCCCTACAATCTAGCTGTAGCAGCATGGCCTTCAGCATAGATTCATAGCTTGTCAGGGGCTGGAAGGGACCTTGCAGATCACCAGGTCCAGTCCTCATGCACTAGGCAGGAAAAGACAACTGGGGGTCAAGTGACCCCAGCAAGGTGACTGTCCAGTCTCCTTTTGAAGATTTCCAGGGTAGGTGACTGAACCACCACTGGAGGGAGATTATTCCACAGTCTGGACACCTTGACTGTGAAGTATTTCCTGGAATTAACCCTGAAGCAGCCTTCCAGGAGTTTGTATCCATGGCTCCTGGTGTGTCCCAAGGATGCCCTGGTGAACAGCTGTTCACCAGGTTCCTGATGTACTCCCCTGATGTAGCAGTAAGCCACTACTAAGTCCCCTCAGCCTTCTTTTCTGTGGGCTGAGGAAGCCCAAGACCCTCAGCCTCTCCTCATATGGCTTTTCTTGCAAGTCCCTGATCATATGGGTGGTGCTTCCCTGGACCCTCTCAAGTTTTTCCATGTCCTTGTTGGAGTGTGGCACCCAGAACTGGATGCAGTACTCCAGCTGTGGTCTCATCAGTATGGAGTACAGTGGCAGTATCACTTCCTTAATTTTACATGAGATACAATGGTTAATGCATGCCAGCATGTTGTTTGCCCTGCTGGCCAGTGGCCGCAGCATCGCACTGCCGGCTCAAGTTCATGCAATGGTCAATCACTACCCCCAGGTCCCTTTCAGCTGTGGTGCAAGTCAGATTGTCACCACTGAGCCTGTAGGTATGTTGGGGATTGTTTGCCCCCAGATAGAGCACCTTACACTTCTGAGTGTTGAACTTCATCCAGTTCTGGTCCGCCCAATGCTCCAGCCTGTCCAGGTCTGCCTGTATCTGCAAACTAACTTATGGCGTGACCATGCTCCCCATAACTTGATGTCATCCACAAACTTGGCCAGAGAGCTTTTCACCCCATATCCAAATCATCAATAAAGATGTTGAAAAGCACCGGTCCAAGCCTGGACCCCTGAGGTACACCACTGGCCACTTCTTACCAAGATGACACAGATCTGTCCATGAGAACTCTCTGGGTCCTACCAGGCAGCCAGTTTTCCACCCACTGAACCGTTGAGCAGTTAAGCCCAAAATCTTCCATTTTTTTCACAAGGATATTGTTGGGATACTAGATCAAAAGCCTTTTGGAAGTCTAGGTGTATAATGTCGACCTTCTCTCCCATGTCTAGGTGGTAAGACACCTGTTCATAGAAGGAGATGAGATTGGTAAGACAAGACCTACCTACAATGAAGCCATGCTAGCCGTCATTCAGAATCTTACCCTCAATGAGCGTATTGCACATAGATTCTTTAATGAGTTTTTCCAGGATTTTCCCTGGGATGGAGGTTAGGCTGATTGGCCTATAGTTGCCTGGGTCCTCCCTCTTCCCCTTCCTGAAGATGGGCACTATATTGGCCCTCTTCCAATCCTCAGGGATCTCCCCTGTGCGCCACGATTTCTGGAAGTTTTGCCAGGGAGTCTGCAATAACCTCAGCCAGCTCCATCAGCACTCTTGGGTGAAGTCCGTATGGTCCTGCTGACTTGTAAATGCCTAGCGTTTCTAGTTAGTTTTGTATCAGCTCAGCATCAACAGTGGGAAGGCTATCATTCCCACCATGCCCCTTATCTCGCTTGTCTTTCCTCTTAGTCCAGTGAAATACCGAAGCAAAGTGGGCATTCAGGAGTTCAGTTTTTTCCTGAGTTTGCATTAACTGTTGTCCCAAGGTGTTAAAAAGGGACTCCACGCTTCCATTTGTTTTCCTTCTGCTCCCTACATACCATGTATAGTAGCATGGGCCACTATACAAGGCAGCCTGGGACCTGGGCCACCACAACTATACAGAATGCATATACCCAAAAGGCACTGTTATAATAGGCTCTAAGACTAGGTCTTATTGGACAAGTGCCCATAAAAAGCAATTACCATCACAATTCACAGGCAGTCCTGAAACAGAAAAATGAGACATAAAAACAATGAAACAGAATGAATAACTTTTTTCTTTGTAACAGCAAAGCAAGCAGACTGATAAACACCTGTGCAGATCCTAACCTGGAAACGCCCCTTGCAACACACTTCATACACCAGTGCTAACCTGGCAAAAATATCACTACTGCGATATCACCAGGGGAACTGGGCACTGTAGCCCAATAACACAATTCAATTTATATTGTGCTGCCTGCACATGGCATGGATTTTCACTAGGGAAAATGCTTCTGGACAGCAGAAGTGCAATCCTCAGACTTGCAGCGGTAGGCTCTGTAGCACAATGTAGTCATCAGTGCCAGTGAGGCGAGCATTAGGGTGTAAAATAACTTATATATATTAATCTTACACTATTTTCTCCTTGACTTATTTCTCCTGCTCTGTTAAAGATCTCAGTGTGACATTTTGGGGATGTGTCAAGTTAGTTTATTTCATCTTTACCAAAGGCTGCAAACCACATTTCTTTAAACAAAGGCAGTCAAAAAAGTCTCTGTGTTAAGTAAAGATTTATAATCAGTAAGAGATTAAAGGTGGAGGAAAGTTAATTTCATTCAGTATCACAGTTTTTCCTGCAAATTCCTTTACCAAGGGGGAGCGGCAAAGGGGGAATTCCTTTGGAAAGGTTAATTTAACTAAAAAGATCACTAATGAAAATGTTAAAATCCAAGAAAGGAAGGTAAGGTCAAATTCCCTTCCCACTTCACCCACTTTCTTGCCTGAGAATCTGCCTGAATCATCTACCCAAGGAATACAATTCGGAGAGCATACAGGGTGAAAATGGTGCGGGTCAATGAGCACATCCAGAATTAATTAACACATCCTGGCCCACGTAAAAACACAAGCAAAGTTCCTATCAACCTCAGTAGGACCCAGACTTCACATTCTTTAATGTATAACATATCTTATGCTATAATTACAATGCACTCTCAAGTGCTTAAAGATTCTTGACAAATTGTAAGGTAAATTTCCAAGTCTTGGCTTAAAGATTCATAGATGCTAGGGTCGGAAGGGACCTCAACAGATCGTCAAGTCTGTCCCCCTGCCCTGGGCAGGAAAGCATGCTGGGGTCAGATGCCCCAGTTATCCAGCCTCCTCTTAAAGGCCCCCGAGGTAGGGGAGAGCACCGCCTCCCTTGGAAGCCCATTCCAAATTTTGGCCACCGTTACCATGAAGAAGTTCTTCCTGATGTCTAGCCTAAATCTCCTCTCTGTCAGTTTGTGACTATTGTTCCATGTTATCCCAAGAGGTGCCCTGGTGAACAGAGTGTCTCCGGTTCTTTGCTGCACCCCCTAATGAGTTTGTAGGCGGCCACGAGATCACCTCTCAGCCTTCTCTTGTGGAGGCTGAAGAGGTGCAGGTCCCTTAGTCTCTCCTCACAGGGCTTGGCCTATGAGGCTTAGTTTTCCTTCTGCAAGTGCAAAAGGAAAAATGAAATCCAGGGTGTTAAGTAAGCCTGCCCTGTAAAGGCAAATGCCATCACTGTGCAAAATACTGTATTTACTCAAATACAAGATGACAGTTTCCCCCCCATTTAACATGGAGGAAAAAGCCCCTAGTCTTGGATTCAGGTACAAAGCAGCAGGGAGGATGTGGGGAGTCAGGTGGCCGCTGTGGTGCTGACTCAGGCTAAGGGTTGGAGTCAGAGCTGCAGCTGGCTCTCCCCTCAGCCTCTGCCTCACCACCTCAGCTACCATCTCTGCCCAGTTTCTGGTTACTTATGGATTTGTAAAATTTAACCAGATTTCTGGCAACATTCATGTATTATAAGGCCAACAAATACCACCGTGCTTATCTAATCTATAAAAGCAGGATATAGGGATATCTGAGGTATCTCTTGTTTGAGCTAGGTTGCATCTTTTCTTTCAAATGTTCTAAGTGGGCCTCCCATTATATCAGTGTCACATGACTGCAGTAGGGTTGCAACGCTGTTGCAGTGTGATGGTCCAAGAAATATACGGTATCACATAAACAACCCACCTTGCTTCTCACATGACCACCTCCTTCAGCAATCATCAGGGATAGGCCCCTCAGCATTGCAGTCCAATATCCCAATGCACACATTGCAGTGTAGTCACCGTCTAATTTAGTAATGTACTTTCAAATCTTAAGAGTGCACTATACAGCCAGTTCTGAGATTTAAAAATTCCTATAATTTTGCTCAAAGTCAGTACTTTTAATTCCTATCTACCCTGCTATCTTCTATCTTTCCCTACAAATAGAAAGTTAAAGCGATGGACGTATTTTTAGGGTAGTTGTCAAAATTCGTTTTAGAAAAAGTGAAGCATCCTCAGATTTTCTTGTCTAGTAATAAGATCTCCTTGAACTGGAATTGAGTAGATTATGTGGTGATCTGTCATTTGTGTTCCCAGAGGCCAACTCTGTAGAAGTAACAGGAGTTAATGTGAAGCTTACAACCATGTTTTATTAAAGCTAAGGTTCTGTATTAGAGGATCGCTATTCCCCAGTACGGGGAGACGGTACTTATCAAAAAGGAGTGTGCAAAGGAAGTTATCTTCAAAAATATATTATAACTGTGCAAAAAACTGTTGTCCTATAGGACTTAGCGAAAAATCACATACTAAGGACAGGGGCATAATACTTAGTGAAGTGAGGTATAGCATCTTATGGCATGTTTAGCTACTTGTGGATCAAATCTTAAATGTTTTTGGGGGCCAGATATAAAACAGAAAGGCTGAATAGTCACTAAACGTGGCAATGTCATGACACAACCGCAGGCCTACAAAGTCATGGGCAACTAGCACACTTCTCTGAAACAATCTGGTGACCCTGCAGTACTATTATATATATGGGGGGGGGGTGTGTGTGTGTGTGTGTGTGTGTGTGTGTGTGTGTGTGTGTGTGTGTGTGTGTGTGTGTGTGTGTGTGCGTGTAAAAATATCCCTAAAGACAAAAAAATCCTAACTAACTTTGCCATGACATGCACTTGCAAGACAGGAGAAGCCAAAATTATAGATTGCCTGTACATCCTTACATCTATGACTCTTGCCCCATTCATGCTTTCATTATGCCACAATATTCTTTCCCCACCCAAGCCCAGATGAATTCTGTGCACAGAAGGCTGTGGGAGTGTACATCCTCACAAAATCAACTCTCAGGCCATTTTCTTGTTAATCTATTTAGTTAATTTACCCCATAACCAATAGGCACTTTGTAGGATTGCAGCTTTCCCCCTCCTCCCTGCTAACAACCCTGCAAAAAGCAGACTTTAATAATTATTCCTAGTGGAATGCATGTTGTAGTTTTTGATAATGCCAAACTAATATCATGTCAAACTAATACCCTCATTAATACTTGAAACTGGAATAGAGCAGCTACCAATTCCAAAGTATTAAATCCTGAAAGTCTGGAGAAGGCCAAATATTTTACCAGCTGCATCCATTCATTATCACCACAAATATAATTTCAGATGTTGACTCAGAGACTCTGATTGGTTCTCTGAAAGCGATCATTTCTCCTCTGTAACAGCAACAGCAGGAAAGAAGAAATGGGTTTTTGAGTGACACTCTCATATTAGAAGTCCATGTATGTTAAACTTCAGTTCATACTGTTACCTCTATTAATGAGTTTGCTTCTCTCCCACTTTTGATCTGTGCCAGACGCCCCACTGCCTCAGCATAAGAAGCAATACTGGTTTTATTGCACTCCAGTCTATCAGTAATGGATCTGATATCATTTTGACTTGACTACAGATTTTATACAGAAACCACTTTTCCCTCTAAAAATAGTCTCCATCCCACAGAATGCTCAGATGGAGGTTTAAAGATGAGAATGACCTCTTAATCATGTCTCTGAACATTTATGTAGTTAAAGCTAACACAGAAAAACACAATGGGTGCGTCCAAACGTGCATGGACGTTTGGTTCCCCGGGGACAAGTAGCAGCGGTGAACCTTGCACCGCCGCTTCTTGTGCCCAGGGAACGCCCATGCCATGCATGCTTTGGCACATGGCTAGTTGCCCTGGGGGACTTAGGGGAGGCACAGTGCTGGCCCCAACAGCCTTACTTGGGGTCCTGGGGGCCTCCTGGAGCTGCAGCCATGGCAATCCTGCTGGGTAGAGCCTGGCCAGCAGCCACAATATGGCTCTGAGCAGCTCGGCTCTGCTTCTTACTAGCAGATATCCAGGGGTAAAAGAAAAACCGGGAAAAGAAACTGGAGCCGTGCATGCTCGGGCATCATGCCCTTGCAGTGTGGAGAACCCTGGACTGCAATATGTGGCACCGCAAACATGTTTGTGGTGCCACATATTGCACAACTGTGCTCGTCTGGATGCGCCCAATGAGTCTAATTTGCATGCTGGTGCACCAGCGGCTCCCATTGATTTTTGGGAGAGTTGCAAGCTCCTGAAGCCTCTGAAATCAACATTTGATCACTGCTCAGCTACACGACAGGTCCAGATTAGACCCCAGCTTTCATAGGAAGTGGAAGCAAACTGTTCTTCCTGCCGTGCTCTGGGACAGCTGGCCTAGAAGGGGAATTGATGATAAGGAAAGGCAGTTTTAAAAGCCAAATACAGTGCCACTGGAGCAACACTGGTAAAAATTTTCCATGTAAAGCACTGAATTAATACATCCTCTTACACTGTAACAACAGGCACTAAAGTAATTCTGGATGGAAGGCTCTTACGCAGTTTGTGGTCAAAAGGTCTGGTTGATTAGGCCACAATTTTGAATTATTTTTCAAAACAAGAATGTCTTTTTATTTTTCTGTAAAACTACTTTAAAACGAGCTTGATATGCTGTTACTGTCTTGCTCCCATGCTGGTGTTTATAACAGGTATGCAGGCTCAAGGGCAGGCCAACCATCTCATGTCCCTGGCACTCCGATGCAATTTCAGGTTTGCTATTGTTGCTGCTTCTGGTAAATACTCCTGTAGTGGTGCCAGAGAAGGCTGGGTATGATCATCGAGCCACAAAAATGATGTCATCCACATATATGCAGGAAACATGAAGCAGAAGTTCCATCAACCGAATAATGAGACTGATAAAATCCAATACCCAAAGAAAACATTGAATTAATGAGAAAGTTAGAAGTAATGCAAGTGCAATGAAATAGTTCCTCTAATCTCCTTCAATTGTAGCAATTTTAGAGACCTACTTGTAACAATAGTATGTGAACAGGTTCATAAGGAAATACAATTTTTTTGGTTAATGATATTCCTTTATTATTAATGGCACCAGAGAATTTCTTCATTTCATTTTAAAATAACCTTGGGAAAGATATATTATTATTATTATTTTTTTTTTTTAAAGACAGAAAACTTTCCTATCTTTTTTTTTCCCTTGCTGTTTCATCCAGTATTCATTTTGGATTTACTCATTTTGGTGAATATGCTTTATTATGCTTTACTACTTTCTGGACTGATAGAGAAAGTTACCCATGCATATAAACATATTCCTACTCCATATTCTCCATTGTAACCTGCTGTTCAGACAGGCATTCTCTAATTTCTTTAAAGTATTAAAAAAAGCTGATTTTGCTCAGGATCCAGCATCTCTTAAGCTGCATTTGCTGTTCAGTAGTAAAACAGCCAACATTATTTTAAGCAGGCAAAACACTCCTTCTGAACTGGCCTCTCTCTATATTTGTTGGGTTCAGTTAAAGAACACTTCTGCAAGTTTAGACATTAAAGTGTACAATGCAAATTAGACGGCCAAATCAAAATGAAGTTTACAGTCTGATAGACATCTCTTCCTCAGTCACATGTGTCATATCTTAAAATAAAAGTTTTTTTATGCAAAGAGCTGTCTTCCAACTTGAGACAAAAGATAGGAATACTTCACTACAAAAGAGTAGACCTTCATCAGATTATCTAATTTGCTGTCATTTCTTTTTCTGATAAAAACTCAGTCATGTCTAATTCAAATGACAGTACTTAGAAGGGGTTTTGGTTGTTGTTTGTTCGCTTGCCAAGACAGGGACAATTCGAGCAAGGACTGTCCTCTTTCAGCTTGCTATGCGATTCAAAGCACACAAGGAAAGGCAACAGCATATTCTCAAAGTACTGTGCAGATGTTATAGCATGGTGTGCCTACTGAAATGATCACATCTTAATGCTGGTGAAGAACAGCTGCTGTATTTTCACCCTAGAGGTGGGTGGAATTTCGTACTGAATGAAAACATCTCAAAATATTATGTGTATGCTCAGTCTGTTAAATGCTGCTGAATGAAAGGTGCTGTAAAAATGCAACATGAGGGACTGCTATTATAAGGATGTGCCACCCCTTGGGAATAAGAAAAAAGAAGAACACCATTAAAAATATTTACCAGCTGGAGAAAGGGATGGTTCAGCATGTGGCAGTCAGACAAAACACATACCTTAGGTCTACAGCTGCTTGTCGCTCCTGGTTTTAATGTACCAATTACTAGAGATGCATTCTGGGAAAGTCCTAACTCTAACCCTATGAAAGAAGAGGTCACAAGGGGAGAGATCCCTAGAAGCCAAGTAGCCACAGGGAAGGTCACACCAAATAGTGTGGCTAGGATGTGAATGGTCTAGGATGCTGCATGCTTTGAGAAGGCTGTGACAGCTTGTTTCCTAGAATACACTGTATAACAGTTCATCCAGGTTGCATTTGTTTCTTTTGTGGGGGGCGCCAACTGCTTCCTGTGTTACAGGCTGACCATCACAGTGGAGCTGGGCTGCAAACAGACACAGGGGTTTGCCGGCACTCTGCTTTGTTTAGCATTGGGGGCCTTCACTCATAAATCAGGTGCTGAAGAACATGATGCTGCTGCACCTTCATTGAGGGGCCATTGAAAAGGACACACATGACATTCACACCTTCAGCTACACCCTGCGACATCAGGCAATTGCAACCTCCCTTCTGAGTCCCCTTTCCTTCTCACTATTTCCTCTCTGCCCCGTGTCTCCCTCTGCCTTATGTTAAATAAGAGTCTGGCGTTAGCCAGCCAAAACTGCTGAAAGTCTGTCACCAGGGAAGCCCAATGACCCTGATGAAAGCAAAGCAGGTCTATGCTGCCACCCCTTGGATTGCCACCAAGAAGATGCCCTACCCATTCCTCTAAATAAGTAATACTGGGAACATTTTGAGTAATACTGGGAACATATCACTAAGTGTGCCCGAGATGGAGAGCCTGAGAACACCTCCAGGCCTCTGACCTGGCCAGGTGCCACTCTAGAGGGAGGCATGGTAGGATGCGGCATGCACAGAGTGGGAACGAGTGGGCAGGGGTGGCCTCTGAGCTGCTTCCAGGCTCAGCACAGAGGCATTGTCAGCAAGCCTGCAGAGCCTGCGCCACCAACAGAAGCTGCCACTTTTCTCTCTGCTGTTAGTTTCTCTCCCCTTTTCCATCCATTTGCCTACAAGAAAATGGAATCAGATTTAAACAGCACTGCCAGCCTCTCTCAGCTCTCAGAAAGAACAGTTATTACCATCTTTTAATACCATCTCCAAGGCTGTCAAACTGCAGCCTTTTAAAACAAACAAGCCCCTCTGAAGCTTAATAGAAATGGAATAAGTGAAGTTGTTAAAATAAAAGCCTTACTTAATACTTTCCATATCAATTGTTTTTCCTACTTTCTTTGTATATTTAATAAACAGCTTCAAGGCTTTTTTAAAAGCGGCTGTTGCCATATGTTTCTCTGCTCGACTTCCAGTCCTCTGGCACCTCTCCAGAGCACCATGAGTGCTCGTAAAGCTGTG
>NW_017729009.1:21300466-21310623 GCF_001723915.1 Gavialis gangeticus
ATATCAATTGTTTTTCCTACTTTCTTTGTATATTTAATAAACAGCTTCAAGGCTTTTTTAAAAGCGGCTGTTGCCATATGTTTCTCTGCTCGACTTCCTGAAACCTCCTTAATTGTTTAGTATTGTACACTGACACGTTCAGGTTAGCACCTCTGCCCCTCTCTGGGCCAATCTTTTCCCCATTAACACACATATGAAGTATCTCTGATTTTGAACCATCAACAGCAACTCTATATTATAACCAAGTAAAACAAGGAGAGAAAAAACCCAGATGAAGCTGAAACCTTTTATAA
This sequence comes from Gavialis gangeticus, assembly GCF_001723915.1. Classification (NCBI taxonomy): domain Eukaryota; kingdom Metazoa; phylum Chordata; order Crocodylia; family Gavialidae; genus Gavialis; species Gavialis gangeticus. The sequence goes on from NW_017729009.1 coordinate 21,300,760, forward strand.
ACTGGCTAATGGTTGGGTAAGATGACATTACATCGAGAAAAGACTCACATCTAGCTAGGAATATTAATTTATTTTAACTGTCTGTATTAATAATACATCTCTGCTTTTCCTTCATATTTATTTTCCTTTATACAATGTTTGTTATCTACATTACTGCAGACAAGATACAAACCATTGATCAATTTAAGAAAATCTCCATAATTCTTCCTGAAGACTCCTGCGGTAATACTTCCTTATCAATGTTCCAGGCAGTATTGCATATTTGTTTTCTACAACTGATAATTTGGGGAGGTTAGAAACGTATTTATACATTTCTTTCTTATCATCTTTTTTGGAACAGAAATAAGTAATAAAAGTGCTTGCCATACATACTAATACATGTTTCTTATTTGCCACAGAAGCAATTCTAATATTTATCTCACTTAGTAATTTTAAGACATTACTTGTCCTCCATCTAACTCTGGACCACCAAGTAAAAAGTACAACCTCAGATAACATAGCTAAGTAAATGTCAAAATACAAAGCCTATACTTAGGACATCATAAAACAAATATTAATATTTGCCTTCAGATTATAAGTATTTTTCAGTGGTTGCAGCTCTTGGAGCAGACATAGGAATGATTTATTATGTATACAAGTTTTGCAGAATAGTAGCTTGATGCATTTGGGTTTTTTGGTTTGTTTGTTTGTTAAATTGGAACGAGATCTGATGTGCTGCATCACAAAATAGACAATTACACAGCATCAAAAGCCCATAAACATCTCTGTGGATTAGGCCTTTAGAGGCAACCAGGATATACAGAAGATTACTAGAAATATAGCCTGAGAACCTCAAAGTGTTGAGAGATTAAGACTAAAGTTTCTTGTTAAATTACCTCTCTTGCAATTACTTTTCAACATGGGTTTTAATAAGAGCTTGAGAACTGAACTTATTGGCTAGTGTTTTAATTCAGTTCACTGAACCCTTTGAAGATGAGGGACATTTAGAAATCACTTCATAAACATTTCATTCATTGGGGTGGTAGTCTTGAGACATGCTGGAATTGTTTGCAGATCAATTAAAGAAAAGCAACCTGAATGAAATCACTCTTGCACTAAACGTGTTCAAATTTTGTTCATGTATATTTTAGTTAAAATATGGCAACACCATGTAAGCCTCTCTCTCTGGCACAGAGTTTCTGATGCAGCTGTCTGTCAACGTGCACCAGAAGTCTCCATTTCTGCCACAAGATGGCAGAGGAAATACAAACGATAAAACCTGCAGGAAATACAAAGAAAAGGGAGACAATGCATGGACTGCCCAAGACCATCTGTGGGGTCCCGCAAAAGCAACTTGCAAATGTTCAACTACAGACCAATTAGAGACATAAAGAGAAAGCTGCTGCTAGTAAATGTCAAGCAAATGCAACATGTACACAACCACATGGAACAAAAAATGATGAATGAAAAGGAAAAATTCCACTTGGGAGGATATAGGAAAGACCTGCCATAGTCTGACCATCTACCAACTACTGCTGAACCCCTAAATATGAGGAATGAACACTTTTGAAATGAAGAGAAAGCCTGATTCTGGTCTTGCAGAATACAACTTGCAGGACAGTAGCCCTAACAAGCCCAGGCACGATGCCACAAGTGCAGCTACACTGCTTCTACTTCAGAAGACAGTGTTTCCAGGACAGTGCCATGCATTCATAGGCTGGCGGATTAGAAGGAAGACATGCTAGCTATTGACTTCAACATCAGCAGGCACTGACTCATAGCATAAAATCAGCCGTCCATGAGAAAAGAAATCTCTCTGCCTAGGAGAAGTGATATTAATAAAGTAGCAAAGACAGATCAGCAAAGGTGAATGAACTGTCCATAGTCAGAAATAAAGAAACAGGCACTATATGTCAAATACTCCCCACCTTTGCAACACTCAGTTGGTGTAACAGGTACTTGTCCCAGGAGTGGCCCCAATGTCCCCTGGTGGCCACTCAGCTGCTGCTCCACCATCACTCCTGCAAGGCTTCATCTTTCCCACCATGCCTTGTTGTTCTTACCTTTTTTTAAAGAGAGGCTACCCCAGGGATCCCCGATCTCATGTGGGCACACAGAAGTTTGTACTTCACCCTAAAGGCTCATAATATGGCTCCAACCATCCCTTACACCACACCCATGCCTTGCAGACATTATCAATCACATTTATCATCAGGCTTCTAGGGCCGTGGCCTCAGTCCCTATAACTGGGCCTCCCTGCCTGGACACCTCACCTACCTTGGCTACTCCTGGGTGTAATTTCCAGCTTTGCCTTCTCCACTTGGGCTTTTTGCCTCTCCAAACTACTCCCAAGCCCAGCACCTCTGTCTGTACTCCCCACCCCAGCACCTCACCTCTGTGGGCTGCTCCTAGACACCGTGTCCTGCCTTATCAGGCTCCTACTTCTGCCCCATCCCGGCCCCAATCTCAGGGTTTCTTTGTCTATGCCCCTCCCTGGGCTTCACGCCCCTGGTCCTGATCTCTGTCCCTGCTCCTGAGCTCTGGCCTTGCTCCCAGGCTTGTTGGGGCCTCCTCCACCCCTAAGTCACAACCACCAGCCTCCAGTGCTGCTTACCCCAGCTTAGTTGTTACCTGGGAGCCCTGCTGTAGCCCTGCTGCCCAAAAGCTCCTCTCGCTGTGGCTCTCAGGGCTAGACTACCAGACCAACTGAGGCTCTAAATTTATATGCCAATAGCCTGGCCCCTTGCCTGACAGGTGACTCCCCTGATTGCCACCTGAGCTCCCATTGCAGCCTCAGCCCCTTGTAAAGTGATAGGCATGCAGTATATTAAGTACCCTGTCATAGTTGGTGAATATGTTCATCCAGTATTAGGTGTCAAAGGAAACTGTTCCTCAAGTCTAATTCACTTAGTAACAGAGTTCCTCTGTTGAAGGGTATCAAATATTCAAGCCTTTTGTAAGAATCAGGAAACACACCATTTGTTTAATCACAGTTATATATTTTAGGGCACTTAGAGTCAACTTTTAAACAGAAAGCATGTCTAATCCAGTTACAGCAGAACCATGCTCTGCTGTAAAATCATTTCATTTACAATGAATTGGTAGCTTCCTACAGTGCAATGGGAATTACAAATGTCCAGCAAAGTGCCGCCTCTTTCTTAATACTTCACATTTATTGACATTTAATGCACTGACAATGTAGATTGGTTTGAACACTGCAAATACTTAAGATAATCCTATTATATGTATGGTATTTTATGAGCGCAAAGAAGTATCTGTCAAGCAGCATTTCCCCTCACATGCTGTATGAAAATACACATTGAAGAGAGTTCCTGGGGGTCCTTCAATCTAAATAGACTAAGCATAGGTGAAAGGAAAAAAAAAATCACTGACATTGCTGTGTAGAGCCATATAAAGACTACTCATGTACAGTAAGATTTGCAAAATGTAGGCTATACATTTACTGAAAATAAATTACTGTCTTGATGGCTCTATCATACTTGCTGCTATTTGTAGATAATATAGAAGTACTTTGGTCTAAGTACTAAAGTCTAATCAACTGTCCATTGAAGAAAGTGAAGATATGCCCACTGATTTCCCTGTGTTAAATCAAAACACTCCCAATCAGAGGACATTTACCTGTGTGACATAATAATGTGTTTTATAACACTGAGCAAGACTTGGTATTATTTTCAAAGAGTCAGGTTTCTTCTTTTATAAAAAACAGCAACAGCAACACATTGCCATGTTCCTTCTGAAATTACAAGTTTCAGTAGAAAATATGATATTAGACTATAGAATTCAACAGACTATGCTGGCTTGTCTGTAGTGCTCTTTTTATCCCACTTAATTTCAGTGTAGCTTCTAAAATTCTACATAATGGTCCAATAAACTTTCTTCCATTAAATTCTGTAGGACGATTCCATAACAAAAAAGTCAAATTATGGAGGTTTTCTTTACATTTATTCTTATATTATCCACATATCAGAAAATATAAGAACTGTTATTAACAAACGTGTATAATGCTGTAAATTCATGCAGCATTATACATGCAAGTCATTGCTTCCCACTAAACAAACATAAGTCATATTGCAACTCAATATCTAAGGCAGTGTTGATAATTGATAACCAACGTAAAGCACTATGTATTCAGAGACTTTAAAACTCAGGTGGAAGTGATATAAATCAATTTTGGAAGTAGATCTCTTAGAGTCACCTTATTTTCAGATGCTTTTTTTTTTAACTTCTTAACAATGTTTACTTTCCTAAGAAGTGCTACACTCCTTAAAAAAATTGTTAATAGCATACACTGGCAAACCCTTTATTCCCTTTATGCTGCTGATGGATCTTTCATGCTGGTGACACTATATAGGCAAATTGTTGCCTTGTGTAATCATCATCAGTAACATGCAACAGTGCTACATTTATGAAATTCATCTTGCACATCAGCACTGAAGCACTTTTTTCCCCTCTATTAAAAAGTAAGTCTTTTATTTCCTAACTGTCAGTTTAGGCCCCTATCCTACAATTTAATCCAAATGGGCAGACCTCTATTCTAGCAAAATTCTTTTCCGTTCAATAGGGCTATTAACATAGGGGTCCAGGAATAGGTACCCAAGAGCTACTATGTTGTGCATGACATTTCAAGGTGGAACTGACCAGATAAATTTATTTCAAGCTTGATGATCTCCAAAAAAGACCTACAAGGTAGTTTTCACTTTATGATTTGGTATTGAAGTTCTTGACCCACATGTTGTGTCAGTGGCACCCATGATAAATGGACAAAATACTATTTCTGAACCTGCCAAATTAAAAAAAAAATATCTAGTGCATATAAATGCTGGGCTGCAGCAAAGTCCTTTAGCAACTAAATGCATGTGGCAAAGAGGCATTGTAACTCTTCTTGCCCTTTGCAGAAATTTGCTTTACCAGAATCACCATAAAGGGATGAATGAGATGAGAAATAAGTGACTGCCAACAAGGCTGCCTGGCCGTTGCAACTAAAAGCACATGGCAACACATCTCTACAGGGAACTGTCCCGAAACCAGAGCCCATAGAAAGAAAACTTTCACTTAGCACTACTTTGACCAGAAGCAATCCAGTGACTGAAACATGAAAAACTCCACATAATATGTCATTATCAATCCCCTAAGCCATTTATTCCCCCAAAGAAAACAAAGTTATTTAAAATACAGCATCTTACCATGAAATTCCTATAAAGATCGATCATCTATTTCTCAGAACTTCCTGAGGCAATAATGAATAAGAGCTACACAATCATAACATTACAGAAATACTGTTATACAGGGCTATTAAAGGAGCCATAAAAAGTTCTCAACTTTCCCAGCATTCTGCATATGCATGCTTGGAAAAACATGTTATTGTCAAGAAGTGTATCAAAGTAATGTAACTTTGTAGCAAAATAAATACAGAATAAACCAAACCTATACTGAAGCAGGAGGAATCTTAAAACAGCTTTTAATACTTGACCCGAGTTGTTGAGTATTCATTGGCTGTGAATGCTAGAAGAAATAGATTGGTACTTCATCATTAAAGATGTGGATAAGAACTCTGTAAGCTTAATGCGTTTTTTTTTTAGCTTGAGGAGAAAACTAACCAAATGTGCATTTATATAAATTATGGTGATGGGTATTTAAAGAACATTAAAATACAAATCATTAAAGACAGTATGTATCTTTTAAAGAGGTGACTCAAATAAAAGGAAATAAACATTACTGGCATAGCCCACGATTAAAACCAAAGACTGAATAAGCAATCTGCTAAAGAATTGAAGGGATATATAATTTTAGTGTCATGGTAATGAGAACAAATATGCTATGATCTTTCTTTTTATTAAAAAAAAATGTTTATGAATTCTAAAGATAAACTGGAAGGCTCAACTCCCATACCTCCCTACTGATAGTCATCCACCAACTTAGGAAGGAAGCAATGAAACCTAATTAGTTATGTGGCATTTCCCCAAGCAGACAGAAGACAATGCCAGTTCCACCAGTTCATTACCTAGCAATTATTAGAGACTTTCATTTTGTGGTCTTCTTGATTGCCTTACTTTCTGCAATGTACCTACTGCACAACTAATTAGGAATGTCTCCATCTCTGCCCAGGAGAAACGTCAAGTCTCTATGCTAAATTTGCCATCTCCTACGAGTAGGAGCTATAAGCTGGAGCTGCTAGGCTGGTTACTACTCCTTGCTAAATGGCAACAGCAATGCCAATTCTCCACTGCAGCCAGAAGTTATTGAAAATCAACCAATTGCAAATCCCCAATCATAGCAGCAAGATGACAAATTGATGTGCTGCTGTAATGATGACCTAAACAGCCTGGCAAAACCTTTTGTTCTGTCTGAGAATTATGAAACTAAGTAACAATTTCTGTGAAGAGAACCAAAATATAAAAACTTAAAGAAAAAATATTCTTTCATTACTGAGTAGGCAGAATTGGCTTCTTATTTAGTTTAATTCATACTTATCATTAACCAAGTTACTTCAACAGCTTTAATTGAATTTCGTTTTCCATACTTATTCAATGTTATTTTGGATTCCTATTCCAATTCCTTTTCAATTACTTTGTACCCGTGGGCTTTGAACACACATTTATTACATTGTTGCCTACAACTGCAGGGGACTGGGCTTTATGACCCAGAGGGTCTCTTCCAGTTCTGTGTTCCCATGAATTGCATGTAGTTAGTCTAGAAAAGAGAAGAGTGTGAAAGGATCTAACAGTAATCCAATATGTAAGAGTATGATAAAAACAGACTGTAATTAATTGTTTGCTGTGGCCATGGGAGAAAAAATGAGCTTCATTTGTAGCAGAAATGACTTAGGTTGGCCATTAGGAATAACTTTATAACTGGAATAGTGAAACACCAGAACAAGCTACCTGTGGAATCTCTTCCACTGCAATTTTTTTTTTTTGTAAAATTAGAAGCGATAAATACCTATCAGGCCTAGTCCAGGGCTAGGGAAAGATATTAAAAAAGCCTGAGCTTGAATTGATTCACTCTTCGCAGGTTAGTCTAAGCTACACAGCTTAAACTGATTAATAACTGGACAGACATTCTCTGTTAAATCAGGAAATGCAGCCACATGCCTGCAGTGGCTCAGGTCAGAAGCCAGGGGGTGCTAGATCATGCCTGCCAGCCACTGCCAAAGGGGAGGGTAGAGAGATGCCCCCCAAGGCTAGAGAGGAGGGGGCATGGCCAGGCACCAGCCAAGGCTAGCACGGCACACGAGATGCCAGCTGCATGGGGGAAGAAGCTGCTGCCAGACTGAGGAGTGGGGAAGGGGAAAAAGTCTTTAACTTTGATTTAACTTAAGCCAGCAAGGGGTCTGGGACAGACATTGCATAACCGGGTTGAGCCAAATCAGTTAAGTCTGATATTTCAACCAGGTCCATTTCAAACCAGTTTTGGCCATTTTTAAATTGGTTTATGTGCACTGAATGTCTGTTCTGTTCCAGTTTCTGACCACTTAAACAATTTCTGATCACATAAACCAGTTTCTGATCACTTCAACCAGTTTGTGTGTAATGTTTGTCCCTAGTCCAGATATACTTAAACCTGCCTCTACATAGGCATTGACTAGAATCTCTTTAGGTCCTTTTCAGACAACATTTCATTGATGTTATGAATATTTATATAGAACATAAGAAACAATACGAGTATATGCCATAAGAAGTGGATATAAATGATACACTGGAGTTTTCTTATTATTTAACCTTATTTTTTCTGTATATCCCTATAATGTTGGCTGAGAGTTAAACAAACCTGTACTATTTCTCTACTCTGTATGCCATTAATGTTAACTGACAATCCTTTGTGAATGCTTTATAGAAATGTCAGACAAAGAGCACCTATAACAACTTCTCTGTAGTTCGGACATTAATCTTCACTTGTTAAAGAACATAAGAGCACTCATGCCTTCTCAGACTCTATGATGAAAAAAGAAAGCTATTTTCTATCTTTCCACTTATTCAATGATATTATGGAGTAATAATGAAAAGAAGCATCGTTAAGTAACGGTGAGCAACAATCAATCCCAATCTGTTCCTAACTACAATTAATTGGATCGCTGTGTGCCATATACATGGATTTTTTTTTTTAAATTAGATGTTTCATTTATTGATTGTTTAAAAACACCAACATGTACTGCAAGGAATCTTTTCTCTGCTAATGAAGTTAAGCAGTCACAACATCTAGTAAGGTGTCAATTAGCTAATTAAAAGCCTGATCCTTCCCCCAGTGAAGTCAATCACAAAACTACAACTGATTTCAGTAGCATTAGAACAGGCCCTTGAAATGATACTACTGTAATTATAAAGTTCTCCGATGGCTTCTTTGTTCCCTAGTTAGTGGCAATGGATGAAGACAGGTTCTCTTCATGAAAATCTATCGACATTTAAGAAGAATCCTTTTGCTAAAAGCACTATAGTTGAGACAGGCAGGTATAACTGACAGCTAGTTTTCTTCCCATTCATTGTCTCCCTCAAAAGTTGTTCTGCTTGAACTTTACAGCACTCTGATTTGAGGGAAATCTTGTTTATTATTGTGCTTTATAAAATGGATAATTCTAACATCATACCTTCATCTGTAGGTCTGTTACCTTTTTTTTTTTTTTAGCTACTTCAATTTACCCAAGCCATAATAAAAAAAAAAGTATACATGCAATGCTCTGAGGGCTCTTGCCAACTCTGTAATACATTAAAACAAGCAGTTTCCCCAGCAAAACCACACACAACTGAGAGTAAACAGACCCCATAGAAATCTCCCGAGTTTTACCCAAGGTTTTAACTCCTTCAGAGTTAGGAGGAAACAGTGGGACTTGAAGGAAACCTTGCAAGCAAATGTAATTGGGCTACAATGTACCTGAGGAGATAGCATGATCTATTCTTTCTACCTTTGTAGACTTCTGAGAGTTTTGAAACATCACCTCTTAACAGAGGAGTAAGGTTCGACTCTGAAATCTCTTGCTGCAGAGCCTTAGGAGATGCTGCTGACTCCTCAGATTGATAATTCTCAGGTCATGGTTTATCATTTATAAACCAAAAAGCTGTGTTATTAAAGCGTTCCAGAAACCAAAGTGCAGCCGATGCAAGCAGCAAAATACAGGCAAAGAGACTGCAGTGAACAAACTGAGTGCTAAACAGCGGTAAGATGTAGCCCTATGAAGAGCACGTGACAGTATCAAATCACAAGGGGATGGAGGGTACATATGACAGTTGTGAAAGCTACACTGAAAAATAGGTGCAAGTATTTTACCTACTTCATCCATTGGTAAAAACCAGGCTGGCTGCAACCCCTACCTGAAGGTCTAATAGCCGACAGAGGTCTAAACTGTGAGACTGCAAACACCACCTACCAAAGCCAGGGCCCACACTCAAATGGGAAGAATTAACCTCTCTCAACTCTTTCTGTTGCTTCCCCCAGGCCAAAAATTTGGATTGGATTTTCCACTGCAATAAGAAATCTAACTGTAGATGCTCATCTATACGTATTATACAGGATATACTGGTGCAAGCAAACTGGGTTGTAGAAATTAAGTAGACATGTCAATAACCATGTCCATTATTTTAGACACCATGATTGCTCACAACTCTGTTATTCATAGGAACTATAGATTCGTGCTGCCTCTGAATCTCAGGCTGACTCACGGCATGGGGTTTGCTCCATTTGAAATAAAAAACAGAAACCACAAAGCTAAACATACAAAGTCTTCCATTTTACTGCACCTTAAGATCATCCCCGGATAGTACAATTAGCCAGAAAGTCTTAACTGAAATCTCAGAGAGTGTCCAACAATTTAGAGTGTGTGTGTGTGTGTGTGTGTGTGTGTGTGTGTGTGTGTGTGTGTGTGTGTGTGGGGGG
>NW_017729009.1:21310690-21314497 GCF_001723915.1 Gavialis gangeticus
TCATAGGTACTGGTGGTGGGGGGGCACTGTTTATGGGGCAGAATTTAGCCAACAGTAGATGACCAGATTATCAACCAAGGTTTGCATCTTGTATCAGCACAATTTGAAGAATAAAACCATAAAATGGAGGGGAAGGGGGGAGTGGGAAGGGTGCTGGAAGAAGTAGAGGGAGACTTCCAGAAGAAGGAGGGAAAGAAGCTGCCTTCTGTTTCATTGTTATTCCAAATCTTTGGTGATTTCATATAGAGGTTAAGCTACCAACTCTATTATTGGAACAAAGTAACAATTTAACAGTAGCAATAATGTAAGAGCCCTGAATTTCTTTAAATGAAACCATTTTAACAAATTCAGGGCAGTTAAATCATTAGGTTACAACACATCCAAGAACACAACTTGCCTGGCACTGCTTGGAAAGGTCAGTCAAACAGAGAAACATTTCAAGGTCCCTTCTGAAAGGCCTGATAAAAAGGAAATGTGAAAGGAAGAAAGTTTGACAGCATGGCCTCTTACAATTTGCCAAGGGAAGTGGGAGTCATGCACATCAAGGCTACTACTTGCAAGAAAGGTAACATTAAACAAAAATGGAATAGCTTCCTACTTGCAAACATAGATGACAGAAACACAACTCTGAATGGTTATAAATAAAGCTTCATGATCATGTATTTTGCGCTTAGCTGTATATAAAGGTATGATGAATCTTACCATGCTGACTCCTCATGTCATATTTTTATATTTATGCAGTTTATGCTGACTAGATGCCTTTGGTATGAACTGTGAAGGAGAGAGAAGCAAAACCTTTATAGCAAACCCCTGTAAAACCAGAAGTCAGGAAATGCTACACGGTCTAGAAATAGAACGTGAAATGATAAAATAGTAAAAGCAGGAAACTAATGGAAGCACTAAGGGAAAAAAGGAAGATATGGATTATGCAGGCTGCTGCAGTCCTTGGGCATTTCCTATCACTGAAACTGCATGTGCCACCAGGACAGTGCCATTGAAATCAGTTTGCATGGACCATGAGGGCTAGTTTCTTAACAGCTAAGCCTCTGCAGCTAGCTCCCTTCAACTTCAGTTGAAATGTCAGAGGCTAAATATCTGCAAACTGATAAAAAATGTCTGTTAATCCTAGCTGAGGTGAGTTCCTCCCCAAATACCCCTCCACCCTCCAAATATTTCAAGATTTACACTCCTTTCTACTCCAAAGTTAAGTCAAACCCGGAACTCAACACTCCCTTCTGCTCCAACTTGAGTCCCCAAACCAAGAAACTTTAAAACAGGGCGGCAAAGACTTCAAGAAGGATGCTGGAAATTAGCACCAATAAAGTCTTTGTATATAAATTGGGTCTCAAACGCTATGCAAGAGCAAAAGTTCCCTTCCAGAGATGTTAACAGTCCTGTTTAAAGGAACTGCAGTGTTAAAACTGCCAGCCGCTTCTCTAAGAGGACAGGTTTTCAAAGGAAAAGCTGGAAGCGCAAGTAGTTACACTCTTGGTAGAGGACTCCCAGGGACAGCCTTAGAGCTCTGATGCGCCAAGGGAGGCTGCATTATACTCTCTCATATGACGTCAGAGATGAGAAAGTTTAGAGCATGCCTGTAACTGCAAATGCACAATTTCAACTACCTGCCCTCCATAGTCTCTTGTTTCAAATACTTGCCATGAAAGATCCAAAGTAGGGAACATAAAAGGAATGCCACTACTAGGTGACATTCCCATTTATTTTTTAAAGCCATCAAGAGATAGTTCATCGTTCCTTTAAATAAAAAGAGCTGGGAACAAAGGTTCCTTGAAAACGGGAGAGAGCAATCATGAGAATTAAGATGTATTTAAGCTTCTGCACTGATTGTTCTTGCTGCCAGCAATCTGAACAACAAAAGCGCAGTTCTCTAGGTGACTTATTGGGGAAGCTTGTGCCTGGATCAAAGGGCAGCTGATTCTCTGTAATTTAGACTCCTGGTGTTCCTTAATCATAGATATTTAATTAGAATAATAGGCTGTTTAGCACCAAAAAAGTTCAATGGCTATTGAACTTTTGAGTTGGAGAATAGCAGGGTAATGATACACACGAGCAAATCATTGCAACAGACATGTGATAAAGAATCTAAACCAGGCTTGGGCTTTGATACATTTTAGGGGCAGTCAAGTGTCTCAGAGGTTTTACTTCGTTTTGTCAGACGTGAACAAAGTCCATCCAAGGCACAAGTAGCTGCAATCCCTGAGCTCTTAGGCACACACAATGAGGAGTATTTCACACTCCTGAGTTAGGCTCCCAGTATGTCCATGCATTAGTCATCTCAGAATAGGTTGCATATAAGAGTGGGGAGCCCTTCTAGTCACCATGTAGAGGGACTTAATATGCCTCTCTCCCCAAAGGTAGGTGGAGGCCTAACTTTAGACTGCACACAGGTTTGAATCCTTGCTCAGGATTCTTAGCTGTCAGCCTTCTCTTGGAGTTCAGCATCTGCTGAAGATAGCCCTGCAAGGCTGGGACCAGGGTGCGAATTAAGAGGAGTTTGGGGGGGGGCTGAGCCTCCCCCATAAGAGATAAGAAGCCTCCCCTGTAAGATTTGAAAATCTGGGGGGAAGGTCTCTAATTGGATTGCTCCTTGACTTAAGTGGACTTGTTAATCAATGAACTGGTTACATTTTTTTTTTGCAGAGCCCACCCAAGAGTCAAAGTATAATTCGAACCCTTCCTGTGTCCAGCCACAGACCCTGCCCCTTCTCCTGGAGCTCCAGACGCCTGCTCCAGGCCTGTTCTGGCCCCTGGTCCCTATCCATGTGCTGATCCTTTTAATACTACAGTAATGATGTATAAACATATGCACTTCAGATTTCTTTCCTTGGAAACATCAGAGCAGTGCTGATCTTCAGTCTCCCCCCTGCTGCCAGTGCCCAGTCCCCACTGGCCCCCAGCCCAGAAATCCTCTGGCCCTCAATCACTGTCAGCCCCTAGCCTTCAAGCCCCCACCAGCTCTTGCTGGCCCTTGGACCCAGCCCACACCTAACAGCATGCATTGCCCTCACTCATGCCTAGCGGTAGACATTTATGCATCTTAGAGACATTAGATGGCGGCTGAGCAAGGGGAGCCTGCAGCAATGAACTGGAAAAACTAAGTTGTTAGTCACTTAAGTCACTAGCGTGTATGTGACACCATCACCCTCATATCCAAGTTTCTCAGAAGTATTAAGAAATTATCCTCCCAAAGACCTCTCTAGACTGTCATTATAGTCTCATTTTATAGATGGGAACCTAAGGCCCAAAGAAATGAAGTGATGTGCCGAAGATAACCACGGAAATCTGAGGTTGATTCAGGAATTAAACCTAGATCTCCTATGCCAGTGCTACACAACCTCAAACAATTGACCAGCAGAGGTTTAGGGAGAAATCTGATTGGGGAAGGAAGAAGAGCATCGTATTTTTCAGATGTGTTAGTTTTTAGAACGTATGACTGGGTTACCTTAAGCCTTGGCTAGACATCAGTTTTCTTAAGCTAAATAAAGTAACCAAATACAGAAGATCACAATCGTTATCAAAATATACCCAACTCTCAGATATTGGCATTCCCAATAAATGAAAATTTCCATTAGAAGCTGTGTTGTAGCCATGTGTTTTGAGGTGTAGTGTTATGTACATACCAGCGCTTACACTGTAATATGAGCACGGCAGATTTGGTCAGATGGTATAATTTAAATTTTCTATTTTGCAAATAGAGAAAAAAAATTCAAGCCACAGCCCCTGCCCCTAATGTACTGAGATAAACAACTAGCATAGATATGTGTCCAAATTAGTGATGAAAAAAAGCAA
>NW_017729009.1:21319497-21336051 GCF_001723915.1 Gavialis gangeticus
GCACGGCAGATTTGTTCAGATGGTATAATTTAAATTTTCTATTTTGCAAATAGAGAAAAAAAATTCAAGCCACAGCCCCTGCCCCTAATGTACTGAGATAAACAACTAGCATAGATATGTGTCCAAATTAGTGATGAAAAAAAGCAACGTGTCCTGGTAAAATGAAGGCCTCTTCCTGGTAAAGATATGATGTGGTGCTAAAATGGATAAAAGGGTTCAATAAAACCTCTAAATCTAGAAATACTGTGGAAAATCATATCTATTTCATAATATTTTATAACTTTGTTTCTCCTCATAGTTTTCTAGTGTACTTTGAGAAATAAGATACTCCCGTGTTTGTAAAATGCAAGACAATTTACTTTGTGTCAGTTAAAGTCAAAATAAAATCTACTTTGTTAACAGCACATATCTAGATTTCTTTTCCTATGGCTCAAGTCTTCCAGGTAACCATTATCTAGTAAGAAAAGGATAAATTAGACAGTGCTGCCTTATATACCAATCCCCAACCAATGTGCCTTTTGCAAGGTAAATTAAAGAAAAACAAAACAAAACAACAAGTGTTCAATTGTCACTTGAAGTAGCTTCACTGAAATCAATGGGATGGTATTAATATATACCAGCTAAGCATCAGGCTATGAATATTTAAATGTCAAGTATATACCCAAACATCCATTATAGATATTTTTCTTGCGAAAATCTTGACAGTTTTTCAGCTATTTCCTGTTAAAAATATTGTCTTGGTGTTACTACAAGGGAGACAGAATACATTGATAATTTTTCTATTCTGCCAAAGTGACTGTGCCCAATATTGGGCACCAGCCAGAAATAGCCCTCCATCTTTTACTGTATTTATATTTAAAATAAAAGTGATTATTGCATATAGTTAACTGACAGGACTTGGGGGTGTTTCATGGATTTAAAAAATAATGCCAAATTAGATTTTAAATCACAGGGAATTTCAGCTATAATTCTTATCCATTTCACACACACACGTTTTATTATATTCTGGGAGACAAATGCATTTAACATGCTGACAAGTTCAATTTCCTCACAGCTTTATTACACAAATTACTTATTACAAGGAAAAATGTCAAGTGTCAGCTCTTCTAAACCATGAGTGTGCTTTTTGAGCAAGCCCAGGAGGTGTTGGTAGAGAAATCGAGTGGCTTGTTTTCCCATGCTGGCCATAGTACTGGAAGAGCCACTGGATGTACATATGAAAAGGAATATAGAATATGCTGGAGACAAATACATCGTAATACAGGTTAAGAATTGTTTTCCCAATGAATACTTGGCTAACTACAATTCTTCTTCAAACAGTTATTTGCCTTATTTTCTGTTTGTTGATTTCAGCATTTTGCATGATACAAGACGTTAATTGTAAAGTAACTTGCTGATAAATAAGTCCTTGTATGGTACCTTGAAGAAGGACCCATTTATCAAGACTAAGGGCAAAAACCAGAAGCATATTGCCACCAACCTTGAAAGAGATATATGCTGTCACTTGCATTGCCAGAGAAACTAGCTAGCAATAAGAATAATAAAGAAAATACCTAATATTTAACTAGTAAAAATCTCAGGAGAGCTAATAAGGGATGGATTTTTGTTAAATAACAGATATGTTCATTAGCAGAATGGCTTTTGTTTGCCAAAGATGATAACTTGGTAACGTTCTTTGTGTTGCTGAGGAAATTGAGTCTCATCTGCTTCCCTGAATGAACACCATTCTGGTAGGTGATTTCTGGGAAGCATTTAGGTCATCATTACTTTTAGGCTTAAAAGCACATTACCTGTCATCTTTCATTAGTAACATTTTGCAAAACAGAATTAGCATCTCCCCTTTCACTGTATAAAGGCTATACATGAAAAACCCTCAGCATATGCTCTGTAGAAATAATTATAGCTTTCACACATGAAAATCAGAATTAGCACTGGTTCAACTTTTCTAAGTAAAGAAATCTAGAGTGGGGCACGTGCGTATACAACAGTACTATATTATTTAAAGACCATTATCTTAACTAAGAAGCAAGGGGGTTGCTTAATAACACTTCAGTTAAAATATCCCCATACTTCAGCCAGATTTTATTCAGTTTTATGTAAAGCTGTCCAAAGATAATTCTTCCCCAAGTACTACCAAGCTACATCTGATTTCAGAATGTATATGAATGAAGATCTATGGCAAGCAAACTAAAGTGATTTAGTCATTTAAAAAGCACACAGCCAGAAAGCAAAAAGAAGTGAGCGTATGGGGTAATATGAAGGAGTGTTTGTGTGTGTGTGTTTTAAAGTAAGTGATAAGGGACATTTATTATCATTGGTATTACAGTAGCATCAACATTGGGAGCCTACTGTGTTAGGTCTCACTGAGTGTGTGTCTACACATGCAATTAATTGAAAGCAATAAACTCCCAAGCAGTTTGAGCTGGAGTGAACTACTCCTGGGTGCAGTGTCTACATGTGCACCCAAGACAGCAGCAATTTGAGCCAGAGCAAAGCAGGCACAGAGGGTCAGACCCAGGCATTGGGTAGTGGCTTCGAGTAGTGGAGGGGCTGCCTGGGGCACAAGGATGCTGAAGTGTAGAGCAGGAGTCTGGCCCCTGGGTGGCCGGGCACAACTTATGCCTGTGGTTCACATCTACATGTGCATTCAATCACAGTAAATTACCCTATTGAAAGACAGTACTGTCCCCAACAGTACTATCTTACAACAGAGTTAGTTTACTGTGGCCTAATAGTGCCACTTATGTAGACGACAATGCTTTACTTCATAGCAAATTAGTCTACTCCACAGTAAAGTGCACTGAGACCTTTTCTGAAATGGGGACAAAGACTTGACCCTAGTCTGCAGTGACCCAATTGAATGACCTATTCATTGTACCAGACTGCCTTCACCTATTGCAATTATAAGCATTATAAAAAAAATGCTCACATATACATTTATTACTTGACATGGACATATTCTCAATGCAGTACTCGTATTCTAATCTCCATTCACATCCAAAGCCAACCCTGATTCTGCAGCTATGCCTAAGTCTATCAGAAATGCTCTGGAATTAATTACTAAGCCCTCTGTAAGACTGTATCTAGAACTGATTAACAGGCAGGCACACTGAATTCAAGAAGCCAAGAACAAGAATAAATACAGCACAGATTTATGTAAACTGGAAGGGTCAGATTTGCCTTAACTTTTCCAGTATTATTTCAAGGGCACCTGTTTGTTGAGTAAGTTCAGGCAGTTGCATGCAATTGTGTAACCAGTGGGCACAAATGTAGATGCTTTATCCACACACACACACCTAGCTTTGATGTTCCTGTTGAGGTTGCTTTTCTTCATCATTTCAGCATCAGACCCATAAAACCCACTTTCTCATTCTAGAGAAAATCCTGCTTTGCTACATATGACCATTCTCCATAGCTATTCTATGGAACGAGTTCTCTTTGGCATAATGAAAAGCTGCTGAAAAAGTGCTAAATTCAATTTTCCAATTTCTTCTCCACATCATAATTAAATATTGTGTTATCCAAAACAAAAGTTGTGGCCTCGTAAACAAGAGTTATGGACTAGTGATGGGATTTTAATGATAAACCTATCATATAGCATCTCAAAGTCAGTGGGATGGAAATTAGTAATAAAATGTCTGTTATCACTGAACTGTCTATCATTATACAAAACAAATTTAGAAGTGACAAATGTCAAGATTTTTAATAGTTTATATTGGGTAGGTTTTTTTGGCCTGCATCTCATATTCTGTTCATTTTTTTTTATTAGTTTGTAGCTCAATGAACTGCCCCAAGAAATATAACATTGTCCTAACTCACTATGTAAAGTATAAATATTTCCTGTGAGTGTACCTAAAGTTGTGTACGTTTGTGGTGCCAGCCACATGTTGTAACTATATGAAATGTTTATTCCAATAGCCAAGCAGCTGATTAACTTTTGGCATTTTTACACATGAAAGTGTTGCAGCACCAGGTGCTATGAAAAGTGCCCGAGGCTGCAACGCTTACAGTTGCGTAAGTGGCAAAATGTGTGTTAGTGCTGAGAAAGTGGCAGTGGTGTGCTTTTGAACTAAAACATGTAGAAGGTGCTTTAGTTCAAAGGTGCACTGCCGCCATTTTCTCTGCACTGATGCGTATTTCATCACTTATACAACTGCACGTGGTGCAGTGCAGTGCACATCAGCTCTGAAGTGGTTGATCTCTGGCACATCATGGGGCCAAAAAGTACATGTATAAATGCCTACTGATACTGACTCCAGAGGAGGTATCTGAATATAGTAAATTTATCAGGGAGAAAAAACAAAAACACATATCTGGAGTTCCATTTTAAGTGCACACTGATTACATGCTAGTCCTCACGAGTTACACCTTCAGGCTAGGGACAGAAATTACATGTACACTGGTAGAAGTGGTCAGAAACTGGTTCATATCTATAACACAACAAACATTCAGTGCACATAAACCACTTTCAAAATGGCCAAAACCAGTTGAAGATAAACCTGGATGGATGTAGTATCAGACTTAACTGATTTAAGTTAAACTGGTTTATTGAACTTCTATTCCAGATCCCTTCCAGATTCAAGTGACTTCTCAGTTCCCCAGAATCCCAGGATGCTTTGTACATCCACTACAAACCTTCCCTCCCCGCCACAGGGTGTGTGGGCCAGCCTTGCCCCAGCGTCTGCTCTAGTCAAGCAGGGAGGCATGTTGTAGTGCCCCTTGGCTTCTGGCCTGGGCCACTGCAGGCACGTGGCTGCATTTCTGGAATCAAAAATGAATGTCTGTTCACTTGCTTATTGGTTCACTCTATGCAGCTTAGACTAACTTGCAAAGATTGAGTCAATTCAATTTTAGGCTTTTTGACTGTCTGTACTTAGCCTAAAAGTGTTTGCCTTCTATATGCATAGTAATGCCTTTTACATTAATTACAGTGACTGAAAGGACTCTTGTTAGAAACAGTTTTATTTTTAAAGTCTTTTTCAAGCAAGCTTCTTATTAACACCAACAACTTTGTGTTAACCATTGTTCTGGACATGTTATACTAAGTGTAAAATGAAGGGCTCAACTACTGCAAAATTTGTTTAACATATATATAGTGTTCAATTAAAAATAGATATCTGGAAGAAGGACTTTATCCTAAGTACATTATGATCAAAATCCAAACACAGTTTAAATGGGTGAGGTATGGTCAAAGTCAATTGAGCAAAGGTAATGTAAACTCCATCAACTTCAATTGGGCTGTTTGTTTTTTACACTGGCTTTGATTCTTGATTGAAGAACATCATCTTCTCCCACATTTTTCTCCAGAACCCTCCCTGGCTTCCTATCTGCTCTAATCAAAGTCATATTGGTTCCTAAAAAAGAGCAACCCACTTTGCAGACTCAAAAGGAAAAACAACCTAAAAATACCTCTTATTCTACTTGTCTACTTCAATTCAACTGAAACTTGTCTCTCTCTTTGATAAAAGCTTGTTTATTCAAGTTTGCAGGTACTGATTATTGGTAGGAAAGCAATAATATCATACATAAGTTATACCAAAGAAAGAAATTGTGTTTAGGAATCTTTGGCTATGAGAACATGGTGCATTTTCAAAAAGTCCTGGTCCAGTTCCTACTGAAGGCAATGGGAGTTTTGCTATTGAGTTCACTGGGTACAAAGGCTTTAAAATAGCCAATAACTGAATGAAGGAACAACATAATACCAAAGGTATCAAATTCCTCATTCAAAACTCAAGCACAACTCTCACTGAGTTTGTCAGAAAGCACAAAAAATCTCTACAGGGCAAAAATTCAACTCCAAAATTTGTAAATGGTATTGTAGTGTACACAATGTGTGGTCACATTAATATTCAAATACAGTGCAGCTGGATACTGTTTTAAGCTCCTAATTGAAGTTGTTTGAAAACCACTCTATTTGCTCCTTACATTAGTAACTTTACACAATCTTTAGAAATCTGGAAGTGCTTTTAAAAGGCCCTCAGAGTAAAGGTTAAACATCCCTTAATCTTACCCTTTTTTGTGAACTTTTTAACATGTTAAATGAATACCCATATCAGAAGGCTCTCTTATGGTTTGTTTTCTCTTTGGTTTTGATCCAACAAACAGCTTACTCATGTGCTTCTTTCAAGCATCTGAGCACACCCACGTAGCTCACTGGGACCAATCACAAGCTTAAAAAACCTGACAATAACTACAGCTCACAACAGAACCATCACCATTCCTGGATCTTACACCTGTACCTCCAGAAATGTTATATATCTCATCCAGAGCACTAAATGCCCTGATGGAAAATGTGTAGGAGAAACCAAACAACAAGTGCACACCAGGATGAATGCACACCATGCACACAAAAATCTATCAAAGACAAAAATATCCAATTACCTGTGGGTGCACACTTCTCAAGACAACCCCACTCTCTCCAATATCTCAGTTGTAATCCTCAAAAGGAATTTATAAAACACCTTTTGTAGACCAGCCTACAAATTTCACCTAATCAATCTACTGGATACAAAAAATCATGGACTAAATATAGACATTGGATCTATGGCACATTTTAACCTGCCTGCCATCTGATAACTCCAGACAACCTCTCTACATTTTACCAGCTATGTTTTATCACCAGCTCAACATTCCCCTCACCTACCTATCTCACACCTATTGTTTCTTATTGCCTCTGATCCTCATTGACATACATTTGCATTTTCACAGACCTGCATTTTGCATATTGGCTTCTATTCCACCATGGAGAACACAAAACACCAGCAGACTCTCCCTATGCCTGAAGAAGGGTGTTTGTGACTGAAAGTTTGCAAAGAACAAGTTTTCCAACTATTTAGTTGGTCTCATTATAATAAGAGATATCATATTTACCCAAAGAACTTTGTCATAAAAACCTGAAGCATTTACCTACTAGTAACACTGGCAAGACAAAAACCACACCTGCAATAGTTGCATAAACAGGACAGCTATGCACAAAAGTGAGAATCTACTGCTTCCTAGCAAACAAGATTACAGAAGATGGAAGACCAAAAACTGGAATCAAGTCCATAAAAGCCAAGGCAAGGGATACGTTCTGGCAAAATACACATTTGATGAGAAGGGACATATTTCTAAACACCATGATTTGTAGGGGGCTGTGAAACGAGCCATATTCAATTCGGATTCAGCCCGAATCAGGGACAGTGATTCGATTAGTTGATTTGGATTCAATTCGATCTGAAGATTTGATGCCAATTCAGAGAATCAGCGATTCAGCCATAAGCACAGCTTTAAAAGTTTTTTCTATGTACCTCAAGGTACCATACCTGCAGACCAAATACAGCCCCTGGCCCCACTAGATCAGATTTGCAGGGCCTGATCATGGCACACTGGGCCAAGCAGAAGCAGCATGGGGCCCCCCAAAGCCTAATCCCAGCATGCAGGATCAGGTAGAGATGGTACACAGCCCCTGGGGCTCAATCCCAGTAAGCAAATGCAACACAGTGTCCCTGGGGCATGATGCTGATGGGCATAGGTGGTGCAGGGTCTGATATGGCTCACAGACTGCCCTGAACCCCTCATCTGACCCACAGGGGAAAAAGGTTAAGCTCCACTTTCCTAGGCTCAGATGAGAACTCCCACTGAAGTGAATAAAAACTATTCTCAAGGGTAAGCGTTGCAAAAACAGAGTTTTAATATTTGAACTGAGCAGTATAATGAATGTGTTTGTTGCATCATAGTGACATAACAATGGATCATACACCTGTGTCCAGTGATTGATTAATCTGAGTCTGTGAAGATGTCAGCTGCACGCACTGTCTTGTTGATGGAATTGCATATTAAACACAAAAAGCGTGCAAATTGTTTTGGTTTTCACATTTAGACCCAGCTTTACAGCCTTATTAATGTTACAAAATAACTACTGGGCATTTATTTTCTTTGGATTAAAAAGTCTAAGGTTCAGCATATAAACAAGTTGATCCTGATCCCCCAAACAAATTGTAAATAACCTATATAGAGTAACTTAAGGGCTCAAGGTCAGGATATACATTTTAAAACAATCATTAGACTGCAAGACGGCTATTCTGTAACTTCCTAGAGGCAATTTCAAATATCTTGTCCTCATTCTTCACTCATTTACATAGTAACTAGTGATGCTTTTTGTTGTGGTCTGAGTAGCAGAGTCACACCCACATGAGAAAATATACAAAACCTCATCATTTACTAGCAGGCTGAGCCAGTCATGGGAACTTCTTTAGATACCTCATTAATTTCTATGTCTAAAACTCATTTGGAACAAAACTCTTTCAAACTTTGATTTTACCCAGAACTTCCTTTGAATCAGCTGGCTTACAAATTAGTAATGCTTCAATTTAGCAAAGTCCCTAACTTAAACAAGTGATTGATAAAGGACTTCATTGATCTACATGCTTTGAGTTACATACATGGTTACATTTTCTGTCAGGTAAGTCACAAAACCTACTTCCCTGCGGGTGCATCTACACGTGCAATTAACCCATAGAAATAAACTCCGGCACAGTTTGTGCTGGAGTTTATTGCTCCTGGGTGCAACATTTACACATGCACCTGCGCTGGCAGCACCTTGAGCTGGGGCAGAGCAGCCCCAGTTGGCAGGGAGCCCAAAGGCCAAGCACTCTCATGCCCCAGCAAGCCCTGTCATCCTCTACACATGCATTTCACCACACGTAGCTACACCATTATCTCTATTAAATGAACTCTATTATCTCCTAAGCCATGGAGTGCAGTAAAGTAACATTCTTTATATTAGTTTGCCCAATTAATGTTTCAGCTAGGTCTTTTCAGAATCTCGCTCATTTTTACAACTTTCACCAAATTCAGAGAGTTTTGGCAACATCTGATGCTGAAAAAGTCTCCTAAATTTTCAACATTATCCTTTATTTAAAGCTTTCTTTGTATATCTGAATTTGTTGCCTTGTTTTTGGTTAGCATTCTTCAGTTAAGTATCAAGTTCAGAGACATAAACCTTGTTCTCATTTATACAAAATAACTACAAACATTAAATAATGCACAACAAAGTGCTTTGAAGAGGAAAAAATAATACACAAATGAATTCCCCAGCTGGGTATTTCTCTGTGGCGTCTCTGCTTCACTAAATGGTGAAATGAGGACAGAACAGGCTCTAAATCGGGCTGTGAGCATTTTTAATATATTTAATCTCCAGAGCATTTTATAGACATTGGCAACTGATCTTCCCCGACTGGCCAAGAGTAGCAGCTCCACATCAGAGTGATTCACTGCTAAGGCATAAACACCAGGAAATGGCAACTTTCCACCAGGGTCTCACAAGTAGGGGGCAACTTTAAATGCTACGATGGATTCCATATTGGATCTGCTGGCATCGACAGCTCTCTGCACTAAAGAGATAGCTCTCTTCCTCCAGTTGGACCATTTTCATTATGAAGAGAGCATTTGAATGAATCAAGCCCTATCTATCTGCACACACTTCTGCAAAATAAATGGGTATTATCCCCATTCAGTGTACACTGGAGCTAATGAAAAAAGGAGGATATGAGATTCATGCTAAAGTTAGAGCTATGAGCAAAAGATCACTTCAGGGTTACTAATGGGAGGCTTTTAAACTCACATTCACATCAGCATAAGTCTCTCCCTGCTGCCCCCTTCCTTGCTTATGTCAGCACATTTTAACAACCCTTGCAGCTCAGTACAGCAAGCTGGCCTAGCAATGCATGAAATGTAGCTTCCACTCATTCTCCAAGCCTCTTCACTCACTTCCCAACCCTCTGGGTATCCCTGCCTGCTTCCATTTACAGTTCTGGACCCAGGATTGAGATAGGAAGCACCTTCCTTAGACCTCTTACATAGACTTTCTCCGTAATGGCTAAGCACAGACAGTCTAAAAGCCTGAGGCTGAATCAATTCAATCTTCTCAGGTTAGTCTAAGCAGAGTAGATTGAACTGATAAGCAAGTGAACAGAAACTTTTGGCTGGAGCAGACAGCTTGGGCCAAGGCTAGCCTGCCCACCCTGCAAGGTGGTGTTTTCAGGGGAGGTGCAAAGCATCCTGGGATGCTGGGGAACTATGAGTTAACTTGAATCTGAGGGGATCTGGGAGAGAAGTTCAATAAACTGGTTTAAATCAGTTCAGCCTGATACTACATCCATCCAGGTTTATCTTGAACCGATTCTGGCAGTTTTGAAAGCAGTTTATGTGCACTGAATTTCTGTTGTGTTACAGATTTTATCCAGTTTCCAATCATTTACACCAGTTTGTGTGTAATTTCTGTCCCTAGCAATATGTTCAGTGGATGAACACCCCCTGTCAAAAGCAAGTCACAAATAACTGGCCTAAGGCCACAGCAGGAGTGACAACACTGGGATTCTTCCTTCTAGTCCTGTTCTTAAACCACTAGTCCAGGAATCTTTTTCTGATATCTGGTGGTTCTCCCTTATTTCAATGTCTCAAATGTCACTTTTCTCCTCTGGTGCATTACTGTTCTGAGTTGCACTGCTCCGTTTCTCTCATTGGCTTACCCTCATCACTTTCTTTGCAAAAAAAGACACTATGCATAATATAAACATTCATCAAGGACATCCATTTCTATGGCAGTACCATTTACTTCTCCCTTTCATAAATGTCTGGCTGCTTATTTGTAATGTACCATTTCCGCCTGTCCTTGGGACAATTTAATTTAAAAACTGCAAGAGCAATTTTGAGAGAAAATATATATTTGTATTTATGTTTAGCAAGTTGATGTGTGTGTGTGTGTGTACACACTTTTTTCTCTTTATCAAAAAATAAGAACCTTCCTTGACTACATAAGATAGCATATATTTGTTTTCTACCATAGTACAATTTAACCCCTTACAACAGGGGTATCTATTATGTGTCTAAATTATTCATCTAAAGGTCTCATTACTGTGACAGCATGTCATAAAAAAAAAAAATCTTATCTGAAAGATGATGTCCTTTTTCTTGCTGGGCTTATCTGCTTCCTATGTTATATAATGATTCTTCAATTTGTATCAAACACATGAGGAAGGGGAGTCAAGGTGAGCTTTTGAAGTGATCTCAGTAAGGATGGTCATTACATGTCTTATTTCAAAATGATAACTATCATTTCAGATAGATATGCTATAGCTGAAAACTTGAAGGAAGAAGAGCCAATAACTAGAAGCATCTCCCTTCTTTCAAGTTTTCAACCTCTGGTGAGATTAGTAAGGATACTCAATATTTGGTATCTACCTACAACCTGCAAATAAATCCTTCAGTGAAACAATATGTGGCAGAGAGTTCATAACCATCTATAAAGTCCATATTTGTTAGTTGACCTTGCTACAATCCAAGTCCAATCAAAATTTCAAGGTGACAGACAGGGATAAAATTTACATCCCCTCAAACTCCTACTACCTGAGGTAAAAGAGAATTTCTTTCAAAGGTGAGTGTTAGTAGGGGGCCTATGAAATACAAATAAGCAATCCATCCCACTTCAAGCTGTAGTACATGGACACGCTGCACAACCCATCTCATTACAATCCCTTGCTTCGTGCCAAACTATGCCTGTTCGCAGACTGTCCGCACAAATAACAGTTGGGATACTTGTATACCTGTTCTTGCATGAGTTGTCTGACCACAATGAGAACATGAAAACATTGTGTGTTGTGACATACTAAGTCTTTATATTAGGTTTTCCTTCAGAAGCAGAGCAGGAACAATCTAACTAAAATGTAGTTTGTTCAGTGAAGACCAATTTAAGCTTGGAGTCTCCTAGAAGCATCTTCAAGACCTTCTACTGCTTTAAGACCTGTAAAAAGTTAGCTCTTAAAAGACATCAGAGTGGTCAAAATTATAAAGGAAGGTTTCTGCTCTGAATTCTCCTTTCTGGCTGCAGAGGTGTTATTTCAGCATATGTGAGAGCTCTGATGATCAGAGATCACCTATGAATACAAGATTTATGAATATCTTTAGAGTCAACATAGTGAACCTGGCTTGCTTCTGGTTATGCCCAAGGGCTGAACAGTCAGAACATATAAAATGTTACAAAAATTATTTGTTTATTTTAATAAATAGTGAGCGTAATAAAAAGTGTAGTTTGCCATTATTAGTTCTCTTGTTTACAGTGTTTTGGTCACCCAGTCAATGAAGTGGAACCCGGTATGTCTGTGCATACAGTTGCAGACATGAATAGAAAACAGGAACATTATGAATAGGCTGCATTTCCCCTCTATAGAACTTACTCTGAAGTGATTTACAATTAATAAATTCATGAACAGAAATGCAAACAGTATTCATCACCACAAATTTAGTTGTGTAGCAACCAGTTCAGACACCTTGATCTTAAGGTAAAAAGTCTTGTCAAAACTGGCCCAGGTCCCTCTTTTTGGACAGCAATTCAGTTAAACATTTTCCATAAAGTTTGCAGGGTGAAGGTTCATTTAATGGTGTATCTACCCTGAAAGGCTTTCCAATTAGTCATCCAGAGTAACCTATATGTGGATCAGTATGAGTTTGCTAGATAATGTACTTGCAATGCTTTTATTTTTTGCTGGTGCAAGGTTAAACTGGAGATTGGATTTTTCGTGGGTCAAGGCCATGTACCTTGCATTTCTGGTTTTCAGCTTCTCTTTGACACTTTGCTGAATAACAAAATACATGCTGGATTTTGTGTAAGACAGTCAGAGATTGAAAATGACCTAGATCTCCTCCTCCTTACTAAACAGAAGGCATTCTGACATGGGAGCTCTGGCAGAAGTTGTTCATTTTTGAATGATGAATTTTCTTTGGTAGGTGTCACATTGGCTTCTAATTGCTAACTTGATCTGACGTTGTATCTTCAGAGTTTTAATAAGGGTTTTCTGTATTCTTAAAATTCCTGCAGCTTCTTTAAACCCAAATTTTATTGTGCTGAAACATAAACACTAATAACAGCACCTTTCTTCCATTTGCTTTGCATCTTGGGGGGGATTTTATTTTACATTTGTAAATAAACGCCCACTATTAAAGTGGACAGAATGATTGCATTAACATTAGCAACCATTTCTCTCCACAATCCCACAAATGTGTATTAATCCTAATCTGGGTTTCAGGGGTTAAGAGTAAGAGTATAATTTAAATTAGCGTGCAGGTTTAATTCTATCCCCATCGAGCTGTGAGGGACTGAATTTGCAGTTATGGTGTTGTAAGGCAGAAATCTATCCACCTACTATCTCCTGGGTTGGGAAAACTGATTGATTTAACAGAATATATAAAAACTTTCAGTCAGACCTTAACTAGAGGTGAATCTATCCATACTTTATCATCTGAAATCTATGAGTTATCAAGTCTCATGATGATCCAGTTCCCGATTCATTGGATTCATCATGCTAGGTGATGCTTTATGGTAAGCTCTGGAGGAGATTAACTATATTCCACATACAAACAAAAATTAATACTGCATCTAAGAGGCAAAAGTCAAGTGTGTGAAAGGAAGTAAATATTAATTACAGAGTAAAACTGTGTGTTTTCTTGACATCTTGCCAGCAACTGATTGAGACAAGTATGCTCACCTTTTTTTTTGTCTTATTCCCACATTGAGGTCAAGGACAATAACACTGAACTGAAAATGTCAGTGAGTGACTAACACTTTCTTGCAACTTGCATGGAATGGTTTTTGGATCACCCCATGTATTTTAAGGCTGTGCATGTATTTCTGCCACTTTCAGTAAAAAAACAAAACAAAACCCAAAACATTGGCTTCTGTTTATTACTCAACTTAATGCCCTGTCACCTGTTATCTCAGAATCGCTAGCACTGATAATACCAAAAAAAAAAAAAAATCTCTAGTGGTAAATAAGTCTGAGAAAGACAGCAAATAAGTAAATTCCTGCTGAGAAAGAGTGGCATGCAATCTTTAATGTTTGCCAGAAAAAAAAAGTAAAATAAATAAATAAATGGAAAAGTCTTGAGGGATTAAACATTAGAGAGACATGCACAACTTCATGATTATGTTAATAATGTCAATGGAATTACATTTGCCTGTTGCGAATTCTTGATTTCTTATCAGTGTAATTGTCACTGTCGTACACATGCTTTCTAAGCACTACTGACATTTACACTGCCCTCTGCAATCTAATCAGAGTTACAAAATGCACCAAACCTTATTTGATGGGATGCTGTCTCTTGGGGATACACTCCATAAGGATACTTGCATGCAACAATTCACTGCTTAGTAAAAACTGGCTATACATTTAGGTGTGAACATTGGACATGGTAATAAAATGCATGTAACATGAGGAATCCCTCAGTGACAGGAATCCCCTTGTGCAGACAACCCCACAAGGTCCAATTCCCCTAGTACTATAGTTTTCAAAACTGTGACAGCCCCTTGCAACTATCTGATGGTGCTAAGAAAATAAAATATTACGTCAGCATGTACATGAGACCTTACTGGCAGAACTTCTCCCTTTAATTATTAGATGAATTCTGGAATAGAAAAGCCAGCTTGGGAACTTGGCTTTGCAGTGAATGGACCAAAACCTTCATAGCCTATGTAGAGTTAGAGGTCTCTTGTAGAGAAATGGATTATGACAGCCAACATACCTAAAACCCTCCCAGCTGTCACTGAGAGTCACTCAAAGTTCATTTAATTTTCTTCAGCATTTCCTCTCCCCTGCCATTCTCCCCATCTCTGTGGTCATCCATCCTCATCTCCCTTGTACATTCCCCCTTCTCTTTTTTTAACCACTTCAGTGGGTGTTTGTGCTCTAAGCTATGATTTAAGAATGAAATTTCTTCCAGCTGTCATGTACCAAAGACAGCTTGGCAGCTGTTTTAGGATCAGTGGATAAACTTTCCCTGAATTGCCTGGTGGATGCTGAGGGGAGCTGACACTAGTAGAATATTTCTCTTTGCTGCCAGTATCTCTTTAATAGGTCTTGATTTAATGCCAAGCTTGATATGTATATTGCCTGCCTTCTTTTTCCCCCCACACTATCACAGCCCCATGCTGAGCTGCCCCAGATGACATTCTCTTGACGCAAGGTGACAAACCCTGCATTGTTAAACAAAATGTACACCATCCTGCAGCCTTTTATGAAGGCTTGATGGGACTGGTGTCAATCATCTGTTCCATCACTTGTTCTTCACCCTAAAACGGAGAAAAATAAGGTATCTTCTCCCTGAGGTAGTTTAATACTCATACTTACTGGGGCAACACCATGCCTCAATGTTAAAAGAATTGGTTTAATCTCTGATGCTATGCTAGAGGCTCCCTTTGTAGAAGAAAAAAAAAAGCAAGTTTTTTTTTTTGGTTTTTTTTTTTTTTTTTTTAAAAAAAAAAAAAAAAAAAGTTTTTTTTTTTGGTTTTTTTTTTTTTTTTTTTAAAAAAAAAAAAAAAAAAAGTTTTTTTTTTTGGTTTTTTTTTTTTTTTTTTTAATACCGATGGTCTGAAGACAATACAGCAAAACGACTTGACGCCATTTCGTTTGAGTCCCGTGTCTCCTTACAATGTACTCGATTCTCCTAAATAAAGACCAAGGACTGCAGGATTTGGACTAATATAATTATACGGGCCAAAATATACCTTCTTGCTGTTGGGATTGTTCTTCAAGGAGCTTTAAAGAATTGTGTGTCATTCCTGGACATCTCATCCCTGCAAATGATACTACTTTTAGTAAGCATCATGGGAAAATACTGAAGAGCTTTTGCAATGAGTTTGTTTCAAGTTGCAACCTGATCATCATAGAGAATCCCATTAAAGGAGGACTGGAAGAGAGGAAGAACCCCAAATAGCTAAGTATATAGATCATGTGTCCCCTCTAACAAAAAGCTTTAACAAAAGAGCAGCCATTTGGAATTGAAGCAGCTGCCAGGGTACAGTCATAAAAAAATAAAATGGCAAGTCTGGAATGAAAGTGTATTATGGTATATAAGAAGAAAAGGAATAAAAGGCACATGCTAGTAATTACAAATCCAGTGCCATGAACGCATCAGTATTCCTTCTCTCGTGGCTACCTATATATGTCCACACATTCACACCAGCTTCCCCACCAGTGACATCAGGGTGATGTCTTGGCTTTTTGCTTGTAATAAAGCAGCTATTGAATGCATCCAAATACATCACCATCACATCCAGTTATCATGTAGACCTTAAAGAATGAATCGCAGAAGTTTTATACCCTGAGAGAGCAGACCCTTTGCTGCAGCGCGGCTGTAGCAAGCAGTGAATGGGACATAGATAAAATATGGAGAACTCGACACAGTAGATTACATATTATTGTGCAAAGAATGCCTATCCAGAAAGCTATGGTTGAAGATACAAGGCTGCTCTGAGGCAGGAGGGTAGTTCAGAGTGGCCAGTCTTCACTAGTACTCCCCACCCCCACTTCCCCTCCCCCTGTCCCCCAATTTCATTATGCTAGTGGACCAAACAATGTGCTGTTTCCTGTCTCAGAAGACTTTATGTGACTGTTTAACATGAGGAAGCTGATGCGTGGAAACAGCAACCACACAGTCTTGACAAGGGAGAGATCTGGGCCCAGAGGCAAGGGAGAATCTTAATCAACAGGAGAACCCACACCTTGCTGCAGCCTTTTTCCA
>NW_017729009.1:21341051-21344727 GCF_001723915.1 Gavialis gangeticus
TTCAGACTGTGCCAGAGTTAATAAGACCAAAAGCTGTCCTTACCCTCTAGTCTGCAACAGTTCAGAGTCCTGTTATTTATTTTGGCTGGAGGTAGGCAACCTATGACCCGTGGGTTGGAACTGGTGCATGAACAGATTGGATCCAGCCTTGGCAGATCAGGGAATGGGCAGCATGCTCTAGCTGCAAAGGAGGCATCCCAAGGCTTCTAGAGATAACAGCTTTCTCTCTCTATTCCCCTTGCAGCATTTTCTGATCACTGGGGAGGTGCAGGGGTTCAGCCCGTGGCAGGGACTGGCCACAAATAGTGGCAAAAAGTTGCCAACCCTTGCTTTTTTCTGTTCTGGAATGGACTGGAAATCACCCTTCATTACTACCAATCCTTTACCTGGCCCTTTTCTTGTATTTAACGTAAGGTTTGGATTAGACTTAACATTCCAGGTGAGGATTTTAGTGTTTTTCATAGTGCCATGTCTAAGTAGCCATGCTCCTCCAATATAGGCAACTACACTCACAGCACCCTATTTGATTCTGAAAGCAATGAAAAGTTAGGGTGGGCAGGAATTTACAGATTCAAGCTATAAATGTACAAGCAATCTGAACCCGCAGGCCTCTTTCTTAGGTCCCTCCTCAAGCCTTTTTTCTAAAAATGCTTTGATTTTTTCCAGTGGGTTTTCCTCAGTGCTTTGAGATGATTCTGAAAGGTCTGTCCTACAGTAGCAGATAATGTTTCATACTGCCCAAGAAAATCCCTGAAGTCCTAAATGATTCAACATTATTATGATCCAATATTAATAAAAGTCTTCTGTGCCACCAGTAGCTTTTCTGATTGGTCAGGCTATTTTAACAGGCCACAACTCAGCTGGAGTACATTATCATTGTTCTATAAAGCTGATGTTTCACTTCAGTCTTTGGAGACTATCCAATCTACTGCAGCGCCAGCAGTCTGGTATTTAGTTACCTGTTCGCTTCCACATGGTTTACGTTTCCTATTTAGCAAACTAAAATTTTAATTCGCCTCAGACTTAGAAGTTCATGGTTTCTCTTTGCAACCAAGAATTGCAGCTTTTAATTGAAAAGTAAACCTCCAGCTATCCTGGCATACAGGGCTAAACTTCCTCAAAGTAAAAAGATTGTAGGAATATTTGTCTCAATAGTAAATCTAAGATTATTCCCAGTTAAGACATTCATGTAAGACCCCTGGATCTGGGTTTATAGTAACTGGCCATTTCAAACAAGTTTTTGCTAGTAAAATTTAAATTTTGAAAAGCTGTGTATGATCATATTTCTAGAGAACTTACTTGTGTAAGATCTACAGTCATGCTACAGAATCACAGACAGCAAACGTGGAAGGAAGCTCAAGAGTTCATCCTCTTGCCTCAAGGCAGGATCAACTCGACTCATACCCTTCCTGACAATATATGTCAAACCTACTCTTTAAACCTCCAGGAATGGAGAGTCCAGAAATAACAAAATAATTTTTTTTTCCTCAGAAGCAGTTTGGTCTGGAACTGATACCTCCCAAACAGCAGCCATACCACAAGACAAGTTCCTGTCAAACCAATTGCTCTGTCTGAAGATTTGCACTAAGTAAACCATCAGGAAGTAAGCCACACATTTATCATCCCCAAATCACACCTGAGAGCCATTTTAAAAGATATTACTCAGGAAGACCACTAAACCGAACTCCCTGCCCCCTTTTTTTGAATGGTAAAATGTTATATCCATGCCTTACGTATGCAGAAGCCAAAGTGCTATTGGCTTTGGGATTACACACCATTATATAAACGCTAGAACACCAATGAATTAGCAATGAAACTCTTGTGACAGCTGTAATACAAGAACTTTTACAGAACTGAATTCACTTCTGCAACAGTGCAAGTGAAGCAAAAATGATATTTAAAAAGAAAAGTATTAGTCATTCATGTGGACAATAAAAACAGTTTCAGTAATCCTGGTTTGGATTAAACGTGTAAGGGATGTGAACCTTCATTTTTTTACTGCCAGCTCCCTGAAGTTAGGAAAAACCTTTACTCCAGGACAAGGTTATTCCACTAGTCTACAGTAGAGTTTCCTCTACTTTCCTCTGAAGCACCTGCTACTGGAAGTTACAGCACACTCGACTAGATGAAGTGTTGCTTTAGGGCTCTTCCTGTGCCCCGTGTCCTTGGCTTGGAAAATACAATGGGGACTTCTGAACACATTTAAAATGCTGACATCTTTGGCTACTCATAAAATGTCTGCCTGGTGCAAGAACGTATTGTCACATCCAGCCAGAGAAGGATTTCTTGCGTCATCAACAAAGTATAGTGGAATCTTTCTCAACAGTTTTTTTATTGCAACAGCTAGGGAATATTTATTATCCACTATAGCCATAGAAATATCCAATTCTGATGGAGTGCTACTTCTCTTTATATGCATTAAGAGGTAAAAAAGGGGAAAAAAAGGATTTAGGATGCAGAATAAAGTTTTCAAGTTCTGTCACAGATGTTCAAGAACCCTGTAATATTTCAAGACGTCCATGTCTGCTGTGTTAGCTCTTCCATTGACAGATTTTATAGCGATTAAATTCTGGAAGAATTGCTCTGCCCACAGATACAGTTGCAGTCGAATAAACAATCACAGAATTGCTTCTGCAGTAAACAGAATTTCTACCACTCCATTGAGCATTACGTACTTGATCCGCAATTTTAAACCCCCACTGGGAAAAAAATATTTACAAACTGGTTTAAACAATTAAGCTAAGATCTCATACAGAAACTAATTTTAGCTGTTGTTTCCCAGAATAGGCAGAAATATGCAGCTTGAATGCGTCTACCAATGTCTAAACGCCACCATTTATTTGTATAAGAAACCAGATTTGTACACATTTAAAACATAAACCTTTAGACAAAACTTAACTCTGCTTCAGAGTATCCTTATCATCTTAACACATATATACTCACCCTTAACATGCATTGAGTAGCCTAGATTCAAATATGTAGCATGAAATCCATGAGACGTATGCTTTCTAGAACACTTCTCAACGTGCTGCAGTGAGGTTCTTGGCTTTGAAAGAGGTGGGCTTAGCTAGGACTGGGGTGCATACAGACATTATGCTGAGAAGTTAGATCGGGTTAAAAATGGCCACTCAATCTAACTCAGTGATTAGAGGGAGTTGGCACAATTGGTTGAGGGGGTGGTGGTTAGCAGGGTCTGCATGGAGGTAGAGCCTCTTGGATCCTGCTAACCTGTCTCTGGACCTCCCAAATCCCCAGCCTCCCACCCAATCCCTTTGAACTTCTCCCAGTCCCACAAACTGCTCCCAGTGCCAGTTTTAACAGAGGTCAATGGAGCTGGGAGCCCAAAGTAAATCGAGATGTGGGGGAAAGACAGGTAGATCAGGGCAGCTAGCAGCTCTGCAAGGGTGGGGGTGTGGCAGAATTGGGCAACTAATGGCCCTGTGGGGTATTGATGGAGTTGGGGGGGGGGCGTGTTGAGATCTCCCCATCCCCAAATAGAGGTTATTTTTATCCTCCTGACTCCCCCACCCCTGATAAACATTTCCCCCTGCAGATTAACCCCCCATTCTCCTCTCCTTTCCCCCATCCTGACTTACTTCAATCAAGTTCCTGGCACTGGTGTATGCTGGTGAAACCAGCACTAGGAGAGAGGCCTGCAGGCGGGGGCGGGGGGGGG
>NW_017729009.1:21345027-21349454 GCF_001723915.1 Gavialis gangeticus
CAGGGGGGGGTGAATGGGGGAGGAAAAGCACAGTCCCAGGGCTGGGGAATGGGTGGGCTTTCCCAGCCTCAGGCCTTCATTCCAAATATGTACAGACATTTGGTTAGATTGGTCTAACTGTGTCCAATCTAACTTAATGCACCCTTCAGGCAAACAAAAGTTAGATCAGGTAGCCATTTTTAACCTGATCTAACTTCCTGAAAATCTGTACACACCCTTGCTGAAAAAGATTATGTTTAGAACAGTTTTTCCCCCTGCATTTTTTTTTACTTCCTCTAAATTGTGACAGTGTTGAATGTGGATGTCCTTTGTGACATATTGATGACAATCTAGTTTTGAACTTGTTGCCATTGAAAACAACAGCAAAAGATCCCCGGTGGAGCAGAACTGCAATTGGAAATGCATGTGTTGTAGATAAAATGCATTATGATTGTTAATTTGGACTTGCATCTATTAAATATTCTATGCTACTGTTTGTTCTCAGAGCATTTAAATGGGCATACTCTCTTTCCTTCATAGACAGACCCAGCCCTTCACCCAGTCCAAACCCTGTGCTTACTGCAGGGATTGTGCAGATGCATTTGGGCAGAGGACCCCCTGTGACAACTCTCTGCCATCCATGCATTTATCTCCTGCAGGAAAATTAGCTGGGCTGTAGATTGAGAGCTGCTTTACACCAAAGTAATGCAAGGCAGCCTCAACATATTAAAAACCAGGGCCCAAACTATATTGAGCAAATGGCATATACTCTGTTTGCACACACATGTACTCAACGTGCACACACAGAGAATGTACAGCATTTGTGCAATGGGCTAACATAGTGCTTTTGATGAAAAGCAGCTTCCAAAAATCATTACTTGACTTGTGACCTTGTGGTCCTGCCCATTTTTCTCTCTCCTGACACAGGATCTGACCCACATTCTGTCTTTGTGAATGTGCTATGGGACAAGTTTTGCTTTCTGCTTTATGTGGGTGACTCCAATTTACCTCATGGGACACATGTCCAAGTACCTGAGGGCAAAATGTTGCCCTCTAGCTGTATATTTGTTAGAATTAATAGAATATTCAGTACCCACAGGTGTCATTCAAGTGAAAACATGGTGTATAAAGCATGCCTAATCTCCCATGAGATATAAGTATACACTTTAGTTCCCCTTAATTGTGCCTATAACACTCTTATAAATCCCTAAGGAGCTGAATGGGAAGAAGGAGGTGATGAGTGACTGGAAGAAGTGTGAAGAAAAACACCTGTTTTAACTTGGTCAGTGTGTTTATTTGTCCATGCCATTCTAAGGGGAAAAATAAGGTAAAGCGCTAGAGACAAGACATACTTAGAGTAAAAATCTATTAAAAAGAAAAGTGCTTCTGCCAAGTAATTTCCTCCTGATCTCAGTTGGCATTTCATAATTCTCTTCATTGCAGATACCTGCAGTACTTTGGCAGAATAAAACACAAAAGAAAGAGTTTGAGAATCCCAAGGTTCACCTTTGACCACAGCGCAAACCAGAGGCAGGAGCCAAAGAAATCTATTTAGCTTCCTTATTTCCCTCATCTAGTGCTGGCATAACTGTGGTCTTGGTATTACACAGTAGCAAGCCAGAACTAGATATAATAGAAGATTGAGCTGTGCCTGCAACGCCTCATTTGTAGGTGCCAGCACAGAGCTTGCCATCCAAAACCCAGGTTGTGGGGCCTGGATACTCTTTACCATGCATGGGGAGAGTCAGATGCCTCAGAAGTGTAAATACCCCACCCATACCAAGCAGGAAACCATTAAAAATAAGCCAATAATAAGCACTGAGCAGAGGGGTGCATATGAACTCCCTTATCTTCTTTGAAGGTTAGGCACCTGAATGGAGCTGCGGGCAGCCTGGATCCAGAGCCCAGAGCCCCTTCCAGAGAGCAAGTCAGGTTTCACTCTATTTAAAATGCTGGTTGAAGTGGTGCTGGTGCCCGTCTTTCATCTAATAGCTTAGTAGTTAGAGCAAACATCCATATTTTCTTCCTCCCAGGAGGTTGCCTTAAGAAGGAGCTGGCAGGCTGGGTACAGCAGAGCGCACGCCTGATTACAGTCATGCCACTGGGCAGAAAGGTGAACAAGGCACATGAAGCCATGAATCTGCACTGAGGGCAACCGTAGAAGAGGGAGCATGATTTGAGACCCTACAGATTAGCCTCTCCCCTAAGCTGAAAATCTGCCTACATCTTGCTCTAGGCATATCACTCTGGTTTTTTTTGCTCTGGCCCTAAGGGGCTGTAGCAAGCTCAACACAACTCCCCCGCCCCCACCCCTTCCAAAATTAAGTGTTATTCCAGCTGGTGGAATTCCTGACTGAACAAAAAACCAGTTTAAATGTGCTGTTTGTTTCGTACTTGGAAAATGCAAGGGTGAAAACATGAGGACGTCTTCAACAATAATGAGTACACGCAAAAATTACTTATTTCTGATTCTTAGGTCTTCGTTTTTCAAAAGCACAGAACCCCGGCCTCCATGGAAACTGCAGATAGTTCAACACCATTGTAGGGGGAGAGGGAAATGGCTAGTAAGGCAGTGTAACAGGTTGCCTTCCACAGCGCCATGTTCCCTGTTCTCTGCGCCCTATGTGGGGTGCCCTTGGAGTCCCCTTTATGGTATCTTGTGTCCCGCTCTTTACTTTCCTGCCACATCTTGATGGAAATTATTATGTTGATGTTCTTAAAAGTGGAAGACTGCCTACTGGATTTCGTATGTTAGGGTCTTTTGCCTCCACGGGCCTTGACCCCGGTCTTTCTCTAGCTAGGCCTCCCTGTCTAAACCCACCAAGCAGGGCTTGACTCCAAGGCTCTAGCCTTTTCCGTTGTCTTGAGGCTCTGGACCCTCTTTTCTGCTCTAATAGGGAGCCCAGACTCCTTGTCCCAGAGGTCTAGCCCCCCGGCCCCACAGCCAGGGTGGCACAAGTTCAACGCCAGGGAACGGCCTTGAACTCCCTTCGGCTTAGTCCAAAAAATAAAAAAAATAAAATTGCACCTCAGGTGCACTAGACCACCCTGGCCTTTTAAGGTCACACCTTCTGGTGCTGGGTTAGTGCACCCCAAAATCCTGCACCCCCACTGGCACCAGGGCCTATGTACCCCTAAAATCCATACCCTCACTGGTGCCAGAGTCTGTACCCCCCAAAAGCCATGCCCTCGCTAGCACCAGGGCCTGCACTCTGTAGTGGACCCCCAAGTGAGGCCTCCTCCTTCCCCTAATAGCCTCACCCAAACCATCGGTGTTATTCAGTAACCAAAAGAAATATGGACAGTCCCGTCTGTGGGCAATAACTGCCACCAAGAAAAAAAAATGTGATCCAAGAAAGCAACATGCCAGCTTACATTTACTCCGGGTTCATGCTTCAGCTCCCCACCGTCAGCTTCTGCGGCAGCTGCTGTCTTTCCAGAGGCTTCCATAGTCCCCTCTTCCAGCCTTTAGACCACTCACCATGCCTCTCCATGGAGCTCTGGGATGCACTCCTTCCCCTTTGGCTGCTGGCCCCTACTACTGCTCTCCCCAGGGTTTTTATAGTCCTGGCCGCCCCTTCCAGTCAGCTGACTAGCTGGCCAGGCTCAGTATTTAACCCCCCTCCTTACCAGCATTCCATGCCCAGAAAGTTCTGGCCTTAAAGGGGTGGACCTGTCTTTTGGTGACAGGGCTAGGGTTCCCTGTTACGCCCCCCCCCACCCCTTCTCTTTCGTCTACGGTCTTTCTGAACCCTCGACCTGCCTTCTGGTAACAGGGCCAGGATTCCCCATTACAGGCAGAAATGACCACATAAAAAGAAAAGGACAAAGTAGTAGAAATGAAATATTGTGACTATTATTAATAAAATAAAATACAGGCTTTGTTTCAGAAATCAGCTCATATTCAACAAAATAAGTCACTTTTTTTTTTTTTTTTTTAGAAACTTGGATTAGTCTTGGGAAACTGTAATTACCAGCAAAAATCTCAACTTCTGATATGTATTAAACTGCAGTTACATATTGTCATGTTGTCCTGCACGGAGGCAGTAATCACCCTTTTTATATAGGATTTTGCTGGGGCACAAAATAATGTATTAACACAACTTTATTTTTCCCTTACCACAAACAGCATATTGCCTACACTTGACAGCACTTGGCTATATCCTGCTCTCATCTGGATTCATCTCTCCTTTGACTAGGGCTATCTTTATGCAATAGGGATGAATTTGGATCTCTGGGGTTGAAAGCTGTTCTCTCATTTATCACTTAAATTCGAAGACTGGCTGGATCCTTGTGATCATCTCTTCTGATCAGCAGTATAACACAGGCCATAGACTTGCACTCAGTGATTCCTGATCCAGTCCACCAACATGCTGAACTGGAACATATCTTTTAAGTAGATATCAAATCTTGATTTAAAGGTGATAGATTGGGGGGGGGGGGGGTTT
>NW_017729009.1:21349605-21362151 GCF_001723915.1 Gavialis gangeticus
GGTTGTTGCATCTCTTCATAACTTATTAATTCCTTTCGCTGTCTTAGTGTGGCACCGGTCCCTGAGTATTATCTCATTTTTTATAACACCCATCATGGAATATTGTTCGAAAATGATTCAGAAATATTCTGTTTATGAAACCACTAATATATCCAAACACATCTTTGCTTGTTATAAAAACCAGAAGATTTTGCTCTGGAGTATTAAATGTTTAAATCCACCAATCTTTTTGCCTCAAAGCAAGGTTAGGTAAAATAAGGCAACCTTCCAGGCTCCGCTAAGAAAATGTGAACTCAAGATTTGAAAATAAGAGGACAAACGTATCAGTTAAAAAAATAAATGTAATTCCAACACCTCCCTCCAGATGCTGGATTTCTGAAGACATATTTTCTAAGAAACCTTTGGATTATTATATCTCCTGTATGAAAGCACAGTGCCGAAGGCGTATTACAGGAATGAAATAATACCCACTTGCTAATGAGAACTCTTCCAACCTGCATACAAATAGTAAGAATGAGGACCCAGTCTGAATGTGAATTCAAACCCTGCCATAAGATAGAAGAATGCAAAGCACATCCCAGCTTGAATGTACACACACATAAAAACCATATATGGCATTTAAAGGAGTACAGAAATCTTTCATCTCCGAAATAAAATCTTAAAACCTGTGCCACCAAGCTTTTATAGTCTGTGACTACAGAAGAGAAGGTTTAAAGATTTTCTTCTGCTTGGCACTTCCAAAACTATGCTAAAAGCAGGGGGGGACAGTAACAATTAAATCCTGAAATAACAAAGGAATATTTGTTTAAGCTCAGCTATAAATTTGATACAATAACTACTGCTGAGGAAAAGCAATTGGTGCTGACTGAACATCTCAGGAGATGAAAAATTCTTTATCCACAGGGGGAAAAGAGAAAACAGATGGGGATCAACTGTTCCAAGAGTAACAACACGTACAGTGTTCTCCACACACCGAGGTATCCTGGGATTGAGACAGGACTCCATGCTGGTGCAGAACAACCCCTGAGCACACAGACCTGCTCTTACAGGAAGTGTTAGCTCCACAAAGGCCTGTTTCATAAGCACAAGGAGCATATTTGAGTGCACAGTTTTGAGCTCCGATGTGTACAGCTGCATTTGCCCATGACTGTATCCACAACTCAGATATTTATGTGATCAGATGCCTCTGTATCCTTTTGCTTAATGACATACATGCAGCATGACTCCATGGACAAATATGCTGTAGGGTGAATGCCATCACTAGGCAATGTGCCAGCTGTGAACACCCAATTTTCACAGCTTGAATGAGACTTTGCTTGGGTACAGGTCTTACACTGACTCTCTGAGCAGGGATGAATTTTATCCTAGGCATGCTCCTAAGTGCATGTGAACTGCAGATGCTTCCTCAGCCGGACAAAGGGTGTTTGTACCCAAAAGCTTGCAGAATTTTTCCAACTACTTGAGTTAGTCTAATAAAAGATATCAGGTTTGCCCAAAGAACCTTGCCTGCAAACAGGAATATCTTTTTTTCTAACGTGCTAGTCTAGGACTGAAAACAAACACACTGACAAAACATAACTCCTACCAGGCCTTAATAAATATTCTATAAACAGCCAGATCTCTCATCCATGCATTAAATATTTTATAATCTCCTCTGTCTATAAAAATAACTTTGAAGACTGTAAAATTAAGCCAATGGAAAAAAAAATTATTGGGCTAGTTTAAAACTGTGATGAATGCTATATTGCAAAGAACATCTAGGTTCATTTTAACGAACCCCCCCACCCCCAAAACTAAAAAAAACCCTGCTTGCATTAGATCCAGAAGGCTGACCTGATGGAACAGCAATTCTGGTAACCTGAAGAGTCGCTGTCTTTCATGCCTACTACTCCAGCCTTTGAATTCACTAGTTTTCTAGTTCCTGAGATTCCAGCACTTGATTTTTTTTTTTAAATCAGCCACTGCTACCAAAAGGGATGCATGTGAAATGCTTTAAATAGAATCCAAGATAAAATCTTATATATAGTTAAATGGTGATAATGATTTAATAATAGCTAGTATTAAATTAGATATTCTGTAGTGTGAATATAATGATTGAAAATGATGCTGAACCTCAGGGGAAAAAAGTATCAGTGCAATCTTGCACTCCTTTTGTTTCATTCTGATTGAGTGTGTTGTTATCATCCAATCAATCTATAAAGTCAGTCCATTTTTCTTTTCATCCACCTCCCACACACTTGTCTGCAGCCGACAGTGTAAAGTAGATAGATAGAGAAGGTATAAAAATAGAGAGAAAAGAAAAAAGTTAAACATTATGTGCTTTGACTACACCTTCAGGAGTTGGGAACTGTTTCCTCAAGGTGCATATACATGTACGGGAGGTTAGATCACATTAAAAATGGCCACCAGATCTAACTTACCTTGCCCAAGTGTAGACCTTACACTAGTTAGGTGGATCTAAGTGCAAACTGTACAGAGGTACAGAACAGTTAGTTTGGTCTAAAAAAATGGCCAACCTGATCCAAGTTAACCCTACCTCCAAGGTACACCTAATTAAATTGGATTGGCTATTTTTAGACCAATTTAACTGTCCTGGACTTCTGCACAGTTCCCCGCACAGCCCTGGGGCTGGAAAAACCCAGCCACTGGCCCCAGCTGGGGCTGTGCTATCCCTACCCACTCCCTGGCACCAGTCTTTAGCCCCCTCAGCCTCTTCCCCCCACCCCCAGGTGGACGACCCCCCACTATGGACCAGCAGGCTCCCCCCATCCCAAGCCCAGTAAACCTCCCATCCCACAAGCTGCTCCTGGTGCAAGTTTCACTGGCATTCACCAGTGCTAGGAGCCAAGAAGTAAGTCAGGGTAAGGGGAGAGGCAGGTAGGATGCGGGGTAGATTCACTGGAGGGTTGTTCTTTGTGTGGGGCTGAAAATAGTCCCTGGCTCCAGGGGATGGGAAAGTAAGTGCCCTCATCCCCGCTGTGGATCCCACAGGGGTGGATGGGAAAGAAAGCACTCTCACCTCCCCTGTGGATCCCGTAAGTCTCCTGGACCCCACCAGTCCCGCCATGGACTCCACCTACCCTCCCCCAAACTGCTCCCTGGACCCCACCTGCCTCCCTAAACCTCCCTCATGGATCCTCATCCTGACTTAGCTTAGATGGAGGGCTTAGATTGATCTAACCTTCCCAGGTATCTGTAACCACCCTCAGGGTCCTATCCAGGATTCATAGACATTAGGGGCTGGAAGGGACCTTGTGAAATCACTGAGTCCAGCCCCCCTGTCATAAGCAGGAAGTCTGCAGGGATCAAATGATTCCAGCTAGATAAACATCTAAATGCCTTTTGAATGAGTCCAGAGTAGGTACTTCCCCCCCCTCTGGGGGGGAGGGGGGGGGGAGTCTGTTCCAGACCCTGGACACTCAGACTGTGAAGAAGTTTTTCTTTATGTTCAGTCTAAATCAGCCTTCTAGGGGTTTGTGGAGATTGGATCTTGTTATCCCTTGGGAAGCCCTGGTCAACAACTGTTCTCCCCGATCCTGATGTACCCCCCCTTATGTGCTTATAGGCTGCCACCGAGTCACCCCTGAGACTTCTCTTCTTCAGGCTGAAGAGTCCCATGTCCCTCAGCCTCTCCTCATAAAGTTCACTCTCTTGGCCTTTGATCATATGGTGGCTCTCCTCTGGACTCGCTCAAACCTATCCGCGTCCCTCCTGAATGGGGGG
This sequence comes from Gavialis gangeticus, assembly GCF_001723915.1. Classification (NCBI taxonomy): domain Eukaryota; kingdom Metazoa; phylum Chordata; order Crocodylia; family Gavialidae; genus Gavialis; species Gavialis gangeticus. The sequence continues at coordinate 21,353,329 of NW_017729009.1, forward strand.
GGGGTCCCAAAACTGGATGAAGTACTCCAGCTGCAGCCTCACCAAGGCTGAGTGAAGCAGGAAGATGATGTCCCTGGTTTTGCCAGAGATTCATTGATGGCTTCATGCCAGAGTTTGGTTAGCTTTGCCAGCCACGACATCGCATTGGTAGCTCAAGTTCATCTTGTGGTCAATCAAGACCCCCAAGTCTCTTTCAGTTATGGTGCCAGCAAGTGTAGCACTGCTGAGCCTATAAGTATGATGCTGGTTGTTCCTCCCAAGGTGGAGCACCCTGCACTTCTCTACATTAAATGCCATCAGGTTTTGGTTCACCCACCTTGCGAGCATGTCCAGGTTGGCCTGTATCCCCAGACTGTCTTCTAATGTGGCCATCTCTCCCCATAGTTTACTGTCATCTGAGAACTTTACCAGTCTGCAGCTGATGCCTGAATACAATTCATTAATGAAAATGTTGAAGAGTACTGGTCCAAGAACTGAGCCCTGAGGGACTCCATTGGCCACCCTGCACCACATTGATTTCCTCATATCAACTAGTACTCATTGGGTCCGACTCAGGAGCCAGTTTCCCAGCCATCTGACTGTGAGAGGGTCAGGGCCACAGTTCCCCAGCTTAACCATGAGGACATTATGGGAGATCGAGTCAAAGGCTTTCTTGAAATCCAGGTATATGACATCAACCTCATCTCCCTTGTCGAGGCGATGTGTCACCTGGTCATAGGTGACGAGGTTGGTCAGACAAGACCTTCCAGTGACAAAGCTGTGTTGGCTGGCATTCAGAAGGTTGCCTTCCATTAGCTTGTTGCTGATGGATCACTTGATGATTTTCTCCAGGATCTTTCCAGGGATGAATGCCGGGCTGACTGGCCTGTAGTTCTCTGAATCTTCCTTCCTTCCTTTTTGTTAGATCGGGACCACATTGGCTCTTTTCCAGTCTTCCGGTACCTCACCCAAGCACCACGAATTCTCAAAAAGCTTTGCCATAGGGCATGATAAGATATTTCCCAGCTTCTTCAAGACTCTTGGTTGCATTCCATCTGGGCCTGCAGACTTATGGACATCAAGCCTTTTGAGGTGTTCCCTCGCCTGATCAATGTCAATTATAGGCCCATCTCTCATTCCCTGGAAGTTTTGTGTTCTGTCTGACAGTGTGACCCCCTTGGGCAGGTTGAAAACTGACACAAAGTATTTGTTTAGGAGAATGGCCTTTTCTTGGGCATCAGATGTTAGCTGCCCCATTTTATCTTGCAGGGGTCCAATGTTGCCTTTGTTCTTTTTACGACTTCCCACATATTTGAAGAAGGACTTTTTATTGTCTTTGATTCCAGCAGCTAGTCTGAGTTCAGTTTCTGCCTTGGCTTTTCTGAACTGCTTTCTACAGGTCTGGGGAAGTGCTGAGTAGTCCTCCTTGGTGACGATTCCCATTTTCCATTTGGTGTAGTCTTCTCTTTTAAGTATCAGGAGGTCCAACAGTTCAAAGCCAACTGAAGTCAAAGACACACTTCTGTTTGTAAAGTTTGTCTGAATGGGGCTTAGATCACATTTTTGGTTTAGAAAGGGTGAGAGTGTGCGTGCGCATATATGTACATATGTGTGTGCATATATTTATTTATTTACACATATGCACAAACTCTAAATAATGTGGGTTGCTCTTCCTTTCCTTTGTTTTCAAAAGTCTTTCATGTGCTTTTAGATTTGAAAGAACAATGCTTAAGGCTCCCTTGTAAGACCATATTTCCCATGCCACTCAGTTTCTAGTAATGCTCTCAATTTCTTTGTTCCTTCATAATAAGGTTTAACACACCTAGTTATCTACTAATAAGTGGAGACGTCCTTTTTGCAAATACCCATGCACACAGCTAACACTCCACTTCTACGTTGTCATACTGAACTAATCTCTTCATTTATGTTGAGCAGGAGAATATTTTCCCAGTCATTGATTTTGGATGGAGAAGCCATCATTTATATGCTAGATGAGGAACAGGTGAAAATACAGCATCACAAAGCTCAGATACATATTTACGGATATCTTACATTTTCAGTCAACTGAAGCTCTGTTCAGGTTAAAAGCAAATCAAAGGGAAGGTTTTCCGACACTGTGGCTAAACTTGCTGCCCGCAGAAAATCTCCCTACAGAAGTCTGAATGATCAAGGAGTCTCTTCAGAATTGTGTCACCTTGTTCTTTCAATGCAAAAAGGGCAAGCAGGAAAAAAAATGTAAATTCCACTGTGCATATAAACCTGAGCTTCAGTGCCTGCCCTCCTCAGTGATTGAGCTATAAGTTCAATAAGAAAACTGCACAAGAGATACATGGAATCACAGAAAAGTAGTGCTGGAAGGGACCTTGAGAGGTCATCTAGTCCCAAACTTTTTCTTACTGTGTACCACATTCCAGATTTACCAGCTGCCTGTGTACCCCTAGCAGCATACATTTTATATTTTAACCCTTTAAATGCCAATTATTATTATTTAATGAAAATTAAATACGCCATTACACAATTTCTCCCGCATACCCCCCCGAGATGACTTGCATATCCCCAGGAGTACACATACCACAGTTTGGGAACCCCTGATCTAGTCCAACCCTCTGCCTGAGGCAAGGTCATCCAAACTATTCTATACAAACCCATTGACTAACCTCTTAGCAAAATTACAGAGTCACTGGCAATGCAGTGCTTTTTGAAAATGCATGGGCTCACAGTGAATGTTTATTCTTTCAGTGAAAAATAAAAGTATAAAAAAGAGTAATTACAGGACAACTAAATTCTCCACTGTCAATTCACTTTGCAGGAAATGTGCAGTCTAGCTATTAACTTGGCACGGTAAATGAAAAGTTTAAAGAAATATTAATAAAGTGCTTTTCACTAGAACAAAAGAATCTTCATTTGCTTCCAAATTATTTTTTTAGCAATCTCCTTAGCAAAATTTGTCCAAAAACTTTCTTAAGTGGTTTGTAGGTAGAAATATTCATGTAGAATTATATATGAATAATTACTAATGGACAAGGTGAATTTCCTTCAAAAAGGAGATTGCATATGACAAAACTGTCTTTCAACAGAAACACCTCTTAAAAAGAAGAATTAAACGATCTGAAATCCTGATTCCAGGTGGTCTAAGTCAAAGACAAGTGATGCAAATGGCAGTTTTTCCACTGCCTTCAGTGAGCCAGATCTTAATCAGATAGCTTTAATAAAATCAATGCTGATTAACATCTGGTAAAAAATCTGCCATATGGTCCTTTGGTTTTCATTGTTGTTAGGGTCAAAAGGGACCTCAATAGATCATTGAAACTGATCCCCTGCCCTAGGCAGGAAAGAGCGCTAGGGTCATGTGACCCCAGCCAGGTGCTTGTCCAGTCTCCTCCTAAAGACCCCCAAGATAGAAGAGAGCACCACCTCCATTGGAAGCCCATTCCAGATTCTGGCAACCAAATGTTTCATTACCTTGGACATTGAAGAAGTGTGGTAAACCAACTAGTGAACTGCGATTAATTCCAGGACTTTAATGAAGTCAAATATAATGCAATTTTTTTGGCTACTGAAATACTCAGGAACCAGCATTGTTCATGGGAAATGTAGCAATGTAGTACTATTCAAACTTTGAAAATACTTGTTTAAGTCATCAGTGTGATATCAAATCAGTCATTTCATGAATACATACTAAACAGTGCTTTACATGCATTCACATTTGAAATCCTGCATTTTTAAGTGAATGCAAATTCTTGGTTGAATACACGTTTGACTGAATCAGTTACATCCATGAGAATTTTTTTTGCAAAGTTTCCTGAAAAGTAACAAAATGACCCTGAAGCCCTTTTGTTTACAACATACTTGGGACCATTTCTTCTTACCTAAGCATAAACAGACATAAAAATAATAGTAAAACAATTATCTCTCAAATAACACTTTTTATTCATAGATCTCAAAAAGAATTTTTGTAGGTTGGGAAAAGAAGTGACATAATTTGTCTAAGGCTGAACAACTGAGCAGCCAGAAGGAAAACCCAGGGCTCCTAATGAAAGCCCTATACTCTGTTCACTACATCACAGTCCTATATTCTATTCACTACATCACATTGCCTTCCCGGAGAGAGCTCCATTAACTTCAACTTCAGGCAGCTGTGTTAGGAAAATAAGCCTTAGTACTGTTCACTGGAGAACAAACCTAAGTCAATATTCCAGTAGCAGCTCCGTTCACAAAACCCCATAGAAGTAATCATCATAGGAAATATTAAGACAGTCATTTGAAATTTTTTCCTACCTGTATTCCTAATTTGATTGCATTTGGCCATTTCCTATGCTAGTTTCTTCGGTGTGTTGATTCCTTGTATTTTTGCTATCTTTTCAATCTGCTTTGTCCTTTCTGCTTTACAGGTAGAGTTCATCTCCTTAGAGAACATCCAAGCCTGCATTTTCCAGCCACTTTAAAAATCATTTGTTTCCAGATTAACTTCATTTCCACATGAATAGGGTCCATTCACAAAACAAGACTATCCATGTGCCCAAAAATGCATTAATCCCAGTGACAGGGAGAGCTTTCTGAAAGTAAGCGAATACTATAAGCGAAGACTACAATTTTCTGGTCAGTAACTGTTAACATGTCCCTCTAGAATATCATTATAGGATATATCCATCAATTTAAGCATCTGAATGTAAGGAAATGTATTCCAGGCATCAGATGAGTGCCAGGAAAGTTTATAAACAAGATTCCACTTAATCCACTGACATGGGGCCCTCAGACTTCAAAATAATATAAAACAATGCAACTTTAGTCTAGTGTATAATAAAAAGGAGAGCCCATGACAAGAAGAGAGCAGGCCACATGTTCCTAAAGTTTCCACAGCACTGCTATTAAACTAATTGTGATTGCCTACTTCACTTTAACCATAGAGCCAAAAGAAATTGCTTGTCCCTTTGGTAAACTCAGGTAAGCGAGCAGACCGCTCAACAGCTCATAAGCTTTATTCCACTTGACTGGTAAACGTGACAAGTCCCATTGCGTTCATTAGCTGTCATAACGTGTATGACCCCAACTCATTCAGAGTTTATGACCGAAGAATTTATCCCCGCTAGGGACTGAATTGAAAACTTCCCTTGCACGGCACAGCAATATATTCTTTAGCTGTCAGTCATGCTAGAACCACAAGTATCAACTTGTATGTGATCCGCACCTAGAGACCAAGGGCATCACAAACAACACTTATTCCACCTACTGCAAAATGGGAAGTCCCACTGCACGCAAAAAGCCTGAAAAATCATCTATATTGTTCCATCAGGCATGTACTTGACTTCCTCTTGTTCATCACAAACACATATTACCCCAATGGGTACATGCTAGGTTTCCTTTAGTTAACCACAAGAGTATCATCAACAACCATGTCATGTTTTATAGGCATCCATGGAGCTACTATTACTAGCATAAACATTAGGGATTTCCCCATGTGCCTAGACATCATGGCTTTATGCTGGGCATGCAGTGCGGAGCAGCTGGAAGACTGTCCTATTAGTGCATGCAATGCAAAGCAGCTGCAAACATGTTAGAGATACAGGAATCCCCCATAAAGCTAATGCAGCCTGTCCTACGACACCTGCTTCTGCCTTCTCCCCTTTCAACAGTTCGCAGATCCAAGTGCTGGCTGATGGAAACCTCCTCAAGGTGCTGCTCCTACCTGTAAGAGACCAAGGACCAAACTGATCCCAGCAGGTTCCAGAACTGAAGTAGCTTAGGATCAGTATTTCCTTGTGCCAGCAGGTCCTCTGCCTGGAGGAGCATCTCATCCTGCTTTTGCCTCAGAACAGCATCCCGCAAAAAGGAAGGGAAAATGGTATCAGTATGTCGTGTCTTGATACAGAACAAATAGGAAAAAAGGATTGTAGGAAAGTAGGGCTGGGGGCCGACTCCACAAGGTCATCTAGTTCAGCCACCTGCTCAAGGCAGGATAATGCATGACTAAACCACAGCTGACCTGATGGTATTGAAGAGTATGCTGCAGTGATTTTAGGTGCTGAAGGCCCATTACAAGTTCTTGTGCATTACAGACAGTTTTCTCTACTCTGCCACAAAGAGAGCTCAGCCTGGTCTGTTCGTAGACTGCATCGTGATTAAGTGCTGTCCAAATACGAGAGAGCCAAATTTTTTCTTTAGAGATGTATTTTGCATAAATGGAACTAAAGACCCTTCAGGGAGAGGAGGAGAGTCTGGAGTCTTTTAAATTATTGTTTAACAAAGTACCACTTTTCTGAGTTTTGCCCACCATGCCTCATGTCTCTGTATCTCAGATGGTCATGCCGGGTCACCTTTGTTCTAATTTTATTCCTACTAATGTCAGAAACAAAGCATTTCTGCTGGGAACACTGTGCCATTGAAGAAGGGGCAATGCTGTTCAACAACTGGTTAAGTACCGTGGCTCCATCCCTGTAATTGTCTCGCTTTAATACTACTTTTAGAGAGTTGGATATGGTTTTGCTTGATGGTGCCAACATTTCCCTTCTGAAGGATTTTGTCTCCCCAGAATGATTTATTCTGTAAGCCATGCGGAGAATACCCTGTGCGAGTATCTTTTGATTTACAATACCTTACAGTGATGTCTCTAGCACTTTTTAAGGATAATAAGCAACAATTTAATATGCAAATCTTGGATCAACCACCTAGATATAAACTCCCTGATCGTGTAATTTATGCATTCAGAACCTGGAAGTTGGAAACATTCACATCAGGAATAACAATACTTCAGAAAAGAGCAGCTCCTCAGGGTATGACAGAACAACAGGACGGCTCCACTTCATGTATCTGGCACATGCAAACCTTGAAAAAACCCAAGACTAGTTAGTTGGGATTCTGCTTTGCAAGACACGGAGAGAGTGAACAGCACACACCACCCCAGTATAATTATCTATTTCCTTGTCTTTTTTGAGAAACATTCACAAACTCCTAGGATTAGAGCTTAGTAAGACATCTCTAGGATTTTGAAGAGCAATCAGTGTTATTGATTATTTAGTATTATATATTCTGCCCCAGAGGACAGGGTGCTGTGGCTGAGATTAATTTAGTAACATCCTTATTGTGTTGCCACAAGCTTCAGGCAAAGACAGCTACTGTGTTCAAAGAGAACCTTGCATCTTTGTTCCGTCTTTTTTAGACAGAGAAAATTACAGTACCTGACCTGCTGTGTAAAAACAGCCTTCCGCGAGCTCCTGAATGAGTAACCTAAACACTTAAATGCTCTGTTGTTACCCAAATGTGCACCCACTGGTTCATCTCATCTAAAAAATAAACAGATGTAGGAACTACTAAGTATAACAAATACGTCACAGTGGATTAGGCCCCAGCCTATCAGATGCGGTTGTTTTTTTGTCAATGTAGTACATTAGGAAAATGTAGCCTACAAAGTCACAGCCCTGTGAACCCCAGTTTCAGAACTACATAAAACCTGTCAAAACACAGGCCGACTCTAGACCTGTTATGCCTGTAGGCTTTTTAATTGGATTATTGTCCTAGTTTATATAGAGTATGCATTTTAAGGAGATGTACCGATGTACAAGATTAGCTTTTTACATTCACTCTGAAATCTTTGCTTCTCTTTAATAATAGTTTACAAGTTATATTTGCCAAAAAAAATAAAAAAAAAACAAAACCCCTCAAGGAATTATATTTGGCAACACTCAAGAGCATGTGGTTATTTTTATGTTTAAATATTGTGATTTTTCAGCTTATTGTACATATTAGAAAAGCTATCAATGCTTGGCAGACAAATAGAGAAAACAGATCCTTGTTCTTAAAAGCCTGGAATCTAAAGTGGATATGACATAGTAAGGGATGAAAATATATTAAAGCATATGGGAAGGGAAATAAAAGGGAGAAAACGGTTGCTTAAAAGGAATGATATATACTTGTTTATAGACTAACTCATTCAGAGGCATTGATGCCAAAATGCCTTGCCTTCAGCCTAACTTCAAACTGACACAGCTAACTACCTCCCTACCCTGAAGAGTCTACGGACTAAAATGAGTTTGTTCCTTGTTATTGTGTGTGAAAGAATATATGTGTTATATAATGTACTGAAATGTGGGAACGGGGTCTGGAATGCTGCAGGTGTGTGGTGTACACACACACACAGTGTACACACTGCAGCAAGTCTTCCAGTATATCTGGAGGTCTAGATTCTTGCTCACAAGTAATATTACACTTCTATGAGATTTCTTTGCCATGTCTCATTCCCTCTTCTCATTGTTAGCCATGTTGCGTCAACTCTGTTCTACATTCAGAGCTCCTAGAAGCAGAAACCTAGGCAAATTTCTACAAGGGAAAAGGCTGTGCCATTTCACGAGAAGCACTGTCCTTCAAACACCCAGGTAAGTGCCATAGGCCGTATGTAGACAAAATGACGGGTGTGTGTGCATGACACTTCAAAGTGGGCTAAATGCTTTTGCACTGCTTTAATAGCGTCGGTGTTTGCACGCCTCGGCAGCGTATTGCGAATTAATTCCAGCTGCTGTAGGAAATTTGGTGGAGTAATGCACCTTAAATGACTTGGGATGCAGCAAACTAAAACTCCTCCTCTCCTCCTACAGCCGCAGAGCAAAGCACAAGGATCCGTGCAGCTCCATGGCTGTGCAGGAAGTCCGTGCAGGCAGCCTGGCAGCAGCCTGGGAAGGCAGGCTCTGCCGAAGAAAAGCGGCGAGCCTGATCGTTTTTCTTTTTCCCTCCTGGAGCCTGCCTGAGTTGCACAGGGGCCTGGTGCTTCCCTCTGCAGATGTGGTGCCCCCTGGGAGCACCTGAGCCAGGTGCCTGCGGGCAGGTGTCGCCGGGGGGGGGGGGGGGGAAGAA
>NW_017729009.1:21362284-21403694 GCF_001723915.1 Gavialis gangeticus
CGGGGGGGGGGGGGGGTGATACTGATGCTGTGGCAGAGACAAGCACCAGCCCTAGGAATTCCACTTACTTTCAGACTCTTCTGCTGTAGGGAGTATAGCTAAGGAGAAGCAGATGTGTTCACCTGATCTAGGTCTGACAATATAGCTTCTCAGAGACACTGACTGCTCCCTTGAGTCATTGGGCAAGGTCACCTCTCAGAAGCTGGAGTGATGGGGAAATTAATCCTGCCTCTGCTCCTGTCTCCTTGTACTACTGAGCCCAGCTTGGCTGGATCGGAGAACGTGACCTGCCATCAGGAAGCAGAGATTCCAGGTAGCATGATCACTTGTTTTTAGAGTGGGAGCAAATTTTGAGGAAAGAAAAATAACCTCAGTGCAAGGAGGTGCTATTTTATTTCAGGCTTTAAGAAAGGCCTTTAGAAAACTTTTTGGTTTGCAGCTCTTGATCAGTTATACAGGTTGGCCTTATCGGCAAGAATCTGTAAGAAACTACAATTCATTTTTACATCTCTTTACAGGTAACATATATTCTAAATCGGTGTTTCTCAGCTTGTGGGTTGTGACCCAAAAGTGGGCCACAAGAATATGTGAAAGGGTTGTGAAGAAATTTAAAAAATGGATCAACAAAATCCCTTAAAGGAGAAAAACGTGGGAACCCGTAGCTTTTCCCTTGCAGGCTGGGGAGCAGGGGGTAGTGGGTCGGGAGTGAGGGGCACTGGGCCAAGACTTGCCATCGATGTTTACAATTGGGTCCTGGTACAAAAAAGGGTGAGAACCACTGCTCTAAATGGTATCCTGAATTTTTTAGCCAATTAAAATCAAACTGTGTGAAGCCTTAAGACCACAGAGAAAATGACACATTTTCCCCTTTGTTTTGCTGTTCAAAGTGTAATGTATCTATCATTATTTAGTAATGATCCATATTCTTCTTGCATTAAACCAACATTTAAATTTTCCTGATCAAATAAGCTTGTAAACACAAACAAAACAGTAGCTCTTTTTTGTGGAACAAGTTTTGTTTCTTAACAGTACTAGGTGTAGAGAATGAGGCTCAGTAACATGACTACAAACATAAGAAAGAAATTGGCTACATAGCCTTACAACTTTCTACCACATCTTTGCTGGAAGAATGGGTTTGTTTTATCAATTTTCTCTTCTGATTGCTGTATAGAAATAGAAAGATAGACCCAGAATTGTAATAACAGCAGAACATAAAATATGAGACTGCATGACTTCAGACTTCTCAATCTCATACCAAAAACAAGTACACAGCAAAAAATGCCATGTGTTTCCTACATGAGCTACCCTTCCAACAAAACCACGCACCCATAGTTTAACCTGTAATAGAGAGAGTCTATTGTCTAGATGACTGTCTTTTTTATCTTTTCAGGGACCTATTAGAAAAAGGTATGGTCACTGCCAGTGAAAAAATAACCATTCAAAATTTGAAGTAGCCTCTCATTCTCATGAAAACTGGAAGATGCCTGGCACCTCATTGCCCCCTCCCTGAATATTCTGAACTATAACATCAAGATAAAATTGGCATGTGCAACTTAGCTTTCAAGATCATGTTGTTGGTTCTCCGGATGCATCAGAACAAGGTGCACCACAGTCTATAAATGCATAGACTCACTGGGTTTGATACATGCCTGGCGTGATAGGGTCATAACAGAGATGGATCTGGCCCATTACCTCCAGTAGGCCAGTCACCCAGCAGCATGGAAAGCATGGCAACAAATCATAATTCCTGTCAACAAGGGGCTAATACCAGCATACTTCAGAGCAATCTAGTACCTTGTCCTCTCTTTTTTTAATTTCACTTAATGCAACTAGAGGGCCCAATCCTAGGTCCACATAAGTCTACTGAAAGCTCCTGTTGAATTCAGCAGGTCTTGGGTAAAGACTGCAGATTGCTAAATAAGTCCTGCAAACAGGCTCATATGTAAGACTTTAGGGAAAAAAAGTCTGTTCAGTTCTGATTCATATATGTTAACTGTTCAGATAAAGGGGTCTCTGCTACAGAGGAATTTAACTTAAGGCTCAAAGGAAATTAAGCAAGATTTCCATGGCCCTCATCCTACAGTTGAAGGTTTGGGAATGGCATAAATCAGGATAGCTCCTCTAAGTTCAATGGAGCTATGCTGATTTATACTAGGCCTGTGCAAAGTGGCTAGTATTCGCTTCGGATTCGGCCGACAGTGATTCGATTCGGGGATCACTGTTCCGATTCGTTTCGGCTGAATCAGGCAGGCCCATCCCCCGCCCACTCTCCCAGCCTGGCAATGGCTGCCCTGCCTGCCCCAGCTCCTAGCACTTCGAAAAAAAAGCTCTGACTCACCGGGTGCTGCTGGGTGTGTGTGGGGGGGTGATCCCTGCTGCCCACCACTGCCCCACGCCACGTGAGGGGCTCTACACAAGCCCTTGAAGCCCCAAAGCTGTGGCAGGAGCAGTGAGTCCTGGGGCTTTCCTTGGCTTTTTTTCTTAAAGGGCTGGAGCTGGCTTGGGTGGGGCACCCGTGTGGGGGCTGGAGGAACAGAGGGGTCAGTGGGCTCATGCAGAGCCTGTCATGCTGCGTGGGGCAGTGATGATTGCTCCCCACCCCGCCTAGCAGCACCCAATTTGCTGAGGCTTTTTTTTAAAGTACCAGGAGCTGGGGTGGGCAGGGGTTGGGGCAGCTTGGAGTCGGCTGCAGCTCCCTGCTGCAGCCACCAGGGACTTCCTGAATCATCAAAGATCTCCAAATCTTTTCTGAAGATTTGGAGAGCTTTGAATTGATTCAGACCTTTAAATTGGATTCGATTCGGATTCAGAGATTCGGCCACCGAACCAGGCTGAAACTCCTCCGAATCAAATCACCACCCAAAGTTTTGCACAGCCCTGATTTATACCACTTCAATTTATGACTCCTCAAGTATATATGATGAGTTCCCTGAGGTGTACTTTAAACCGGTATTTAACGATATGGCTGCAACACTTTAAAACACTTGCAACCATATTGTTAAATAAATGGTTAGAATACAAACTGTTTAATAAAATGATCTGAGCAAGGTGTATTTATTTATTTGTATTTCACAGTGATAAAGAACAACATGAATCAAAAGAGGAAATAAATATGTACGGGAGAATGAACAGAGAGTGCAAAATACTGTACTCTCATGTAATGCTAATGTTTTCATTTGTAGCAGTCAGTGCAGAGGAGAGGCAGTAAAATATTCAGTGGTAAACTGTTTGAAGATAAAAAGTCCTGCAAATATCAAATCAAATAATTACCTGTGAAATATTCTGATCAGATGTCTTCCATTTAACTTCTGTTATTATTCTCCAAAGCATATTTTGGCAGGCTTTTTTCCAGCAGAAGAATAGGAAATGAACTGAAAAGGTTTTAAGATTAGCACTTCTTGAAAACAAAGGCTTGAGGTCTTTGAACATCAGAAGACTTGCAGATATTGTAGTATTCAAGTCAATTGGAGTACGGCACATGCTATCAATGGCAGGAACTTCCATACAAGAAGGCCGTTTCCTCATATAGAATAGAAGCATGATTTTCTTCAGAAGCTGTTGAATGAAATGTGTATTTGAGGTGCTTCAGTATTACAGGGGTGATAGGAAAATCTAGAAATAGTTTAAATAAGTCAACTAGTGTTAATTGACAACCTTTGGGGCTTAATCAAAAAACACTAACATTTATGGAATTATTCCCATTAATTCATCTAGATTTAGATCACACCCTTAGTCTACATCTCAACCACAACAATTAAGAGGGACACAGTCTTTATTTCTTTTACCTGCTCCTCTATGTTATCGTGACAAATAGATCAGGATTTTCCTTCAAGTACTTCTCACAAATATAAAAGACACAGTATTTTAAAATGGAGCCAATCATCTCATCTAGAGTATTTGCAGGCCCACATTCCTCTGTAAGCAGAAGCCCACATTTGTAAATGCAAACAAGGAATTCAACAGACCTGACCACTCTGCGGCGTGTTCAATTATTCCATTTTGGCAGCAAAACAGATGCATACATAAGCACTGAGGGAGGCATTTGAAAGTTTTCCATCAGTATTTGACCTGTCATCTTGTGTAATCATTGCTTTGATAGATTATTCCTGAACCTATACCATTTTCTTCTGTAGTACAGTTTCAGCAGGTAATAAAAAGCACAGTGGCAGAAGCATTTCTGAATAGAATGGGATTTTGAATGTTTCTATCCCGGAGGTAGTAGCTGTACTTTAAGCTATATAGCAATGATCCAAACATTCATTGCAACCCCGTAGTCACTCCCACACAATTTTTGTTGCTTTCATTTAAGTCAATTGGATTTTCCAAACCAAATCTCTTGAACTGACTGTTCACTACTTGGGAAAACTCAGATCTGTATAATGAAATTTTAGCTAAAATAGCATACATATCACTACCTACTGTTCTGTGCCTGTTATCAGGTATACCAGAAAAATAAATGGTTACCCATGGAGAAGAAACAAGGGGTGGCTTGTGGGTGTGGGGTTTGTGGGTAGGGGTGTGGGGTGTGTGTGGGGACTGTGTGGGAGGAGTGTGTCCGCCCACTCCCACACAATGCACAGCTCCCTCCCCTGCAACAGCAGTGGGCCATCAGGGTGCTCATGGCCCACCATTGCCAGAGACTCCCAGTGGTATGGGGCACCACCTGATACCCAGGGGCTCCATGTGCCAGCCCAGCCCACTGGTGTGTACTTTCAGGCAGAACTGAGCTATCTCTTGCTGCCACACAGGGCTCCTGGCACCAGAGGCAGGAGACTTGCACCATCAGGCTCGGCCACCTGCCTCCATGTGCCCTGCATGCCATTGAGCTGGGCATCCATGGAGCCATCCCAGCCCAACACCCAGGGATAAAAAAACCCATAAAGGAAAAAAGCGGAACAGTGCACATGGCAGTAGCATGCGCTGCCTGAAGCCAGAGCCTGGCTGGCCGGAGCCGCACTCCACTGTTGGCCAGACTCCACATGGTAGGATCACCACTGCTACAACCCCACAATGCCCCCAGGATCCCAGATAAGGCTTCTAGGGCCAGCTCACCCAGGGTTATTTGCCACGCGTCAGTGTATATATGGCACAGGCATTCCCTGGGGACAAGTAGAGGTGGCACAAGGTGCGCCGCTGCTAGTTGTCCCTGGGGAATCAAACGTCCACACATGTCTGGATGTAGCTTAGATGTCCAATTATAAAACTATATATAGCAAAAGGTACTCACACTGGGCCATCCAAATTGATCTCCGCAAGGACAAGAACTTCTTGTCATGGATCCTTCCCCCCATTTCAAGGCAAACTCTGCCTTACAACTCCCTGAAAAGCCCTGACCAGTCTCCTTCCTATCAAATCCCCTTTAGCCAGCCTTGACATGGCTTCTAAAGGGCAAGCCTCTGGCTTTGAGACCCTGGCTTTTTTTTGTCCTTCTTTGCTCAGCTCTCTGAAGGTGGGATCCATCACAGGGGATCCATGACATCTGTATCGGAGGGGCCAAATACTGACAAGTTTCCTTAAATGGCATATGATACATGGTCTAGGATATAAAAAGAGCTTCTATTATAGGCAAGTAGATCACTTGGTCAGCTTACTAAGGGGTTTCCTGTCTTACCCAGGTTACATGACAGTCACACAATCTGTCCCAAAGTATCATAATGGAAAGCCTGCAGTAATTTTACTTGGAAGCAAAATATTTATTACAAAGTCAGTGAGCAGTCAGTTGCTAATAATCTTTTCAGAGGAAATCAGTATGATGCTTTGTATTCTTTTAAAGTAAAAAGAAAAATGGTACTAAAGTTTCCACTGATATTTAGGTTAATGAGCTCAGAACACATGTTATTGAACTTTTGTAACCTTGCCAAAGTTAAGAAAAAGGCTCATAATATTTTTTCCTATCCCCTCCTTCTCCCATTAAATACTCATCCAAGATATGGGTACTTGAAGCAGATAATCTGTAAGTAAAAAAAAAAAAAAGACTGTATGACTAATCTGATAGAGTTAACACTTTGTCACTTGAAAGTCTTTTATTTTTTCTAGAAAAGCCCTCAAAATTAAACTCGCACACCACCCTTTGCATTGTATACTTTACAGTGTGTCTAGAGAAAATGACCCTTCTTAATTGTCTTCACAGGCATAATCCAGCAGTGTGTGTTTGGAGAAAGAAGAACAAAACTAACCAAACAAACACAAATTATTCTTTCAGATCTGATGCCTGCTGTCCATTCAGACAGTTTAAATCTGATGAAAATTAATGCAGCAGGCGGAACAAAATGAATAGTGGCTGCTTGCTTCTCTGAGTTACCATCAAGTTGTTACAGGACTTCTCTATATATAGTTTTATTCTTTTACAAAACTATTGACACAAAAAAAAAAATCATTGAAGAAGAGTCATGTTGGATGTCCTGCCCCTGTTTTAAACAAAATACATGCTCAAAATACAAGCTGCAGTCAATGAACATTTTTGAATGAAACAAAAATGTTCTCTCTCTCTTGAAGTTGTGATAGACCACATACAGCATCTTTCAAACAGTCATTCCAAAACATTTAATTTTCTCTCTCATCAATGTAAATGCGAGGGCACTGAGCACTTCTGAATAGCAGGTCCAAACATTTGTGAAACACTGTTTTCTGTTGAAGCCTTCCAGACATAAAGAGGAAAACATGTCTCACTTCTAGACATGGTGACAATTCTGCCAATGGTGCATGAGTCTAAATAAAATTCATGAATATTGGGCTCCCACGACCATATGGTCTGGATGTGGCCCAAATGTTCTCTTTTTTTTTCCTGGAGATTGTCCTCCTTAATTAGCGTAATAGGAAAACATAATCTTTCATCTAAATCAATTATTCTCAGCCAGGGTACCATAGCACCTTGAGATCATTTCAGGGGTGTCAGAGTGCCACACATGCCAGCACTATTAGGCATGCAAACATGATTCACGAGATAAACCCTGAGGTTTCAAACAGCAATCTGTAGTGTTAAAGACATTCTGACCTGTGGTGGTCTTTCCAAGTTCTTTGCAACAGAAGCATTGCTTTATTATTTTTCCGTAATCAAAAAACAAAAGAACTGAAAACTAAGAGCTGGCCTCTTCTGAGGGTGCCCTGAGTCTAATGAGAGGTACCTTGAGTCTTAAAAACTTGAGAATCACTGGTCTAAATTATCTCCTGAGGTGGGTCCTTCCTTGCAAAACTTCTGCTCTTCCCAGCTTTCGTTTCTTCTCCAAGTATAGCCAGATCCAGGATTTCCTAAAAGCAAAAATCCTTAGACCATAGGAGGATGAGAGTGAGGTGTGACTGGAGCCCTCGGGCCAGAGGAGTTCACTGGGGAGTGAGGCAAGGACCACACACTGGAAGGAGAAACCTCCTCCCAGCTGCTGCTGCTGTCCCTGGGCTGACAGTGGGAGCTGCTGTGCAGGAAGCCAGGCTTGGCTGGGCCCAGCTGGGCCTGCCAGTTCCTCCCACCCTTCCTCTCCCCCACACTGGCCAGTAGGGCTATGTGAAGCTTCAGTCCCTAATTCAATTTGGCAGAGGTTCGGCCCAATTCAGTGGCTGAATCTCCAAATCCAAATTGAATCAGAGGACCCTTTAATCTCTCCAAATTGAATTGGAACCCTTTGCATCGATTTGGAGAGATTTGGAAATGCTTGGTGATTTGGAGAGATACAGCTTTAAATGTTTTTTCTACATACCCCTAGGCAGCAGGTGGCTCGTGATTGCTGTAATGCTGGGGCGCATGGAGTGTCCCACAGAATTGTGGGGGGGCTCCCCAGCATGGTCGGCAACAGACCCAGAAGTGGATCAGAAGCACCTCCGGGTCCTATGTCTCCCCCCCCAGCTCGGCGACTGGTGCCTCCTGGGTTTGGGGGAGCACCCGGGCTCCCCCCATGGCTGACTGCTGAGTTGTGGGGGTGCAGGTGGGGGGGGCCCAACAAGTTCTCCAGTGGACGTGGAAGTGGACTGGAAGGACTTCCGGTCCACTTCCGGGTTCGCTGCTGAGCACATGGAGGACCCCCCGTGTTGGATGCTCCATCTGCCCCAGTATCGCAGCATTCACGAGCTGTGCTGGTACCTTGAGGTATGTAGAAAAAAACATTTAAAGCTGTCCATCTTCAAATCAGCATCAAATCTTCAGATGTGGATTCGGCTGAATCGAAACAGGAACAGCAATCTGAATCAACGAATCAAATCACTGTCCCTGATTTGGGCCGAATCCGAATAGAACAGGGCCCACTTCACACACCCCTACTGGCCAGGAGCAGATGCTGGGAGCAGCACACTGGAGCTGCTGGCCTGGCCCTGAGCAACTGGAGCGAGGCAGGAACTCGGGGGCTCTCCCCTACCAGCCCAGGTCAGCAATGACAGTGGACAGGTTCCTCCTTCCAGCTCCTGTCTCAGTCAGTGGGGGAGACAGGGCAGAAAATGGAGGCAGGCAAGGGACAAGTGCAGGAAGGCAACCAGCCTGTCGCTGCCACTGTCCCTGCTCAGCCTTGCATCCCATGCAGTTGCTGCCCATACCTCTGGACCCTTGTGTGCACTCAGGTCAGCCAGAGAGAGCAGTGACAGTGCCAGGGCTGCCACACACTCCGCGATCAGCTTGGAAATGCATGCCCATTACAATAGAATAAACAGGACAGCTCATCATCCTTAGGCTAGCAGCAATACATGGTAAAACTCTCAAACAACTTTTGTTTTAAATTAAATAATGCAGAAAGAATGAAAAATGGAAAAGCCTCTCTGAAAGAGCCCAATGTACGTATGCTGTCAATATAGACTGCGCTGTCACTGAAAACAGTGCTTGTTCCTACATGCAAGCTGACTTCTTAGACATGTACAGGGCTAGTTTAGAGAAACAAAAAGAGATCAGAGTTTCTTAGCTACGTGTGCAGCACAGAGTGATCTCCAGGACCCTGGGAGCTTTCCTGCTGATACCTTCGAGGAGAAGCAGCTCAAGTCCCAGCATTTTGATTATCCCTCAGCCTGACCCTAAATATTTGCACTATATGAACTTACGAGCAATGGAAAAGCAGGGAAAGCATCCAGAACTGTTATTTTGTGGGACTGAGAAAATGGGAGGAACAGGGAAGAGTGGGATCTCTGATCTTACTGACAGGAGCCCCAACATCCCAATTTGCCCTGTCAAAAGAACTGACCTGAAAACTGTAGCCTTTAAAACTTACGTGAACCGGACACGTGCAAACTGAGTTATTCAAAAAAGTTTTCAAGTCTAGGCATTCCAAAATAAGCTCGGTCCCCAAAGTCAGAAGATCATCTTAAGGACGGTAACTTGAAGATTTCTGAACCTCTGGTGAAATTTAAATCAGATTTTCAAGATTTCTTCCTCTAGACTTCTAAGACTAGAGTCATTTGTTAAAATCAAACTGAATTTTTTTTTTATGCTATATCTTGATGTTGGCAGCTGTGGCTTTAAAAAAAAACCCCACACATCACAACATTTACAATACAATTGTAAAGGTTAGCAACACTGTAAAGGATAATCCAAGACAGCAAGGCAGCTAGCCCTTCCCTTCTGACAGCTCAGAGTAATCATTTAGATTGCTGCTTTATTAACACATGGAGTTCAAGTATTTCGCTATGTTATTTTTATGCTGTCAAATAAGAAATATCCCAGGACTGGAAAATAGCCCTAACTCCAAAACACAGAGGTAACAGTGATTATCTTTCTGGTCAAAAAGAAGTATTCTTGGCAGTGATCATCCTCAATCTCTGTGTTAGAATTTGCTTTGAGACCATTTTTCTTCAATAGTGTTTTCTGTACCTTAAGAGGATACAGTCTACTGCTGTTGAATGTGTTTCCTTTGGTTACTTCTCAGCATTTGAAAGTGGCCTTTATTCCAAGCATCTAACATCAGGCTTAGGTTATGAGGCCTATTCTAAACACTTCGACTGAAATCATTTACAATACTGTACCATAGAAAAAAAATAGATATAGAAACACCAAACACCACATTTATATATTATACCTACCTGAAGCCAAGACATATCGTCTTGCAGCTGTAATACTGTGTGATATCAGGCAGCCAATATTTTTTTTTTAACTATAAACAGCTAGAAATTAAAACTCTTATGTATTGCTTGAAAGGGAAATTCCTCACTTTTAGAAATGGCCACTGATTCTGGCCAGTCAAAGACACCTTAGACCTATTTTTTATATCCAAGCTTTCAGTTGGAGCTATGGCTGCTTAACAGCTCTTAAAATCTGGTCCATAGCGTCTCCAGCTGGACATTCAGACATGGAAACACTCCAGAGTAATGGACACTTTTGAACATTTGGAGCTAAATTCAAAATACCCCAGCCCCTGAGCTAATTCATTTAAAGTTCTTATGTACTTTTACACTACACTGAAGAGAGCAGCTTACATACACCTTCAGGCTTGACTCAAAATAATGCACTCCATGTTTAAAGCTTCCATATACAATTCATGGGAGAGTTAGACACCCAGGAAAGGGACTGCCAGGGTAAAGAGTATGGCATCTTTTCAAAATGCTCTGCCCGTCCAACATGATATAAGGCAGGGATAGACAATTATTTTGGCCAGAAGGCCACTTAGGGAGTTTTGGTGAGCTGGGCCTGGGGCTGGGGCTGGGGCACCCCCCACCACACACACACACACCTCCTGCCCTGCCTGCAACAGCTCACTAAAACTCCCGAAATGGCTGCGCCCTGGGGCCTGGCCCTGCTCTGTCACTGCCCAGAGATCCCGGGGTCTCCGTGGATGGATGGGATGGGGCTGCAGGCAGGCAGGGAGTAGCATCTGGAAGTGGGATGGGCAAGCAGGGCCAGGGCTAGGGCCAGGATTGTGGGATGGTGACAAGTTGGTGCTAGGGGCCAAGGTAAAGCCCCAATCTGCTCCCAGCATACCCCCGCCTGTGGAACTGGCTGCTCATTACGCCAGATAGACAGAGTGGGTAGAAGATGGCCAAGAGCTGGAGCTGGAGCTCTGCGTGATGGAGAAGGTGCTGCCCAGCTGCAGCTTCCCCCCAACCTGGCTGCCCATGTGGTACCCAGTGCACATCCCCATAGCTGCCACCACTTCCTGGGGCAGTACAGCAGGGGCAGGAGAACGAGGAGGAGCCACTGGAGGCAGGGGGAGCCAAGCAGTACCTAGGCAACTGCAAGTGTACCAGGAGCAGCCTGGCTGGGAAACCGTGCTCACTGGCCAGGGCTGGGCATCAGCAGACAGGAGCTTGGCACAGGCAGGCTGAGGCGGGAGCAGGTGGGGCTCGGCCCTATGTGGAGCGCTGCAGGGGCAGCCATGGGCTGGATACAATTAAACAGGAGCTGAATCCAGCCCACGGTCTGTATTTTGCCCACCCCTGGTATAAGGTGCGACACTGAAGAATTAAGTACTCATGAAGCAAGAAAGAACAGCTTGGTCATAGCACTCACCTAGGAAGTGGAGATCCAGGGATTCCTGCTCCCATTAGTATTTAAATATGTTTGATTAGATATTCACTGGAGCAGTGACTAGAACCCAGCTCTCCCAAAATACTAGGCTAGAGGTCTCAGACACAGTTTCCAGTAGAAACCTGGATGGTAGCAGGGTTTAGAAATGTCCAGGGTTAGAAAGAAATTTGATTAATACTACTGCCATCTCAGTGTTAGATTTAGGCACTTAAAAGGGCATTAATCCCCTCCCCTACTTATTAAGCTATTATCCTTAATGGAGGCAGTGCTCATTTTTCAAGCCAACCTTAGTTCTCAAGCCTCAACATGTTTTGTTTGTGTCCTTTCTTTCATACACTATGTATTGGCAACCAAGACCAAGAAAACAAATGCAGGGAAGCAGAGAGAAACAAAGATAAGAGATCTGGGTATTTCCCAAGAAGAGACAGAGAAAAACAACCTCCTTCAAACAGATTCCGTATTGGCGACGTTCAACGGATGCAAGTGTAGCCATGTCACCAGCGCTATAACCAGCTGGTAAAATAGTTTATTCAAGTTTCAGAAGTGCTCTTTTAGCCACCCCATGTGCTCCCCTCCAACCACCCTCTTTCAGCTTTAACCCATATGGGGCAACCTGCAGCACTGCAACCTTTGCTACAGTCACAGACTCTTTCCCCAGCTCTCCCCACCTCCCTCTGCTTTCACCTCCCTTTTTCCATACAGCAGGGTTTCAGGTTTTGCCCCATTTCTAGTGTTGCCCTGAGCCATCCTTGTATAAGTCACTGAGAGATTCCTGTGCATTGTTAAAAATAAACCTTACATATTCATTTGGAAAACGGTAGTGATCAAGCCAACATTTGTTGCCATTTTTCAGCATGGAACTACTTCCACCAAACGACAGTAATAATGCTCCTGGTGCATCACAATAGCAAATGAAACATTTAACATACATTTATTGATTAGGCGACAGCAGGTAAAATACAGGCAGGTGATTTCTTTCTAATATGTTTCTCTACTCCCATTAGAGATGAAGTGGACGAATGGCAGCATATACACACAGATTCTTGATGAAAGCAGGGATGGTGATACCCATACTGGCAGGTATGGTTTGGTTTACCATACTAATGGCCATAAGCTGAAACCTGTAGCTGCCCGTTATAAGAAACAGGATCATCAGAAAGTAGTGATACTAAATAACCATAACTATGAAGCTCCGGTCCAGTTTTCCTGAGAAACATGGTTCAGATCCAGAGTTTTATTCTGGCTCAGTAGAGTGTAACCCTGGCCCAGGGCCAGTCAAGAAATTCTTGTCCATCTCTAGCTTTAGAAGGGAATAAGGTGGTACATTTTAGTTATGTTCCCTGAAAACTTCATACTATCTTTAAAGACTTGAATGGGAAATTTAATAAAGCACAGTGAAACTGTTCTCTGCCTACAAGAATGGCTAACTGATATTTACAATGCATCAGCATATGTGAGCCTACGTGAAGTGATAAAGAGATCTTTAAATGATCCTCCTTTCAGTTGGTGCTGGCCTTTGATGAAGGCGACAGAGTTCACCACTGCTTTATAACGTGCTTCTTGAAAGTTTCAGTATAATGAGATGTCAGGGCAAGGATAAAATGAAACATCATTCTCCTTTAATGAAAAAGGATCAAATGATTTCAGTGGTTTTCAGTTCTTTCTATTCCCTTATATGCCAAGAAAGGCTAGCAAGGCAAAGTGTGACTGTGCTCCTCTAACTCTTGAAATATCCATAGAGGGAGCACTCAAAAAAGATAGCTTTGTCATTAAAATAACAGCGAAAGTTGCCATTACAAGCTTTGATGCAACAAACAATATGAAGAAAACTGTTGACAGTTATTAGGTCCCTTATGGATTGTGAAAAGTTTTTAAAATATATTTGTATATAAAATTGAGACCAGCCCCAGGATGCAAAAGCTCTCCATTTGTTTCCCAAATACATGCAAGAAAATCTACTAGTGATTACTGATGTGTGGTGCAGCAGAGAACCCAGGGGTATTAATTACCTTGCTTCCATGCTGCCACGCTTTGTTCAGGCGTTAGGCTAGCTAAAAATATCCACAGCCCAATACCTCTGAAGTGCTGTTCTAGGCTGGTTATTGAAAGCAAATTTTGACTGCAGCTAGATATGGTCGTGCTTGTAAGAGGACATGGTGATGTATGCTCTGCTCACTTACTGGGGAAGAGCAGTAGCATCGCACAGGACTGCAGTCTGTGTAATTTTTCATGCAATCTGAATTCCCAGTTGCCTTGAAAATGAGCGAAATAGTACAATGTAGAAGACATCCTGAGGGCTGTTTTACAAGCTGTGGTGGCTTGAAGACTCTGCCTTGTGAATAACATGAAGGTCTAGCAAACGGAAACCATCCATCACAGAGAATGTGGAAGCCCCAAGGGCAGATGTGCAAAGAGTTTAATTTAATAATGCATGTCACTAGTGGTAAAGTGTCACTCAGACTAAGCTCCATGTAAAGTCTCAAGGCAGAGTAAGACCCAGCCACAGGCCCCATATTGCAGACTTGCCTGGCTTCTCCCTTTTACAACTGAATGGCCTTGATCTCAAAAGAACAAAAGCAAAGGGAACTCGCACATTCTCTCATACAACGAGCACGTGGCTGGTGCTTCTCTGTAGCCACATTGCACAAGGCTGCTGGCAGCTAGACCCTCTTTATGCCTTTACCCAGTACCACCTGGTGCTAGCAACAGAGTGAAGCAAGGAAGGTCCTGCAGGCTTCCCAATTAAAACTGCATGGGTCTGGTTGGCAAAATACAAGGGATAGTGCTAAAGGGCATGTAAAGCTTCTCCCCATGGCTGCAGCCCTCATGGAAGGGCTTTGGTTGATAGGGATGCTGGTTTTGCTTAAGGCAGCAGCTTCATCAAGTCTTCATGCTCAGCTCCCAGTTTAAGGTTTTCAATTAGATGACTTCTTGCTGGTGGTAGATTTGCAGAAGCGGCGTCTACCTCATGAGGATGTACCCTGAATACCAAGAGGTCATTGGATATTGCTCTACTTAGTGTTACCAAGTTTGATATTTTGCTGAATTGCTGTGAGCTAGATAATATGGTTCCCTACTCAACGCATGGTCGAAGCTGGAAGTACAGAGAAAAAGGATCTGCATCATAAAAATGCTGATGAGAGGGTCTTAAAAGCCAAATCCACTGATGGTCAGCACTAAATGCCTGGGCTTCCCAACTTCACTTAGGTAGCCTATGCTCTGGGAGCTGAGAACATCTCTCTTGCATTCAACCAGCATTTCCACAGCCCCGATCTCTCTGCTGAACAATGTATTATCAAAAGTCAGGTCAGAGAGAGAGAGAAGCTCTTCATGGAAAATATAGACTTTGTACAACCTAATCCCATTCAAAGCTTGCTTGGGCAGCTATCTACAAAACAGCCTTAGATTTTGATGCAGCTGATGTGATGAAATGCAATTAGAAATTTATCTTTCTCAGACAGTTATAAGTGCAGTCTTCAGAGGAGCCATTGTAACCACATGGATGTACTTTATCTTAGATTTTCACTTAAACTAATGGTTTCTAAATTACTTGAGTGGAAAATTAAGAATGCAATCCTGCTCTTAAAAAAGCATTAGCTTTTCAGTACATATGCTGTAAAAAATCCATTAAACTGTACATTCATATACAGAGTATTAATTCATAAAATGCCAAAATAAAACAATCCAATTGGTTGATGATGGGGTTTTTCTTTGAGGAGCATGACATACTTCAATATACCTGACTTAATCAGCTCTACATTCTATCCAATATCTCATATTCCAGGCTCACACCCATGTGTATGTTAGGTTTAAGGAAAATGATGAATTCCAAGTGGAAGTCTGAATCCCCTACCATCATCCAGATGTTCATATTTCCCCACAGGAGATAGATAGAAGAGTGTCACCACTTGCATATGTTCCTTGGCACTGTGAGAGTTGGGATGGAATTGTGTTTCCCATAGATACAATGAGTATCCAATTCTTTTTATGTGGTATATCTTCTCTGTACCCTGAGAGCCAGTCAGTGTCTAATAGAAAAACTGACCGTGAAGGAGCAAACTGTCTTCTTTAAGATTGCCTTGCTCTTAGTTTTGATGAGATTTTAAGTTAAGAATGGAAGAGTATAAATTCAAGGGTCATGGAAAAGCATGTAGCTAGGTTACTATACCAATGCATTACACTCCAGTGCCCTACCTGCCACAGCAAAGCTGTTCATATTGGCATGTCTCTATTACAGAGCACTCTATTATCCAGTAATAACAACACAGGAGCCCCAGGGCTAAAAGGGAAGAAAAAAGGACTAAAAAAGGGGGGGGGGAGGGGAAACCATAAGTGACATTACAAAGCAAGCCAGGCTTCTTCACCAATAAGAAGAGAGAGATGTAATTACAAAAACAGGAGGCCAAATCTTCAGCTGGTCTAGGCTGATCTCAGTGAGAGTTAGACCAAGTTAAGCACTTTTCTCATATATGTTATTTCACAGCTACTCAGCTTCAAGTTTTAGTGCACTGAAATATATAACTGGACACACAGTCAGTATACACAATTACTACCACTATATTTGCAAATGGTCAGTTATTGATTAAATACATTATTGCACTGCATGAATGGATGATCCTTTGTTGTAATTTCCTGTGGAATCAGATGGCTAATTTTAAAACAGATTCGGTGCCAGATTTTTAAATCTCAGAAGAAATTCTGCAACATCTGTTGTCAGAACTGACTGTACCAAGCTTTATTCTCAGTTGGTTATTGACATTTGGAAGTCTTTCCCCTCTGTAGGATTCTGGCAAAATCCATAACACTTGGACTCACTAAAATGAATGCTTACTTGGAATAAAGGTGACTAAGGCATGAAAGGTTCATTGTGAAACCGTTGCTGATTTGGGGACTATTCAAAGAATTGCTTGGTATCACAAGTGAAGATTCAGCAATAAATTTGCAAGGGTCCAGTTGAATAAGGAATACCAGATCAGTCCTTCCCTTGAAGATACAGCTGAAATAAATTGTTGGGGTCAAGGGGATATCTCATCTGTGTCAACAGTCCCTGTGAACTGTAGTTAAAGGCAAGGGGACTACTCAGTCCCATAGATCCTTGATTAACACATTTTGAAATGCTATTAGTTCTCTAGCATCTCATTTTAATGGCAACTCTACCAAACGTGGCACACTGTGACACCCAACACATCAGTAGTTACTGTGACTCTTTCACTGATGGGTTCCAAGAAATTGTTTCATAAATAACGTTAGAAAGTGTGGACGTTAAAATCATTGGTGTTTACATGAAAAATAATTGAATATCAATCAAGACACACTGGCAACCCCCTGACAGCTCCAATTCTGCTATAATTCATTGAATTAATCAAGCCTTGACATTGTGATATGGCTACAATGGCTAGAGTAACAGCAGGAAATTACAAAGTTTTAAAAAAAGAACCTCACAGGCAAAACTTTTCAATGAAGGAGAACAAAGCCTTCATCAAGATTGCCGCAGCCATGATCTAATTAGGCTAGTCTCAGCTGGTTCAGAGGAAGGTGGCAGAAAACTTGTTGGCCAGTGACTAAACCAGGATGTTGGGAGAGGTGCCACACCTTTCCCAAAGGGTGCCATGCAATGTCAGCGTGGTTAGTGTGCAAACATGATTTATAAGATAAACCCAGAGATTTCAAATAGAAACCCATAGGGCTGAAAACTTTCTGTCTTGTTGTGATTTTTCTGAGCTCTTTGCAACAGAAGAATTGCTCTAGTATTTTCCTGTAGTCAAAAAATGAGCAAAAACTAAGAGCTGGCCTTTCTTGAGGGGTGCCTCAAGTCTAACAAAGGATGCCCCAAGTCAAAAAATGGTTCAGAATTACTTTTGCAAGCAGTTATGGCATGACCTAGATCTGGATTTCGGCAAGGCATTTGACAAAGTCTCACATGGCCATCTCATAGACAAATTGGCAAAATGTGGGCTAGACAAAAACTACTATAAGATGGATAAACAACTGGCTCAATAGCCACAAGCAAAGGGTAATAATAAACAGATCTATGTTGGAGAGGCAGGCTTCAGGTGGAATCCCACACGGGTCTGTCCTGGGCCTGGTGCTGTTCACAGTTTCTTACCGATTTGCCTGCTGGAACAGAGAACTTCTTGAGCAAGTTTACAGATGACAAAATTGGGGAGGATTGTGAACATACTGGAGGCCAGAAGTGCAATTCAGAAAGATCTTGACAGGTGGGAAAGTTGGACAGAACTAAGAGGATGAAGTTCAAATTCAAGGAGCTATATACCTCAGGAAGAATAATAAAAAACGCAAATACAAAATGAGTGACAACTGGCTGGATGGCAGCACTATGGAGAAGGATCTAGGAGTCTTGGTAGATCACAGACTCAATGGCCACATCCAGATGAGTGTGGAAGTTTGGTTCCTTGGGGACAAACAGCAGTGGCACACCTTGCACCACTGCTACTTGTCCCAGGGAACACGCATGCCATGAGTGCTCTGGAGTGCACCAAGTTACTCTGGGTGAGGTAGGGGAGGCTGGAGCCAACACTGGGCTGGCCCCTGCAGCCTTACCTGGGGGTTTGGGGGCCTCCCAGGGCTGCAGCAGTGGCGATTCTGCCGTGGGGAGCCTGGCCAACAGCTGAAGCATAGCTCCAGATGGCCTGGCTTTGCTTTTGAGTGGCACAGGCTGCCTGTGCATGCACTGCTCTGCTTTTTTTTTCCTGTGGGTTTTTTTGACTCCTGGATGCTGGGGGGTCAAAAACACCCATGAAAAATAAAGCAGAGCAGTGCATGCATGGGTCACACATCCTTGCAGCATGGAGAACATCTAAATGTGTGGTATGTGGTGCCGCAGACATGTTTCAACATTGAGTCACAAAAAAGCAGTCAGGAAGAGGGAGACCCACCCACCTTTGGCAACAGTTTTTCAGGGACTCACAAGGTGGAACAGAATCAGACTTAGGAGTCTGCATCTACTTATACACCAAAGTGGAATAGAACCTGCCCTTAGTCATGCAAATACACACACACACACACACCCTCCCCCACCCATTATGTGTGGATAATCGAAGGCCGTGGGTAGATGAAATGAGAGGCACGTGTGCATGACACTTTAAAGTGGGTTAAATGCTTTTGCAACGTTTTAATGGCATTGGTATTTGCGCACGTCGGTGGCGTATTGCACAGTAATTCGAGCCGCTGTAGCAAATCTGACAGCATAATGCATGTTAAACAACTTTGGGGTGCAGAAAACTAAAACTCTGAGGAGGAGTTTTAGTTTGCTGCCCTACAGCTGCGGAGCAAAGCACCAGACTCCGTGAAGCTCAGGGGCTCTGCAGGAAGCCTGTGCAGGCAGCCTGGCAGCAGCCTGGGAAGGCAGGCTCCACCCAACCAGCAAGCCTGATCCTTCCCCCTGGAGCCTGCCTGCCTGAGCTGCGTGGGGTCCTAGTGCTTCCCTCTGCAGCTGCAGTGCCCCCCAGGACCACCCAAGCCAGATGCTGCCTGGGAGGGCTGAGGTACTGCTGCTGCAGAGGAAAGCACCAGCCCCCTCACCCCACAACAGCCCAGAGACCACTCTGCCCACTAGCAGCCCGCTCTCCCGTCCCTTCCACCGGAGAGGAAGGTAAGTGTGGCATGTGCATGACATGGGGGTTTACTTGGCCCTAAATTGAAGTGGTGTTTTTAAAAACCCACCACTTCAATTTAGGGCCCCGGTTTCATCTACACACGCCCTAAGAAACTAGTATGACTCTACATAATCAAACTTAAAGCTTGTTCTGTTCTTTCAGCAGTACCTACATGTACAACTTTAAGCAAGATGGTAGCCAGTGCTACCTGAACCACTAACAGTTAGGCTGGAAAAGAATACCCTAAAAATGTACCCTCAAAAACATTTTTCATTGGCAAGGGCACTAGTCAGGTGACTATAGGTTTTCTCCCCTGTCTCTAACCTCACTGGTTCTGAAACATAAGCAGAGCAGACAAACACAAGCCATATGCTAAAAAGTGCAGACAGTTCATAAAACAGGAGTGAAATTGTGCCATGGGATCTCATTCTTCTCTAAATGACCTTCCCGAGAAATGCTGCATAGGACAAAGTGAAATGTTTTTGCTTCTTAGCAGCTCTGTATGGCTGTGTACCTGCTGTTGTAGATGCAAAACATCTGAAAAATGGTAGGCAAGGGAAGTAGATTTCAGTTCCTCTGGAAAGGAAAAGATGTTTAAGATCAGCTCATTTGGCAGCTTGCCATGATTACTCACGGAAAGCAAAAAAGCAGGTCATTATATTACAGCTCCGAGTATCCCAGTGCCTCAGTAGCCAATGCATATATTTACCTCAGATGTTTTTGAAAGAAAAGTTTATTTTATTCATCTCAAGTCCTCCTGGAAGATGTATGGAGTTGCTTGAGTTCTGGTGAAAACATGCATCAGCATCAGCTGAGAATGAAGCCTGCTCTTTATCCACAAGACGTAATCAACAATGCTAAAAAGAGACTAGACTAGCCTGTTTCTAAGCACTTTTTCATTTTGTTGCATTTCTTTTGCGATGCTTGTGACCTTAGATGAACACCTTGCTGGGGTCGTCTGACCCCAGTACTCTTTCCTGCCATGGCAGGGGGTCGGACTAGATGATCTTCTCAGGTCCCTTCCAACCCTAGAAACTATGAAACCAATACCTCCTGGTGCATTTTTTTCTCTTCTCCTTCCCTCTCACCCAGGTGAGAACTGCATGTACCTTATTGGTTTAGACACATGCTGGACTTTAAAAAATGAAGTGCATCTTTTTGTGCCTGGACTTCTTAAAGTGCATCTTAAACTTGGAAGAAAAAGAAGTGAAGTTTTCCATTCATAGATGTGATGGTCTTTGTTCCACAGTCCTGAACTGGTCCTTATGAAATCTCTCCCTCGCACACAAATATGTTCTATCCTCAAGACAGACAATTCCTTAGGGCTAGATGGGTACCTTGTAGTCTGGGCAGAATAAGGTACTCAGAGACACAGTTCAACGCCTGCTCCAGGCAGAGATAACTTATGTCTGTCAATCCTTTTCTGGGAACAATTCATTTTTTTCTCCACACTGACTGCGTTGTATTGACTAGTCCTTGCGGCAAGACTACTTCCTTGGCCCCGAGTAGAAGTAGTTTCTGCTCTCTCCTCTCGAGTCATAGCAGATGAACCCCTCAGAAAACCGTACACATTCTTATTCTATTCTCTGTCCTGATTGAGCCGTATGTGAATGCCCTCTCTCACCATATCTTATTTACTCACAAGTCTTCTCCAGCCTTGAAAGGCTGCCTCGACTGCCAGCAGCTGTGACACTTTGCAATAACTCAATCAGATATGTTCATTCTTTGTGGCTATGACATAATGCAAAGACATGCAAATTTCTATTGGAAAGCCTTAGTGTGTTTTTATATTCAGGTTAAACCTAGAGAGACTCCATCTCTTTCATTTATAGATCTCCACTGCACCTGCCTTAAAACAAACAACTGCAGGGGGAATGGCTGATGTACAATAAGAGCAGGGCAAAACCTTTAAATGATAAAAAGCAAAGTACAGGACATGGAAGATATTTTTCAAGAACAAAATTCTCATCTTCTGTTTATACACACACATAGGCAGGGCAATAATATTTAATATCAAGGCACAATGTTCTGTAATATGTTCAACAGCAATTCTTAAAAGTGGAAATGGCTTTTTTGCAGTAACAATAAAGCCAGCTCTCATGGGCAATAGGAAATAAAATGTTTTCATTTGTCTAAAATATGACCAGGAAAAATAAATAAATAGCTGTGCTGTATAAAAAAACCTGCCATTGAAATAATAATAAATCGCCCCCCACCCCAGCACTTTCCTTTTGATGGGATATTAAATACAACACTGTAGTTGTCTGATTTTTCTCTTCTGTTTGCCTTACCCTATAGACACCACTTAGTTATATACATTTTGTTTTATTATTCTTAGCATGCAATATTAATCTATTCTTGGATAGTAATTAATTACTGTTACATATTTTCACAGCTCCAGAGCCTCCTCAGGGGAAGGAATCTACTACATATTTAAGAAGTAGATTAATGTGTATTTATGTAGATGGACCCTCTGGAATAATTTACATTTTGCTAGGACGATTTCTTAGTCAAACACATCTGAATGACTTTTTGAAAAATGCAAGAGCAATAACATGCATACAATTAGGCATAAGGTTACTGAAGAATAAAAATGAAATATATGACAGTAACTGTGGTGTCCTTTGGAAGCTGAGACTGACCTAGGCCTCAATCAGTGATGCTGAACCATCATAAAATTGGAATAAATACAACGACACATCAGCCCCACTGTTTCTCTCTGCTTGCCAAAAGACTAGAGAGTTCATGCACAATTCTCAGCCTGTTTACTTAGTCTAAGCACCGTTACTAAGAAATGTATGTACAGTAAAAGGGCAAAGGAGTACGATATCAGATTCTGTTCTGTAGGCCTGTGAGAAGCGGCTAGTATTCACTTTGGATTTGGCCGATTTGGGGGATAGTGATTCGATTTGGTGATTCAGCTGGGTCAGGCCCATCCCCGGCCCGTTCTCCCAGCCTGGCAATGGCTGCCTGCCCGCCCCAGCTCCTGGCACTTGGGGAAAAAAAGTCCCAACTCAGTGGGTGCTGCCGGGGGGGGGTGATTCCTGCTGCCCCCCACTGCATGGGGGACTCTGCACAAGGCCCCCAACTTCCCCCTCACTCCCCCAGCCCCATCATGGGTGGCAGCTCCAGCCCTTTAAGGAAAAAAAAAACCTGAAACCCCCCTCAGACTCACCATTCCTGCTGGCAGGGGGTGATCCCTGCTGCCCCCCATTGCTCCATGCCACATGGGGGGCTCTGCACAAGCCCCCCGAAGCCCCAAGGCCACTGCAGGAGCAGTGAGTCCCAGGGCTTTTCTTGGTGTTTTTTTTTCTTAAAAGGTCAGAGCTCGCCCGGGTGGGGCACCCGCGGGGGGGCCAGGGGAGGGAGGGGGGTCAGGGGGTCATGGCAGAGCCCCACATGCAGTGTGTGGAAGTGGGGGGCAGCAGGGATCACTGCTCCCACCTGGCAGCACCCAGTGAGCACTGAGACTTTTTTTTAAAGAACCGAGCTGGGGTGGGCGGGAGCAGCCATAGGGAAAGCTGGCAGGGGTCCCCCCACTCCCTCTCCCCTAGTACTTACCAGCTCGGAGCTGGCTGCAACTCCCTGCTGTAGCCACCGGGGCCTGCCCAAAACATCAAAACTCTTCTAATCTTTTACAAAGATTAGAAGAGTTTTAAATCAATTCAGACCTTTAAATTGGTCCCCTGATTCAATTTGGATTTGGAGATTCGACCACCGAATCAGGCTGAATCTCCTCCAAATCGAATCACCACCTGAAGCTTCACACAGCCCTACTATTCGGTCTTTCTTTGGTGCAAAACCTTTGCTTTCAAAAGATAGGAACTTCAGATTACTGTAGGTCCAGAGTTCTTGGAAGTCCATACAAGTATTCCCATTGCCTTCAAATCAGGCTCTTAAAATAGTGCAACTCTGAGCAAGACGTAGCTAAGAATATAACTAATATACTTTTAAAATACCTAATTTCTAGTTATGTACCTAACATATAGAATTCTTCCCAAGCTCGTGTTGTACAGCTGATCATTACAACCTCACTCCATATTAGAAATATTTCCTGGGAAAAGATAAATAAATATTTTCCAGGAATGAACTGATTCAAATGTGACAGCTGAAGTCTGGAAGTTATGGGAAAAACATTTCAGTTGTCAGGAATAATAAATAATCATGGAGGTCACATAGAAATGATAAAAATTAAAGGTAAATATCTGCTGTTCAATGTATCTATCCCAAGGTAGCTAACTGGATCTTTTCCCATACTTAATTACTAGATCTTTGTTTCTAATTTTGACTTATTAATTCTTAATATTGTGTGTGTTTGAACACTGATCCTAAAGCCCTGATATTGCATTTATTTAATTATCATCAATGTTTCTAGTGCCAGTTTGTGCTTTGATAAGAACTATATAGAGGGTGATTCCTAAGCTCAAATTCCCAATATTTTTCATTTTTAAGATTGTGTCACGTGTTTCTAATAACCTTGCTAAATTTTAACCAGGCTGAAGTTTTCCATGCTGGGTTTCTATAATTTTTTTTTTAAATAAGTTTTCCTTCATTTTAATGTTAGCAAAAATGGTTTGGCCATTTCTCAGAAAGAGGAAAATACATCATGTTGCCTGTGTTACAACTATTTTGTTATGAAATTCTTGTCCCTCCATGCTTTGAAATGAAAACTTAAAATTTCACAAGAGGTTGCCCTGATATGCCTTTGACATGCCTGTGAAAATGGGTTTGAAACTGGAAAAGCTATGAGCCTCTGATACATTTAATTTCCCCTGGGCTCAGTCAAGTCTTGGCAGACTTTGGCAGCTAAATTCGTTGTCCACACTGATCATGCTTCCTTTCTGCTGGAAACCAGACTATGCATCCAATTTAAGAAGTGGTTTGCTCATTGTGCAGAGTGAATGGCTGTACTACATCTCACCAGGAAACAGGAGGAGCAACTGCTGGCAAAATCCTATAAACTTAGGGTTGCTGTGGAACCAGATACTGAACCTGAGAACAGATTTCCAGGCCTAAGCCCTGGAAGGAAGGAGGAGGAAAGGGAGTGACATTTCAACTTCTCTTCTGTAAATATTCTCACTTTGCGGGGCCTCTGAGAAGGCAGTTAATATTGGTGAAGAACTATCAGCTACTATAGTGATGAGCACTGTAGAAAAACCTAGGAGGATATAAATAATGCAGTCCTCAGAGCACGGTTTGAGTCACTTGCAGGAAATAAAGTGTAGGTTGCACATTAAACAATGAGAAGAAATGTTACTTGTTTCTTATTAATATTTATTCATTTGATAGGCATTGCCCATCCTGTGTACTGAGTGAGGCAGGGGTCCTGTGGCAGGTACTATATCACAGAGTAACTGAAGACTAATATAACTTGAACACAAAAGTGGGCTAAATTAAAGTTGAAGCCTTTATTCTGACATTTCATATTTGAGTATATGACTGCAATTTTAACAATGTTTGCATACATGACAGAACTATAGTTTGGGCTGAGAGCTATTGTTTCCGCAAGAGCGAACTAGGCCAAAATGCCCAGAGACTACTCCTTTCTTCTGTATTCAAGTGTTACTAGTACCTGTAACCCAAGCGGTTCTGTCCTACAATGGTAAACTACTCTCCTGAGAAAAGAGATATTTTCGAAGAGTTAATACATCAGGACAGCGCTATTCTCCCTGTCACCCAATGACACCATTTGCTCCTTGTTGGTAAAAACTGGGTGAAGTTTTGTTTGGTGTGCAAGAAAGTTGACCTTAATGGAGTGGTATTGCCTGCTTTATGACAAATGAGGCCTCATTTAACTCAAAATGTTTCAGTAATTTTTGTTTTGCTCTGTAAAAATAAGACAAAAATAGAGGTTTGGTAATAAAGAATGAACCGATTTTGTTAACTAGCTTCTGTTTGTTTCCTGGAAGACATGGGGCATTTATTAGGCAGTGCGAAGCAGCATATCACCACTGGAGTTGGTGATACACTGATGTAAAAAAAAGCGGAGGACATGGCCCTTAATGTACTATCTCAATCTGAAGGACAAGAGTATTCCTTATTGTTTCTAGTGGGCAAAAATTGCAACAAATTGAACTTGAAAGGATCCTCACTTAAATTCCGGGAGAAAATGTTAAAATATGACATTGAAATCTATAAAGAATAGAACACTTTTTCTTACCACCAATTATTGGAATAAAATTCAATGCACTAATGTGTCCTGACAACTGCTTTTAGTGGCACAAATATTTTTTAAAAAGACCAGAGAGTTACCAAAACACTGATTTTCCATCCTAATGGATTCCCATAAATAAATACAAAGCTCTCTTTTAAAATAAATAAATAAATAAGGTTTAGTGTTCAGCTTCCTCTGAAAAACTTCTGATTAAAAAGGGCTGTTTGATGGTGCTTCCATAGATCTTTACAACATTTATGCAGTTTACTAGTCGAATGTTTTTGTAACCTTCAACTCGGCAAACATGAATTGGGATCTAAAGGTTAAGCTATTTTGTTTCTTTGTCACAGATCATGACCGATAATAAAGTTTCTCCAAGACAAAGTATGCCCTATCCTACCCTTGTGAAAATACATTATTAGCAAATTTTGTCCTAGGATTGAGCTGCAAATAGTCCATGAAAACTTTGGAATGAAACAGGTCCCCTCCCCCCCTTGAAATTGTGATGGAACACATATAGCATCTTTCAAATCGTCCTTCCAAAACATTACATTTTCTCTCTCATCAATGTAAATGTGAAAGCACTGAGCACCACTGAGCACTGAATAGCAGTTCCAAACGCTTATGCAACTCTATTTTTTTGCTGAAGTCCTCCAGGCATAAAGAAGAAAACATACGTCTCACATTTAGACTTGGTGACAATTCTGTCAATAGTGCATGAGTTGAAATAGAATCCATGAAATATTGGGTTCCCAAAACTGCAGTGTCTCTGTGTGGCCAATAAAAGAAAAATGTGAGAATGAGTTCTGATACTGGTAGTAGTAGTAGTAATATAATAAAGTGGACATATACTAGTATGAATACAGTGTGTTGATCTGTTGTAGTCAATATTTGCACACAATTATTTTAGAATAGAACTGTTTTTTTGCCTCTATTTTGGAAGTTAAGTCATGTCTTTTGGCATTTTCATATAACTAAGAGAGCAACCCGTGTATCATTTAGATGATAAATTCACATTTTTCACTTACACTCAGGTTCCTAGACATCTAGCTATCCTAGACGTAAGTTTCCCCAATAAATTGCAAGCTCAAACAACAAACCCTGCTAAGGAATGTCTAAAAAATCCCCATGTATTTAGAAAAAGCAATGATACCCCCTCTCAGACTTCTTCTTATTAAGCTAATCATACCAAGCTCTAGTCTCCTCTCATAAGACAGACTCTTCATTCTCCTAATCATCCTAGAAATTAATCCAAAAGCACTGGTTATACATGTGACATTTCCCATGTTTTCTGAAAACATGGAAAATGGTATAGCTCTTTTCTGTCTGAGAATTAGAAGCCAGGGCATATTGGATAAAATCTGCCATTGCAGGTAAAGACAGATGGAACAATTGCATCCGAATCAAATGTTCCTGACGTAATGCTATTGATTATAATGCAACTGTCTCTCTCCATGGTCCTGTAACAATACAAGGGTAGTAAAAACTGCAACTTTAACCAAGTTCCATTCCTGGCTAATAGTACAGTGATTTAGCTCACTTGTATCATTACAGGGGCCTGCAAACTTAACAGTTACATCGTAAGGGTCAACTTTCTCTCCCATTTTAGTTAAAAGTTACAGCTGTCCATAGTCACCTCTGATGTTATAACTGAAGGTAGACTTTAATTTTAAATGTAGGAGGAGGGGAAAAAAATACTAGGACAGTGGTCCTCCTCAAAGGTGCCATGGCACCCTGTGGTGCCTTGAGGTCCTTTCCAGGGTGCCACAGGTACCAGACAATCATCGCACTGTTAGGCGTGCAAGATAAACTCAGAAATTTTGAATAGGAATCCTTAGTATTTAAATCATTCTGATCTGTTGTGGTCTTTCTGACTTCTTTGCACCAGAAAAAAATGCTCTATTATTTTTCTGTAGTCAAAAAACAAGGGAAAACAAAGAGCTAGCATTTTCTGAGGGGTACCTTGAGTTTACTGAAGGGTGTCTTGAGCCAAAAAAGGTTGAGGATCACTGTACCTAGATAAAAAAGGATAACTGGAAATTACAGCAGATAAAAATCAGTCATGCTCTCTATTTGATAAAGCCCACACCTGACCTAAGAAAATCTGTGATAGTGATTCACTTTGGAGCTCATGTCACAAAGTATTATGAGAAGTGATCATTGCTTATGGTTCCCTAGAGTAGTACTGAAGATAGAAAAATCGATCTCATTAGACAGACTGAAGAGAGGTTTCTATGATCAACTTACTGCACCTTCTAAATATAAGAACTTTACAGGTTGCACCAGAAATTCCTACGTTGAAAGGATCACACTTTAGGGGTGGGCAATTATTGTGACTGAGAGTGCAGGACAGGATTTACACATAAAAATAGCCTGTTGGGCATTTAACTGGCCATTTGCATCTACCAGTACCTATTTTATAAATGAACTCTTGCCATTAGCTTGTGCAAATTAGACACACGTCTGTCTAGGATTTTGCATGCACAATTTTGCCCTTCTCCTTTTGAAAACAAACAAGCAAACAAAAACAAAACCAACAGGCCTGAATATTTCTATCAAGTTCAGATGCTGTTGCAAAGGGCAAAGTTTAGTGCACACAGAACACAATACTCTCAATACACGTATATATTTGCATACTTGTTATAAAAGACTTTGAAGCAGCTTTGAAAAATTGTTAAACAGATGTGAAACATAAATGCATAGCTTCTTAAAAAAACAAGTTAGTATTTGGTTCATACAAGTGAAAAATGAACTGTGCTTGCACTAAATCACGCAAAGAGGCACTTGGCATCGTCTTATCTTCTCCACAGTTTGACATAGCACCTCCATTTTGACATGCCTCTACCCTTGTGCTAGGCCTGAACTTCCAACTGTTGGGAAGGGAAATGAGGAATATGATTTGAACTTTTATTGTCTTAATCATGACATACATTTAGGATCTCTGAAGTGAAGTTTGCATCTTTACTATTGGTCATCTCTTCTACTTCATGTAATACCATGTTCTTTTCATCATTATTCTGGTGGACATGGTAGAATATCGTAACATACACAGTACAACCAGCAGTGCTAGAAGTATTTGTTGGTTGATGCTTCTAGTTTTTCATTTGACCTGAATTCATGCACTAGAACAATGATGCTCAACCTTTTATCGCAGCAGGCCAGATTGGCAGCGCCCAGTCCATACATGTGCCAGAGCCAACTGTTGTTCCCAATCTGGCACTCAGGCAGGCACAGAGGGCATGACTTGGCCATGTAGAGGGGGTAGGGGGCATTGACCTTGCCCTATGGAGAGGGAAGGGGACATGCCTCCAGCCCTGCTGGTGTAGGGGGGAGAGGAGTGACAGGTCACAACCTGGCTCTGCAGGGAGACGAAGAGGGCATGGCATGGCCTGCCCTGTGGTGGGAGAGAAGGGGTGTGATCAGACCCTAACCTAGCCCCATGGGGGGGAAGGAATCATAAAATCATAGAATCATAGAAGTAGGGTTGGAAGGGACCTTGTAGATCTTCAAGTCCAACCCCCTGCCTAGGCAGGAAAAAAAACTGGGCTCAAATGATCCCAGCTAGGGAGGCATCAAGCCGCCTCTCAAAGGTCCGGCGGGCAGGGAGGGGGACCGGTTCCCTTGGAAGTTGGTTCCAGATCCTAGCCACCCTAACTGTGAAGGAGGTGTGGCTCAGCCCAGCAGGGGAAGGGGGCATGGCCAGGTCCCAACTTGACCCTGCAGGGAAGGAAGGGGGCATGGTCCAGCCCCAATCCAGGAAGGTGGAGGTGTGGCCGAGCCCCATGGGAGAAGAGGTCATGGCCAGGCCTTCTGGGAAAGGCCTTCCACCAAATTTTCTTACCTGTGGGGAGCACCATGGTCCAGATGTGATGGCTCCATGGACCATTTTTAGCCCAGGGGCTGGAGGTTGAGCACCCCTGCACTAGACTAATGCTATTCCAACCCAATTTATCTCCTGTTGGTTTTTCATAATATACATGGCCTATTCAGTGAATTGACGAGTTCCTGAATGTCAGGCTTTTCTTTAAGTGCCCTAGTACTTTGATTTAGGCTGGCCCCACCAACCCTCTTCTTTAATATTAAAGCCATTCTTAAATATCACCTGTTTTTAAATAAATACATTATGTTCATGTCACCTTTTAAATAGTTTATAATATAATTACTGGAAAGATATCCACCATACCTAGAAGAGGCATCTAAGATGACCAGATAAAAGCCATACTGTACATTCTATTTTATTTTCTTATTTGTATTTTTAAACACAGTAGGGAGAATAGTATAGTCTTCATAGAAACAGGCAACCTTACTTAGCTTAGTATTGTTCACTTAGCATGAACCTGAAGCCTTGTGATGACAACGTATTTAAAAAGTTATTTCTTCATTTCTTATATACCTCATTACAATGTATAATAAAAATAGTGGGAAAGATGGACATCTCTCCTCTCCCCAATGGTTTTAAATGAAAATAAGTAATTAATTCAAAGCAGGAAGTCTTCTTTATGCCTTTAATTCTCAGTTCTTTTTGCAGTAGCACAGCACGGATACTCAGTACAACCCAAAATGATAATCTAAATGTTAACAAGTTGCCATTAAAGAATGATGACCATTTTCAAAGTACAAGTAATCCCTGACACGCCATAAAACATGATGGAAGACATGATACTTTATTCATCCTAGGGCTTCTTTATCAATTCTTTGTCAAAGCAGTCAGGGCTCAAGTACCTCATCTGAAGCATGTTAGAGCTGACTAGTAAATTAATTAGTATAAGCAATTAAGAGTAAGTGTGTGTATGTGCATATTTGCATCTATGAAGTATGAAAAGTTGGTTCAATAGAGCATTAAAAATGGTTTTCAAGTAGTTGAAATATTCTACCTTTTTTTACCCAACTTCTTCCTTGGAAGCCTAAAATAAGGTGATTCAGGGACTCAGAAAATACCAGTGTAGTGAAATCTAAAAGCTTCTTTATTATGGGACACCAACCTGAGAAGACCAGTTCCAACGGTGCACCAAAGCACAGCACAAAATTCTTCAGTGTCACTAGAAGATTGCCTCTGCTAAACAACCCACATCTGCTCATCCCACCTATGATTTCTTAGGATGAGGTTTCTCTATGGGTTAACTGAACACAAGAACATAGTGATATGAATCTGCACCGACCCAAAATATTGTCACCGTAGTGCCAGCTATTGGAATCTCATGGCAAAAACAGGTATTGAATGTAAAAGCTTATGCTCCAAAACCACTGTTCCCTCCCCACTTCAGCTAGAAAAGGGACCAGTGCTGAAGGGCTGATAGGATTTGTGTTAATGTATGGTGCACCCGTAATCAACATTTCTAATTGGAAAAATTATTCAGTAGATGAGTTTTGAGCAACATTTCTTCTATTTGGCTAAGAGCTCCAAATACAAGAAGTGAAGAAATGTTTTGCCATTATAAATGGCCCTGAAACCTTAAATCTCACATCTGTGAGTATCCCCAGACCCTGAAGTGTTCATAGTAAGAATTAAACTTTGTGGTCCAGGGGGACATTCTAATTGTCTGGATGAGGAGGTTTTGGGGGGGCTTTTTCTGTGCATTATAAAAACATTTCTGAGAGAATCATTTTCTTTGTTAGTGATTTCCTGTTTGAGTCTATTTCCTTTTTACCTTGGTCCATAAAATCGGTCCCATGATTTAATCATGTGCTGGGATACAAGCAACAGATTTCTTTATAATTATACTTTTCTGGCTATGACCCTTAAAAAAAAAGATGAACATATTTCAGCTAAGAGGGCAAGGCAAGGGGGGGAAATAGGAATGAATGTGACTAGTATGAACATGCAGATACACTCCTTTCCTTTCTAACAAAAAAGCTGCAGCAGTTCAGCCTATTTTGGGTCTAGCAATGATAGAAAAATAAACAACAGAAGGCATAGCCACAGGTATCCTCCTTAGGCAGTTAATTCAGGGGAGTGTTTGCAGCATTGTTGGGAATTTACCCTTAGATACCCAAAATACACTGAAAAAAATAGAATCAACAAGGACAGGTG
Source organism: Gavialis gangeticus (assembly GCF_001723915.1). Taxonomy (NCBI): domain Eukaryota; kingdom Metazoa; phylum Chordata; order Crocodylia; family Gavialidae; genus Gavialis; species Gavialis gangeticus. The sequence goes on from NW_017729009.1 coordinate 21,393,514, forward strand.
AACTGAAAGTCAGCATCACTTGTAGAAGACTTCCTCCCAGCTGGTTTAACATCAAACTACACTGCATCAGTTGCTACCAATGCTACCATCAGAATATTGTTTGTGAATATGAACTGGCCACAGCACCAAGCTCTGCTTTTCCTTCATGAAATGATCTGATCATTAATAGCATCTGCCTCACTGCAATGATAAGGCACCTGATCTATCAAAAGTGGTTTCCTGTTGTACTATTATTACTGCCAGTAAGAGCAATGGCAGTGGTGACAATATTAGCCGTGAAAGCATAGGCTTGCAGCTCAGTGTAGCTCCTTTTGGGAGAATAGCTCCTCTCCAGATAGAATTGCCCACTTCTAGCTAATGGCCACAGCCACACTGGACATTTCCCCAAGTCATTCTAGGATGGGGCAGCAACTGTGTTATCATTTATGGAAGGGAGAAAAGCTGCAAAGAACAAGTGTAGCAAACCCCCCAGTTTTTCTTATAGATATGCATTCCCTTCCCTTCCCCAATTATTTCTGGTTTTTCTTTCTCTCCCTCTCTATTCCCTATAGACAAGTATAAGCGAGCTCAGACTTAAGGTAAGCTTTAACATTTTTATTTTGGTAGCAAGTTTTTGGTTTTATATTGTATTATTATTAGGTTTGTATTGATTCTTACTGTTGTATATTGTATTATTATCATTTTCGCATTAATTTTTATTGTTTCATATGGATACTGTATGGTTTAGGCCTGTGTTTGTAAGTAAACCAAAGTAATTTCAAGTTTCCATTTTGTATGTCAAGTCTCCATCTTGTGTCCTCTGCCCGGGCATCCCCTGTGTCGCAACTGTATGAGTCACGTACCCCTCCCATGTAAATTGGTTCCTAGATGAATGAGAGTCATTAGGAATGATTGAAATACACTGGTAGCAGGCCTCTACTGAGTGGCCAGTAATGACTGGGCCATCACCTCGCATTGATTCATCCAGGAACCACGGACCTCACTTAGGAACAGAGACAAGAACCCAGCATTTGAAAGACAACAGACCCCACAGAACCAGCAACTCTACCATTGTACCCCACCATTACAGACACCCGAAACTGCACATCCCTGCATGGAGCACACATGCTCAGTATGCCAGGGGCTGACCCTTGCCTGGGCATGCCTCCTGTCACTAGGGTCACACAAGGACTGCCCCTATAAAAAGGGGCAGTGAAGACACCCCGTGGGATGCCCTCTCCATCTGGACCAGCACCATGCCACACCACCTATCCACCCAGAGGCCCTCCCGGCGACCCCCCTCTGGACAAGGACCCCTTTCCAGCCTGGATAGGTAGCTATCACCCTCCACCCCCTCTTCAACCAAGGACTTCCACTCTGCTTCTCTTCCCTACCTGGACTCCAGCCCTTCCACTGAGTCTCTTTCTCCTGCTGCAAGAGTGTGAGTGTGAGTGTACACCAATAACTTCATAGGGTTGCGTACTGTGTTGTCTGTGAAATAAAACTGTTGCTTGGACCCCTAAGTTGGGTTTTGCTTTACTATGGTTTGGCCCTACTCCAATCTCTGCTCCTCCGCCCTCTAACTTCCATCTCATTTCTCCCTCTCTTGCTTCGGGCTCTCTGCCACCTCCAACGCCTGTCCTGAGCTCCTCTCTGCCTCCAAACCCCCTGTTTCTTTGCCACTGTCTTATCCCCACTGCCTTTTCCTTTTCCCCTGAGCAACCAGGTTTCTGCCTCAGTTTCTTTCCTGGCTGTCTCCTCCTTGCCACCACTTATCTCCCCCCCCACAATATCTCAGCTGTCTGCCTCAGTTTCCAGCCCCTGTCTACCTTAAGTAAACCTGAGCCTCAGTTCCTCAGCCAGCTTCTCTGTAGTCCACTGGTTCTAATCCTGGTTGTGGCAATTTTCACTCCCTACACTTTAACTCTCTCTCTCACCTGAACCTTCTCCCAAGTATCTCAGCTACCCCAAGCACACACATACACACTGTACCATCCAAGTTAGGAACTTACCTGAGTGCATGTGTAGGTGGGTTGTATGTGTGTGAACTGGTGAATGTGTGGGTACACATATATACATGTCATTGTGTGCATGATATACGAATTAGTGATCTGTGTCAAACTTTTGGGGTGTACAGTGCATGTGCCTAAGCTGGTCTGGATGTGTATGTGCCAGAGCTGGTAGTGTATATGTGTATGCACCTAATTGATTTGTGTGTTTGTATATGTGCAATTGTGTCACACCCTCCTATCTAACAGCGCAATATTGAGATCTGAGAGTTGGCCGGACCCCAAAGGGCAACACAAGGAGTAAGAAGAAAAATGCCATAATCTCAGGACTTTCAAAGTACACTTGGTTAAAATCTCTGATATGGTCCACACATTAAATTCATATTTGTTTATAAAAATCAACAAATTTCAGATCAGATCTTGAACCAGCCTAGATGTATCTGCACTGCTTGAGTATCTCAGTAACCCTTGCCAGCCTTTTGCAGTTTTCCCAAAATCAGGTGTCTTGGGGTAAACTGAGGCTAAAGGCATATGGCCAAAAAGCAGCCTGCTGGTGATCTTGCACTAGCAGAAAAGCTTCTGAGGGACTATCCCTTCCAGCCTAAGAAAGAATAACCCTATTATTTCAGTAACATGTGCAAGTGATTCCCCTGGTCTCTGGTGAGGCATGACATGGCTCCTGCCTCCCAACTGGTGCACTGTGTGCAATCTGAAGTTTCAGCCCCCCAAGTATAGTAATTTCATTATGTTAAATGCCCAACCATAATTTCATGGACCATTTTTTCAAAAAGGCTTTAACTCAGTGAGTAAAACAGCTCTCTTTTTTGCACTTCAAGCATCAGACATTCCAGCTTTCTGATTTAGACTTATATTTGTCAAAACTAATTGCATTTATGAAGAGAAAATTAATAGCAGAGGGTGAAAACTGCATTTGACATGCTGATTTTGAAATATGGCTATGCTTTATTATTACTGTGTAAAAATCTCAGAAATACTCAAGACAGTTACATGTCTGGGTAATAGAGAGGGTCAGCATGAGATGCAATTTTGGGGAGCATCATAGCAAGAGGAAATTAGGAACTATTTCCAGCTGTGGACAGAAGCACCCTGGTGGGTTTTGTCCTTGATCTGATCTTTCCTTGCCCAATGCAAGTCCCTTAATTTTCGTAATCCGTGAGTGCTTCTAACCCAATATAGGACTTGTAGGAAGCAGTACACTGCTCCATTACAGAGCTTTTTCTAAAGAAACATGATGAGACTTCAAATTTATAGGAATTATATGGGGCAGAGCTGTACTGCTACCTAGTACATCCACAGGTGGCAGATAGTAGAATGACCTTCAGGGAAGGTTAGCTGTGAAATAAGCAGGGGGAGCTCTGAAGAATAAGCAGTCGTGGACCAAGCAGTGGCAACACTGGATGTGATGAGGATAGCAGATGACAATTTCTTCCCTCCTGAAAAGCCACATATATCCTTTGATGGTGCTGTGACATGGCAAGTACAGGTTGCCACTACAATAGGCCTTAAGTCTGCCTAGCCTCCAGCCATGTGTCTACAAGTCTGCAGTGGCAAAGCAGGCAGAAGAAGATGTTAGAATCAACACCTGCAAAGGCAGATGAAGGCTGCAATGGAATGCGATCCTCAGTTGTCTTGGTCTCCTTGTCTTTGGATCAAGGCCAGTTCTGTCAAGAGCCATGTGGAAGCTGATGTGCAGCAGCTTCTCCATGATAAAAAGTCATGCACAGCCATCTTTCATGAAAACAACTTTTTCGGCACTTTCCTCACGTCATTTGGCAACCAGCTAATGGCAACAATAGCAGGATTATGAGGTCTGGAATCTCCTAGTCATGAACTGGCGTGAAGGTGGAAGTCACAAGAGGGTTAGCTAGCACTTGGACAAGACAGGATTATGATTCAACAGCTCTAACTGACTGAGCATCCCTTTTCAGGATTTGCTCTGTTCATCCCACATGGGGAGCAGGGTAGAAAAGGTGCCCTAAACATAGCCTGTCTACTCCTTGAGTGGATATCTGCATCTGGTGAGATCACCTTTACTGCAGTCAAAAATACCAGTGAAGATGCATCATCATTTTCAGGACCTGAAACATCAGGCTCCTCATGGATAGCCCTAATAGTGAACACCCAGAGCACTGCACTGCAATCATGGCCTAATAACTCAGGCAACACAACATCCACATGGTTGTGCTGAGCAAAACCCAGTGAGCAGGAGACGGGCAGCTCAAAGAATACGGAAGCAGCCATACCTTTTTCTGGAAGGGCAAACAGGAAGGAGAACACCAACTTCATGTCATGAAGAATGAACTCAGAAACCAACTCAATGAGTTACCTATTGGACTTAATGGGCACCTCACGGCTCTGCCTCTTAAACTGGCAGGGAACCAATTTGCCACTGTCATCAGCATGTAGGTCTCAATTCTTGATGCCACCAATGAAATAAAGGAGGAATTCTATACCAACCTTGACCAAGTCCTTTCTGACATTTTGGAGGGAGACAGACTTACTCTTCTCCATGATTTCAATGCCAGTGTCATAAAGGACTCTAACCTCTGGAAAGGAACCAGCAAAAAGGAAGAAGTGGAAAACATTAACTCTGATGGCATCCTCCTCTTGACCAATTAAGTAGAACATGGACTCACCACCAACAACACCCTGTTTTGCCACAAAACAGGCACAGGACATCATGGCAACACCCACAATCTAAGAACTGGCACCTGATTGACTATGTCATCATCCATGCCTAACATTGCAAAGATGTTTGCATCACCTGAACTATGCTAAGAACTGATGATTGCTGGACTGATCACTGATTCATCCATTTGATTATGTCACTCAAACTGGCTTCCAAATGATAGTTGCAGCAGAAGCAATGCCGATGGAAGATCCATGTTGAAGGACTCAAGGACCCAAACAAGTGAGACTTCTATCACCAGTGCCTCAACAAAAAACTGGTGAACTCCAATCAACAACAATGGGACAATATTAGCAGCATTTGGTGTTCCCTCAAGGCCACTGTCATCAGCTCCTGTGAGGAGACTCTTGATTCTGTACCAGGAAACATCAAGACTTGTCTGATGAGAATGACCAGGAGATCCAAGAGTTGATCAATCACAGGTGAAAGGCTTTTTGTGCTTGGCAAAATGACACCAACTCCAAGCAAAAGAAATCGAATCTCCAACAAGCCAAGGCAAAATTCTAAAGGAAGACGTACAATATACAGAACAAATGATGGGAAGACAAGGATAAGGAGATTCAACATCTCATTGACATTCATGATAAGCATGGTTTCTTCAGTTGCCAAAGCCATCTATGGCCTGAGTACTCAGGGACAACCCCCTTACGACCTAAGGATGGAAGAGACTTGATCAAGGAAAGGGGAGCCACCAATGTCCATTGGAAGGAGCATGTTGAAGACCTTCTCAATCAAGACTGTTGTTGACAAGAGTGTTCTCAAGTCCATCCTGCAATACCCAGTCAGAGACAGAGACAATCTTCAAACCCCTCCAACCCTTGATGAAATGAAGGAAGACATCAAGCAGATGAAAAATGACAAGGCATCTGGAACAGTTGGCATCCCACATAAATCTTCAAGCAGGGAGGGAGGAGCTCACATCACAGCTTCATGCTATCATCTTAAGAATCTGGAATGATTAGGAAATCCCAGATAACCTCAGGGATGCAATGATTGGGATAATTTTCAAGAAAGGAGACCAGTCCAACTGTGGAACTACAGAGGGATCACCTTGCTGTCCACCACAGAAAAAATCATTGGGAGAACCCTCCTGATCTGTCTCCTTTTACTTGCTGAAGAGCTACTCCTGGAATCTCAGTGTGTGTTTAGGGCATCAACAGGCACAACTGACATGATCTTCACAGCGGTCAGCCCAAGGGCTTTGGGTCTACGCAGAATAAGGTATCTAGGTCATAAATCCAGTGCCAACACATACAAGAAAATGGGACTGATGCTTAACATTCAGAAGACTAAGATCCTCCACCAACAAGCTCCTAATGAACAGTTCCTAGCTCTGATAGTCCAGATCCAACACCAAGCTCATGGTTTGTCAAGTAGTTGTGATTTCCACCTTACTATAGCAAGCTGAGCCATAGGCAATGTACAAGAGACTCCTCAAGTAGCTGGACAAGTATGTTGGAGAAAATGCCTGTGGAACATCCTTAGAATCCAGTGGGAAGACAGATGCACCAATGTTAGCAACCTCCTGCAAGCAAACACCATGAGTATTGAGGTGATGATCACCTGACATCAACTTTGCTAAGCTGGCCACGTCATCTGGATGTCTAACTCAAGACTCCCAAAGCAAATTTTATTCTCCCAGCTCAGCCAAGGCGTATGCTAAAAAGGAGGGCACTTCAGAGACATCCTCAAGGTCAACTTAAAAATATGCAACATCTATGAAACTTGTGGGATACTATCACCCAGGACCATCCCAAATAGAGGAAAAGTCTGCTGCAGGGATCTCAGTACTTTGAAACCTCAAGACAACAACAGGACATGGAAAAGTGGAAGTGGCAAGAGTGTGTCATGATCAAATCAAGAATCCAGCACCACCTACCCCACACAGAAACACACATCCAAGCTACAGTGGAGTCTGACAATCCCAGATAGGCCTCATCTGCAATCTTCAGACACACAGATAAGACAGTTATGGAAGACAGTCATCATCAACTGTGAGAGATTGACAGAGGAGGAGGAAGAAGAAGATAGTAGGAATTGTCATATGGAAATGGAAACAGGTCCTAGTACAAGTCATTCTCTTTAGCACTTGGCAAGCAAGGTCATTATAAGGCAAAGATTCTCAGTGTGATGAAGCCACAAAGGGGAAATGAAGATGAGGAACAACATGCCCTTCCCATATTACTAGGCCATCTCAGCCAGATGGGGAAGGAAGGAGAGTTTCGGATGATAGTATAGTAAAGGATTAGAAGGGCCCAGTATGGAAATGGTTAAGAACCACAATATTCTCCCCAACATTAAGAAGCTATAATTTTAAAGAAACAGTTCACACAACCTCATAACCGTGCCTTAACCTTTTACTTCCCATCAAAACCAACGTTTTGATTTCTGAAGGAAAATTCAGACCTTGCATAAAATGTTTCATTGATCCATTGATTAACAGCTGTCAGGAGCATACTAACTGCCACTAAAACCAGCAATAATGAGTTAGAGCAAGTGTATTTAAATTAAAGCTGTAGTGAAGTTAATGCCATTGCAATTAGGTGTTAAGGGCCCTCTGAAACACTACAGTTCACAGCTTGTTAATACTTGCTTCAGCTTTATTTTTGTTTCTCTCACAGAAAATATAGTGATAATAAGGAACTGAGGGTTTCGGTTCTTTAGTACATTGGCACTTACAAATACTCAAAGCTGTGTGAAGCTTTGGTCCCAGATTTGATTCAGCAGAGATTCGGCCCAATTCAGTGGCCTAATCTCTGAATCCAAATCGAGTCAGGAGACCCTTTAATCTCTCCGAATTGAATCGGAAGCCTCCAAATCAATATGGAGAGTTTTGGAAAGATTCAGAGATTCGGAAAAGAGAAAGCTTTAAACATTTTTTCTACATACCTCAAGGTACAAGACAGCTCGTGAATGCTGTGATGCTGGGGTGCATGGAGTGTCCCACAGAAATGCAGGGGGCTCCCCGGTGCGCTCGGCAGCAAACCTGGAAGTGGACCAGAAGCACTTCTGGTTCACTTCTGGGTCTGCCAGAGACTGCATCCTCCCCCCCACCCCCGTACCTCCCCTGGCTCAGTGACTGGTGCCTTCTGGGTCTGGGGGGGCACCCAGGGTCACCCCACAGCCGACCACTGAGCTAGGGGAGCAGAGGAGGGGCCCTCAGTATGCTCCCCAGTAGACCTGGAATTGGACCGGAAGTATTTCCGATCCATTTCCATGTTTGCCACTGAGCACGCGGGGATCCCCCTGTGCTCCTGTGGGATACTCCATCCAACCCACCGTTGCAGCATTCATGAGCCACACCTGGTACTTCAAAGTATGCAGAAAAAACATATAAAGCTGTGTCTATGGCCAAATCGCTGATTCTCTGAATCAGCATCGAATCTTCAGATTTAGATTCAGATGAATCAAATGGGGAACAGTGATCCAAATCAACAAATCGAATTACTATCCTCAATTTGGGCTGAATCTGAATCCAAATCAAATGCAGGCCATTTTGCAAACCCCTAATACTTAATAGATTCTTTTGTGGGGCAGGAGTGTTGAACTCCTGTCTCATAGACACTTCTTCTCTCGTACTTTCCTCTGTGGATCTGCACTTCCCTAAGGGCTGCTCTAGCTCCCGCCCTAGCCCGAGCCACTGTAGGCTTGTTCCTGCATTTCTGGGATATCTGTCTGGTTATAAAACTGATTTAGCCTAGCCAGGTTAGACTAATCTGCAAAGATTGAATCAATTCAGGCTCAGGCTTTTTGAATGTCTGTCCCTAGCCTGTGAGACAAAGCCAAAATGTGTGTTGCTGCTGTCCATTACTCTAGACCAGTGGTCTCCAAAGTGGGGTGCATGCACCCCAGGTGGTGCGCAAGATGATCCATTAGGGTGCGGGAAGAAAATATTAGAACTTCTATTTATATTTATATAAATATACATATATTGGGGGTGCGTGCTCAAAATTTTTTTACTGATAGGGGTGCGTGATCAAAAAAGTTTGGAGACCACTGCTCTAGACGATAACTGAACCAGATTATGCTCTCACTTACACTCAGTCAGGCCAAGCTGGTACAACCCTCCTGGCGATAAGTGAGGAAGACAAATTGGTTTATGCTTATTAGTCTCTCGTTTCCATGAGTATCAGTCACACCATTTTTATTTAAATTAGGAACTTATGTCAGTTCCACAGATTCAATTTCTAGTTGAAAGAAACTTCACAACTGAGGCGCGTCATCTGTTTTTCATTAGCTACACTCTTTATTCACTTATCTGCTGTAATTAGGAATTTTTCAATGCAGGTTGTAAAATGGGTGACACAGGAGTTGCCATGGTAAATAGTTACATATACTCCTTCTTCATGCCGCACCACACTAAGGAGATCTATTTGGTAAGTGTACTAACCATAAAAAAAAAATAATTCTCAAATTTTTTTTTTACTATATATCAAGCCATAAGGGTTCCAAATACTCTATTTTTAAGTTGTAGTTCAACCTGTGCAACTCCCCATAATAAACTGGCTACATAAGAAAGGAATACGTTGAATGGGAAATACTATTAAATATAGGCAACCTAATCTGTTCCTTCTATGCAGTAGTCATATTTTCCAAAGCCTGGAAATGACATTTGCTGGTGTAAGTCTCATGAGTGCATATACAATGATGCATTTACCCATCTAACCTTTTATATGCAGATTCATTGAAACTCATTTGTTGTCTGACTCCATTAGCAGAGTTTCAGCAGCACACTAAGAGTAGATTTCCATTACACGACTGGCCCAAATTCCTATATGTGGGGCTAGGTGCTAGGGATTAGATCCTGGGTTCTAGTTTCACACAGGCTGGCAGCTGCCCACTTTTCAATGAGTTAAATCACTCAATTACTTTCCAGTGTCTTCCCCACAATACCCTACTGTGGGCCCAGACAGGCAGGTTTCCAAGGCATGACTGGGGCCTTTGGGTGCCACTGCAGTATCAAATAATAAGCTATACTCCATATTTGGAACCAGGGGTTTTAAGGAGCTTTATTGCACGGTTGGTATTATCCCAATCACTCACATAGGGAAACCGAGTCAGAGAGATCAAAATTGTTACATACCCCAATTTGTTTATCAACAGATCACTGAGAGAGTGCAAAACAAACATTAAAGGTAAAGTCCTGGTTGCACTGAAGGCCATGGAAAAGCTCCAGTTCCTTTCACTGCAGTCAGGAGTCCTGACACCCATTCCTTGAAGCAAAGTATTACCGTTATTTAACTTCTTTAACACAAAGACAAAGGCCCTGTTTCAAACTTATACCCACAACCTTCCTCACTGCACCACTAATCCCAATTAACCCACAATACCCACGTATTTGTTATTCGTGGAGAGAGCAAGCAAGATATAAAGATAAAAGAAATGAAATGTGGCAGTAAGCCAGAGGGATAAAGATGATTCTTGTGTTTGCTTGTCGTAACCATGTTTGTGGAGAACTTGCTACTCAGATAATCATTCAAAAC
>NW_017729009.1:21408694-21409231 GCF_001723915.1 Gavialis gangeticus
CTGAAGAAATGTGGCAGTAAGCCAGAGGGATAAAGATGATTCTTGTGTTTGCTTGTCGTAACCATGTTTGTGGAGAACTTGCTACTCAGATAATCATTCAAAACCCCCAAAAGTTTCCAAGCTAAACAAGTAACCTATAATCCAATGCCTAACATGATGCATTTATGAGAATAACCTCTGTAGCTAGCCGCCATCCTCCTGTGTTCCTCAAGGATCTAGGTTTAGTCAATGCTACAGTTCTGGAAAAAAATAGTGTCATGGAAGACAAAAATTTCATAAGCTGTCAAGATAAATTATTTCCTAATCAACTCTTTCTGCTCTGTGAAAATTATAACATTTGAAACATTTTTGGCCCTAAACATTTCAAATTTCAAGTGGTAGAAATCTTTCAAGCTCAGATGTTTTCACCAGCGACTTGGGTAAAACTTTTTCCAAGTTTTCATTTTAAGAGCTATGAAAAATTTCCACAATTCTCAAATGATAACACTGGGGGCTTGTTTGTTCCCCCCCCCCCCCCCCCCCCCCCCCCCCCCCCCC
>NW_017729009.1:21409413-21426937 GCF_001723915.1 Gavialis gangeticus
CATTAGTTTGTTTTCACCTTCAAGTCTCACTGGTCGTCTTAGCCCCTGGAGTCACTTTTTTAAGCGAGTCAAATGTGATGGTAACTATCACATCTGGGATTATAATCATATCCTTTAAATGATCTGGTAAAGGAAGGCAGTTCTGATAGCAGTATCATAACTCTAATAATGCAGTAATATCTTCTAGCCACAGTCTCACAGTTTTATATTACACATGAAGGAACATTTTTCCCCATTGATCACAAATTTCAGAAGTTGATGATTGATGCAATCACATGTCTCAAAATATTGGCCACATCAGCGCTACAGCAACAAAGTGTTGGGAAATCGCTACAGGTGAAGTGAGCATCTAATGAGAGGATTCCAAATCCTCTGTAAACTCATGAATCTATGCATCTGCCTTGGCTCACCTACAGGGTAAGGGGATTTAAAGTAGGCCAGACACTGAGATACTGAACTGCTATGCAGATTAGTGTCTCCAGACCAGAAAAGTCTCAAAAAGAGTTTGTGGAACTTGAGAAGGGGAAACTCTTCCAGCCTGTTGTTTGAGCTACTGTTTCTAGGCTCCACCTGTCCCAGCCACTCTAGTACTGAGAGATGTGGACTTCATTCTGGCTAACCACACATCACACCTCTTGATCTGAGTGCTCCTGCCAGCATTACTGGATCTAAACTTTGCAGCTCGTGTCTAACCTCAACCTCTTTAATTCTCTAAAGCTTGACTGGATATATGGCTTGCATTGAATTTCTTATACAGATTTGTCTGCCAATCTTAAACTGACTCATCAGTCTGAAAATGAAAAGAAAAAAAATAGTAGTTTTTTAAACTTCAAAAATAATGCAGCTCAAGTTTGATTTGTGTGAAGCTGTAGGCTGGTTCTTATTGGTTTGATTGGTGTGAAGCTGTAGGTTGGTTACTACTATAAACTAGTACCTCTCTCATTTCTTCCATGTGCCTATCAGAAGAATACTGATCCATGAATCTGTGGGGCATACTATACTATGTTTTACACCATGTGTTCCTTATTCTTAACTCCACCTTTAGTTATTGTAATAGTTATGAATAGAAATATTATAATGGTTATGAATTCCCACTAGAACCCATTATGTTGACAGTTATCAGAAGGGCCTGCGATGCCGAACAATTCAGTTCCAAGAGAGGCTATGTTGCTATGTATTATTCAACATATAGCAATGAGGCATTTAAAGTATTTCAGACATTTTTCTCAGCTACTGCTATGTGTACTTAAGAATCAGTACATCTGAAGTAATAGCAAGTGTTTTCAGGAGACAGTCTGAACTTGGCAAGTTAGTCTTATTTATTCCTATCTTTCTGATAAAAAAGAAGGGAGAGGCTCCAATGCTGATTGTGAAGAAACTTTCAATATCTCTAGGAAGATTTAAAAATTATTTTTTCCGCTACATAAACTGAAATGAATCCAACTAAAGTGCAAGTTTGTTTGTGGCAAATGGGAGCTTTCTGCAGTAGTCCCTGAGAATCCAATTCAGGGAAAAAGGCTCACTTTTGAGTAACATTTCCTAGTGCTAAAAAAAGATCTCTCCAGACTACCTTCTATTTAACCACTCTTGTACTTCTGTGTTCATAGATTGGTACCATGTTTTTATTGACAATTCACTTAGTGCCCATTTCCCTTTTATAGCTAGAATATTGGGTATCACTTTTTAAAGAGAGTTTATTCCCACCTGTGACCTGGATTTGTAAACGAGTCAAGATTGTATTGAAAAATATGTTGACTTGGACAAGACTTTAGATTGTGCTCTAAGTTATGGATATAGTTAAGTCCCTGGAGCTCCATACTTTTCTGAATAGATGTGCTTAGGTAATTCCTGACCTGGGATCTGAATTTGGCCATTGACAACTATTGCACTTTTTTTTTAAGCTAACAACTGGGTGTCATGCTTGGAGAATGCTAAGTGGTGCTGCCTCAAGCCAAAAACAGAGCAGCCTTATGAACACTGATGAACAAAACAAAAAAAACAAAGCAAAGCTGGTGGAATAAAATTAAAAAATAAGAACTAAGACAAAACAAACAGGAAAAACCAACATGGAACAGAGGGCCAGGTTTGTATGGACCAGTGCTGTGGACTAACTTGGGGATATACATTTTCCTACTGAGTAAAATGGTGCTAAGGAATAGTACCTACTGGTCAATGCACGTCCCAGACCTACACGTGCTGGCTTACAACATGTATGGAGAGGAAAAGAAGGAACTGTTCTTAGGGAGGGAGAAGGCTGCCACTTCTTTTGGCAATTGTTGAAAGACATCTAGAGTTGGATTGTTGTTGTTGCATCCTCAAGAAGCTAAAGCCAGGAGTAGACCAGAAAAGAAGAAAACAGGCTAAAGCAGGGAGACTAAACAAGTCACCTGCATACAGGGAAGTACAAGTTGATTGGGCCTTCTCAGACTTCTTCGAAATGCATCTGCACAAGCTCTCTGAAGGAAAGTTTACCCTAAAGAGCTTACCTGGGTTAGCCATCAATTCATCAGGATTTGCTGGATCATTCCAGCCCAGAAGGAGGTTGCTCTAGCTCTTTAGAAGCTGGCTGCCTTCGTTATCTGCCCTGGATTAATACAGGTAACTGGTAGGGCTGTGCGAAGCTTTGGTATTCGATTCAGCGGAGATTTGGCCCAATTTGGTAGCTGAATCTCCGAATCCAAATGGAAACAAAGGACCCTTTAATCTCTCCAAATCAAAATTGGAACCCTCCAAATCGATTTGAAGGGATTTGATGATTCAGACATAGAGACAGCTTTAAATGTTTTTTCTACGTATCTCTAGGTAGCAGGCGGCTCGTGAATGCTGAGATGCTGGGGTGAATAGAGCATCCCACAGGAGCACGGGGGGTTCCCCAGCATGCCCGGCAGCAGACCTGGAAGTAGAACAGAAGTACCTGCGGTTCACTTCTGGGTCTGCTGGGGAACACGCTGGGGGGCCCCCCCTGCACCCTCCCAGCTTGGCAACTGGTACCTCCTGGGCCTGGGAAGGGCACCCAGGGTCCCCCTGCGGCCAATCACTGAGCTGAGGGGACACAGGGAGGCCCCCCAGTGGACCTGGAAGTGGACCAGAAGTACTTCCGGACCATTTCCGGGTTTGCCAGGGAGCACATGGGAGGCCCCCCCCCGCCACGCTCTTATGGGATGCTCCATGCACCCCAGCAATGCAGCGTTCACAAGCCATGCCTGGTATCTCAAGGTATGTAGAAAAAAAACATTTAAAACCGTGTCTATGTCTGAATCGCTGATTCTCTGAATCAGCATTGAATCTTCAGATTCAGCTGAATTGAATCAGGGAAAGTGATCCAGATCAATGGATTGAATCACTGTTCTCAATTTGGGCTGAATCTGAATCAAATAAGGCCCGTTTTGCACACCCCTAATAACTAGCTGACCAGTTTGGAGCTTGCGAGCCAACGGTTGGTGCCTGAAGGGCAGCGGCTCATGAGGTCGTTACTGCTGTGCTTTGCCTACGGGGAACGGACATGGCTAACCCTCTGTGCAAAAACCGGCTTTGACAAAAGGAGTTCCCAAACTATACTGGTGCCCACTGTTGGCTTACCACAAGCACAACAGTCAACTGCAAAGATCCTGCTTGATCATTGTGTAGGCCTTGGGCAACTGTAAATGCAAGCTCATGCATTCTTACATGAAGTAGCAAGGTGCTTGGGACTTGAATCACCTCCAGCAACATGTTTATCCATAGCAGTGGTTGGCAGCCTTTTTTCAGCTGACATCAAGAATAGGCCATTCTGGTCAGATGCAGGCCAGCAGACACTAGGACCCAGCCACTGCCACCTCCGCATGCCTGCTGCTGAACGCTGCAGAAACCCACTGGCAGGATCCAATAGCTCTGTGGGCCGGATCTAGCCCGTGAGCTGCTGCTGACTCCTGTTTTAGGGGATATTGCCTTCCCGCTCCTGAAACCACTCTGGGGCAGGCAAAAGGTTTAAATTTCATACCTTAGCAGTTGCAGGGTGTTAGTGGAAGATGCCTTTCATAGACAGAAGGCAAGATGCCCCTAAACGCTCTTGAATTCCTGTGCCCAGTGTTATCCATAATATTGCAATGGGCTATGCCCAGCACATCTGCAGGGGAGAAGAGCAAGAGCTTTCAGTAGTCGTGGTCTCTCGTACTGCCTGTTTGCAGCCCCTGTACACGTAACAAGTCTGTCATCTCTGGGGCAGGCGAGCAAAGGAAGTGAAGGATGCCTTGTGTACCCAGACCCCGCACTGAATCACGTATGTGCTCCTGTGCTGGGGAAATGTGATGCAGCATGCTGTTGATGGACATGTAACAATTTATAGTTTTATTACAAGCTTTAGATACAACCCCTCACTTGTGCAGGCTCTCTCTGGCCCACTCCTCTGCTCCAGATCCTCAGGATATAGGCTCGCAACCTTGCTAGGATTGCAGATTTGATCCAGTATGTCTTAATGTTTTTGCTTTGGTATTTGTGGGGCGGGGAGTGAAGTCAGAAAACAATGCACAACATGAATGATTAAGCACAGAAGGATATGAGGATAGCCACTGGCACAGGATTTCAGCTTTTGGAAAGCAGAAAACAAAGAAAAGAAAAATACAGAAGTAAAGGCCTTTCAATTGCAGCAATAGTAACAGCATTTCTCCTCCCCACCCCCCCAAAAATCAGATTGCAGATTGTTTCACAGCCTCAACAAGCTGCAGAGTTTATTGTTTTGTTTCCCGACTGAAGTCTACAGAAAATAAATATCTGGGGCTCAGGGCATCTACAGATAATGAACATCCAGAGCTGCGAATGCACCCCAAGGTATTTTGGGAATCGTCTCACTGACAGAACAGAAAGTAGATAAAATAGCAGGGAGGAAATATGATCAGCAGAGAGAGGGAGAGACTAGAACAGACTGGTAAGCAATGGGATCTTTTCACCCATCACACAAATAACTGCATGTGAAGTTTAGGAAAGAGAAGATTTCAGCTGACACAGACCTGCCCCACATCTTAGCTCTTAATCAATGTGGTACAGCTAATGAACTTGCAGGTCTATTAGAGATCTATAAAAGTCAGCATTTACCCAATTTTTTTCTTTGCTATTGTCAACTTCCGCCTCAATCTGCAGGTTCAAACAGCCTCTCTAGACAAATTCACCTTTATAGTCACCTTACAGCACGGTGATCATTCACAATCAGATCTTTATCACTTCAGACACATTTGTGGCTAGGATAATAGGAGGCAATTCTTATTCTTTAGAGATGGGTGTTTTGAGGACAGGGAGCACTGACCCCTTGACCTGCTTAGACGGGAGCAATGGATGGTCCACACGCTATGCACACAGCTGCAGAGAGGATGGATCCTCAGTGAGAGCATAGGGCTGCTATATGTGTGGGAAGAAGGCGGTAGGGCAGGAATCAAGGTCACATCAAGTGCAAATCCCCCAGGTTGCCTTGTGTTTGTCCCATTTCTTAAGTTTTTCTGTTGCTTTAATGTGCTGCCCCTCATACCTATTAAGCCAGTTTCATTTTTTTCTTAATCATGAAAGGAAAAATATTGCATCAATTCAGATCACCTGGTCACACATTCAATTAATGGTGTGATGAGAACAAACCACCAAGTTACTACAGATTTTTTGTGGAAACCTTTTGTGGCTTAGTTCTTGTTTTATCACACTATTAATTGACTGAATATGTAGCTGGGTCACAACTTAAGGCGTGACTAACTGGTTAATCACGCCTCGAGTGTAAAGTGTAGATGGGGCTGTTATTCCACATTAACAAAAGTATATTACCATATGGTCTCAATGAAAAATACTGGCTTGTGTGTCAGGATAGAGGAGTGCAGGAGGGGGAAAAAAATAGTTATGCTTCCTCCGTTAGGGAACAAAACAGTGTCATGTAACCAAATCACAAACCAACACTTCCACAGTGTCTACCATGAATTATACTAACAGAAGAGAGATCACAATTTGTAATGTGTCCTAGAGTCCAAAAGGGAAATCTTCACAAACACATAATTCATGTAGCAGAAAAGAAGCCACACTGAGTAATTTGTTTCGTCAGAAATATTTTCTCAGCTTTTTTGATACCATTTCACAATTCACTCAGGTTCACCCACCGGGTACAGTTATATATGCATTGTAAAAATGAATCCAGATCCTTAGCTGGTATAAATTTGCATCACTCCATTGCATCTGGCCCCTGAAGTCTTCCACCCTGAATCTCTAAACCATATAAATATTAACGCAGCGCATTCAGATGCTGACTTTAGTTTCTGTTTATCAACTTACAATTATTTAATCAAGAAAAGGCTCTTGAAATGCATTATCACACTTTGACAGTCATACAGGGAACGGGAGAGAGAGAAAGAAGCAACAGATGGGTAACGGTTGCAGCAGGACAATTCAATTTCCAAACAGTGAACGATCACACACACTTCCCCCTCCCCGCTGATTCCTTTCTTAAGTTCAGCAATAATCTGTTAAACACGCCTCCAATTTGTGAAGAATTTCACAGTGGAAATGTTTCAGGAGGCTTCAGGCTACCGTGGCAAAGCCCAACAATACCAGCCAGTGCAGACTGGACACGGATTTGCACCGGAGGCAAGGCAGCTCCGGGATGCACGCTCCCTTCCTGAACTCACCCGCGCAGAGGAAATTACAGTATTATAGGTTTCTTCAGCAGTTTTATTTGCTCACTAGCTGTGCAGAGAAAGCTGGGCACATGCACAGAAATAGTTACCAAGCCAGAGGAGCTGAGCAAGGGGAGAGGACGACACCTCAGTAGCATCCATTATGTTTGCGCAGTGCCTAACACAATGCAGTTCTCATCCATGACTGGGACTTCAATCCAGCCCCTAACAGTTATCCCAACCTATAGTTTACCACTCATACATGAAAGAGAATGCTATCGAGGTGCTGTTAGGGGGATGCAGACTACTCTTACTCCTTGTGAGAGTGCAAAAGGTCAGAAATTTTCCAACAGCATCTTTCGGGCAGAAGGTACCTATTTGTTGCAATCGAAACAGTTTGCTGGAATGTGCCCATTTCAGCATTATTCTGTTGGAAACCAGGCAGGTTTTTGATGGAACCCTACCTGCCAGACAGGTGTCTGTCAGAAACCTGCTTGATCTCCTGCCAGCTCTCCCACTCACTGCCTGGCAAGCTGGGAGAGGGAGTCGAGAGCTGAGATGCCCTGGGTCCCAGGATTGTAGCTGCTGAGCAGTCTGGACTCCTTGAGTTTCCAGCTATTCAGCAATCTGCGCTCCAGGCTCCCCATTCTGGGGCAGGTGTGCTGCCTCGTACTTGGGCATCATAGGGCTCAGGTGCTCACCAGCTTGTCTTCCTTACCCAGGAGTCCAAAGAGCTGCTCTCTGAAGCAGCAGGGCTGTTAAGGTGGGCAGTAACAGTGCGTGTCCTCTAATCAGAATACACCACTCTGCTCGGAGTATGGAGGGGTGAGGTTTTATTCCAGTTTAAAATGGAATAAAACCCTCAAATGTTCAAGATCTCCCAGCAGAGGATTGTTCCCTCTCCCAGCCAGGTCTAGTCAGGATCCCTGGGTCCTATTCCTTCCTCACACCCTCTCATATACTTTTAATCAAGTCACGTAGAGCCAATTTTTTCAAACTTTTATAGGCAACTAAAGATGAAGAGAGGTGCTTAGTGGGATTTCCAAAAGGGCCTAATGTCCACTGATTTCCTCCGAGACATGGGAGCTGGGCCTCTAATCTTCTTAGATACCTTTGGAAATCTTACTAGGTGCCTATCTAATTGAAAGTCAGCCTGACCTTTTTTTTTTTTTTTTTTGGAAATCTGGCCCTTGTGTTTGATTAGCCACCTGGAAAAGAGCGAGAAAAGTATTTCCAATTAGCACTATCCAAGAATTTGACATTTCCTCCTTGTCAAGAATGGAGAGCTTCTTCAAGTTCAGTCATTATACAAAAATCACTTAGCAAATAATTCATGGCTTGTTGATGATTTACATAAAACTTCCTGAGAATATTGGAGAGCTAGTCTTTGGCTTGATTTGGCATGAGTCACAGGACACCGTTTCTTAACTCGACTCCTAGAATTCAAGTTTACTGAACAAAAGAACCTAATATATTCAACTTCAAAAGTTTGGTTGCAGGGGCGACTGGCGCCACCTTAGTCAGAGGGGGCACGTGCCCTCCCAGTGACCAGTCAGCCATGGCCAATGTCACCAACTGGGCCCCTACCGCCCTTGGTGCTCCTGGAAGCAGCCGCAGTGCTCCCATATCCTGGCCAGCACCTGCACGGGGCTGGGCACCAGTGCTCCCATCTGCCCATCATCTAATGGTGACCACAACCTATCACCTGCACCCCCTACGCGTCGCCACTGTTTGGTGTCTTTTTCCATAAATATTCTCTAATGCAAGCTTAAAATGTACTGCTTTGGTATACACGTCTTCCTTTCCACTTGTTTGCCATGATGCGTGTGCAAGAACACCAGCAGAAGATAAACTTCACTCAGGCACATATTGTGGAAATTGATATACTTAACAGTTGTGTGTGCTTACTTGTTCATAGCAGTGTTATAAGGCTTAATTAATATCAATAAAGTACTTTTCACTCACTGATTTAATAGTACCCTGTTATATTTGTTGTGCCTTGTGGACCGTGTCATTTCTGGGTTCATACAAGTCCCTATCAAGCACTCAGGTGCAAAAGGGCTTTTATTTGGCTGACACCTTCTTCAGTCAAAGGCATCGCCGAAAACCATCTGCCTTCACAGCCACAGGCCATTTACTAATAACAAATCAGAAAGACTCTAGTCCCGTATCAGACCTACTTTCCCACAGACATGTTGTGGAAGCTGCAGGCTTTTTAGTCCTCACTGGTTCCAGCCAGGTCTGTCGGGCAGAGGTGGAGATTTGCTCTTCTCCTGACCAGCCGCCAAGAAGAATGACCGAGCCCAGAATGACTCAATCTTACCCAGTCTCATGCAAGTTGAGAAGTAAATGGGAAAATATCCCCAGAATCAGTGTCAGCTTTTTTCCCCCTAATATATATATGATAAGTTTTATTATACATGACACTTTTTAACATGGAATACTTAAATCCCACTTTAATTATTGGAGGATGTGTATCATTTTTTCTAAAAGAGCATATTAAAAGGGTAAGCACATTAAAAATTGTGAGGTGCTCAGATACTGTGATAATGTGGACCACACAAGTACGCTATATTGTAGAGAAAATATTTTCTCTATGGAGATCAGCAAAGAGGGGGTATACCCACCAAACTTGCATCTAAGACAGGCAGGGAGAGGATGTAGAGAAATGGGATCGACGAAAAAAAGACAAGAAACTGGTTTTGCCAACACTCATTAATTTTTAATTTAGCCAGAGCTGAGTAAAAACCAACCTTCAGCAAGAAAAGTGTTCATCAGTGACTTTCCAGAGCACAGGGTACCCAACTCTGATAATATAATACACGGAGCACACTTTTGAGGCTGTGAACCAATTAGAGGTTTTCAGTACTCTGGAATGGGAGCAAAAACCTTCACAGCTGGAAATTCCAAAAGAAAATGGTTTTGGCCAAGTTGAAACATTTCATTTTAATATATTTAAAGTGTTGGGTTTCAAGGCTGATCCTCCTTCTTTCTTTCCAAATTTAATACATTTGTATAGAAAAAAGAAAAAGCTGATCGTAACAAAAATCAATCCTGTTTTTAGAAGTCACAGCTTTCTATCAGTGCTGATGAATAGCAAAACACATTTCTTATTTGGGTCAAGACTGGTTTTCACACCTAGGTGTTCTGCATTAGAGGTTTACTGGTTGGCTCTGAAACTTGCAGCTCAGTGTTTTCCTTGCTTTTAGTGAGAGTTAGTGCTTCATGTTCAGACAGCACTGAACAAAAATAGGGTACAATTCCCAAGTGGGACTGAGGCCATGAACAGCTTCATATATACGGCTGGGCAGACTTTGGGTTTGGCTTGCTAGAGAAACATCACAGCAGTTCCAGAGTTATTCTTGTTCCTCCCCAGCACTGTGTGGAAGAAAGTGGCATATTGGGTGATGAACCCAATCTAACAGGTGCTACCATGACCTGCCTCCTGCCTGGAGTCTCACTGTTTTCTATAGAGATACCTAATAGCCCCAAGTTATGAAAATTGTTTAGATATCAATCAGCTATTCATTAAATTCACCTAAATGTGGATCCTGGGCCCAAGTTCTTCCACACACAGACTTAGACCAAATGAAAACAGATGTTTGGCCATTATATGCAAATACAATTGAAAGGGCAGGGAAATTAATGAAAATATCTTAAAACACACTGGCAGGAATGAGAGCGCTTAATGAATGGGGCTCCTCTCAGCTCTATTCTTGCTGCAGTCCTCTGGGTCCTATGCAGTTCCTACTGAATAACAGCACAGTCAGCAACTTCCTTACTCTGAGAAGACACAGTAAAATTTAACCATCTGCTATGCTTTGCTAGAGCCTGGAGGAAGGTGAACAAACAACAGGAAGAATATCTGGAAACTAAAGCCTTTTGTTTATTAAAATGTAAGTACAGATATTACACTATAGGCTGAAGTTTTAGGGCTCTGACATTTGGGGAAGAAAATGGTGCTTTGAGCTTTGCAAAGTTAGTCGCACTCAACTGAGCACCATGATTCACATTGGAAAGCAAATTCTGGATTTTTAAAAAGGGCAGGTTGGGGCTAGGGATAGGAGGAGGGGCGTGAGGATTTTGCCAACAGAATTCTTCTAGCTGACTTGTGTAACTCAAAAACTACTCATCTGAGAGCATTGTGTGCAACTGCTATTTTCTCGCCACCTAAAGCTATCAGCAGTACACAATATGATAAGGATAATCAACTAATAGCTTCACAGCAAACTTCATAGGATCATACTGGGGCTACCCTGCATGACGGGTGAACTGAGCAAAAGGCCCTAGTTTGTCATACAGATATAAAAATCTATTCATTTGTTCTACACAGGACAGGGGTTATAACATTTTCTCCATTATATTATCTATTCTATTCCTTCCAACAAGGCAGAATTTAAAATAATTATTAAAAATAATAATAGTTAAAGTGACATATGAATAAAAGTTGTTGTATATGTTAGATTTTGGTTCACTAGAACTCGTGCTACAATTCAATAGACAAAAATATCCAAGATGGGTTAAACAGGTACATTAGATATACTCTGAAAGACGTTTGAAAAGATGAGGCACATATCGTTATTTTCATTTTATAAACAGATAAACTGAGGCAGCAAAAGGAGAAATGGTTTGTTGTACAACGGGGAAACGTAGAAAAATGAACTGATGAAAGAGGAATGAAACCCAAGAGTTTTTCTAGTCACCTGATTCAAGCAGAGGACTACATTGCCTCATAGATTAAAAACAACAGAGAAGCATGTGTAACAAAATTTCTTATATGCAGCATTCCTTGTACTATTATAAATCACAAAAGCTGACCTTAAGTGTCTTGATAGGGTCAGAGCAGCACAACTAGATGCCCTGAACAGCTCTGATAAGTCCTAGTGTTTCAATGCTAGATGTTCTCTATTTCTACTGAAATCCTGTTAGAGGATTATGCCCCTTCACGTTCTTCGCTGGCTTTCAAAGAGTTGCAAATAAAGTGATACACGTGGAAACAAAGAACCCAACAGGAAAGACAGCAGTCTCACAATTTGTGTGCCGCGTACATTTTCACTCACAATGCCGCCAATAAAAAAAGGGCAAATTCTAACAAAATAGCCGCAGTATGGTCAAGCAAAGAAAGCCATAGGTAGCCCTGTCCATAAAGGAAAATCTGCAAGTCCATTCCACATATGAGCCATTTAGCCCTTTGAGGACATATATCCTGACCATACCAGCCCTACAGAGGATATGGTTTGTACCATGAAGAGCTCTAAATAAGGTGGAATCCTTACAGTGGGTGTTACTTCACCCAGCTTTGGGGAAACAAGTAGCAGCATGACTTTCTTACAGTCATCTAAGGGAGAATTTCTCCTTCACATCACTTCACAATTGAATTTGGGGCTAGGAGGCTTGGCCCTTTATTTTTGTAGATTTTCAAATTAGCCGATCCCTCTGGAAGACAGTTTCTGTAGAACTAAACTGCACTGCCGCAAAGACTCGACCCGGCGACATCCTCAGTTCTCATTTCTCCAAGCTGGGTCATAGGGAGTTGACAATACTCATCATCACAGAGGACATGCTCTGCACCTTGCTACTTCAGGCTCTTATACACAGTAAGCCACTCTCTCAGCCATAGATTTTATTCAAGTAAGAGTTAGGGGACTACTGCTTTCATATGGCTAATGTAGATACAGAACAGCAACTATAATTTTACATTTAGGTGGTTAAGCCAGACAATTGCATCAGGAGCAGCACAGTATACTGCTGTTATACCCCCTTCATATCTGTGTATTGGGCATTGAATATATGTTTCATGGTCTGTTCTGGGTGACCAGTCGCACACTGGAGAGTTTTTAATTTTCCATTTGTGCATCAAGTATCCACATCTTACATGATTTGTGCAGATATGGTTTAGAGTTGCCCATGAGCATCTCAGGAGAGCAGTCAGGGACCTTCTGCATTGGATTATAGAATTAGAGAATCATAGAAATTAGGGTAGGAAACGACCTCAGGAGGTCATCTAGTTCAACCCCCTGCTCAAAACATGACCATCCCCAATGAGATCATACCAGCCAGGGCTTTGTCAAGCTGAGCCTTAAAAACCTCCAAGGATGGAGATTGCACCATCTCTCTAGGTAACCCTTTCCAGTGCTTCACCACCTTCCTAGTGAGAAAGTTTTTCCTAATATCCAGCCTAACCTTCTCTTGCTGCAACTTGAAACCACTGCTCCTTGTTCCGCCATCTGCCACCACTGAGAACAGTCCAGCTCCATCCTCTTTCAAGCCTCCCTTGAGGTACTTGAAGGCTGCGATTAAATCCCCTTTCAGTCTTCTCTTCTACAGGCTAAATAAGCCCAGTTCATAGTTTCATAATTGTTAGGGGCTGCAAGGGACCTTACAGATCATTGGGTCCAGCCCCCTGCACTTGGGCAGGAAAGACCTTTGGGATCAGAGGACCCCAGCAAGACGCTTTTTTGAACATCCCCAGGGTGGGCAATTGTACCATCTCTGGGTGGAACCTGTTCCAAACCCTTGGCACTTGACTTATGAAGAAATTTTTCCTTACATCTAGCCTGAAGCAATCCTTAATCAGCTTGCGCCCATTATTTCTTATCTTCCCTTGGGGGGCCTTCATGAATAGATACTCTCCCAAACCCCGATGTACACCCTTAATATACTTATAGGCTGCCATCAAGTCCCCTCTGAGTCTTCTCTTCTCCAGGCTGAACAGTCCCAAGTCTTTCAGCCTCTCCTGGTATAACCTGGTGTCTAGCCCTCTAATCATGTGTGTGGTCCTCCTTTGGACTCTGCCAAGCTTCTCCACATCCTTCCTGAAGTGCAATGCCCAGAACTGGACACAGTAATCCAGCTGCGGTCTCACCAAGACAGAGTAGAGAGGGAGAATGACATCCTTAGGAGATGTCTCAGTAGATGCATGCTAGTGTTCAATTACCTGTCAGCTATGGGATCGCATTAGTAGCTCACATTTATTTGTTGTCCATCACAACACCCAGGTCTTGTTCAGATGTGGTGCTACCAAGTGTAGCGCTGCTGAGCCTATAAGTGTGTTGTGGATTACTTCTCCCCAGATGGAGCACTTTACATTTCTCCATATTAAGTGACATCTGGGTAAGATCCACCCATCTCGCCAGCCTGTCAAGGTCGGACTATATTCCCAGCCTATCTTCAAGTGTGACCACACTTCCCCATAGTTTGGTGTCATCAGCAAACGTTGCTATTCCACTTTTAATACCCACATACAAATTATTGGGGAACACGTTGAACAGCACTGGTCCAAGGACTGAACCTAAGGGACAGCATGAGTCACCCTCTACCATGTTATACCCTCCTCCTCTCCTCATAAGTCATGTCCCCCCAGCTCCTGAACCATTTTTGTTGCCCTCTACTAGACTCTCTCCTCATCCCTTCTGTAGTGGGGGGCTGAAAACCGGACATAGTACTCCAGATGTGGCCTCATCAGCATAGAATATAGGGGCATAATTACTTCCCTCAATCTGCTGGCAACACTTGTACTCATGCAAGATGTTTATTTAGGACTTCCTGAGGGAGACTAAGTTATATATCAGCGGTTCCCAATCTGTGCTATGGGTACCACCAGCAGTACGCAGACAACCTGGCAGTGGTAGGCATTAACAGATTTATTATAATTACGTTATATGACAAAAAATTTGCTGGTGGTACTTAAGGTTGTATCATTTTAAATTGGTGCTGCACAATCTGTCAGAGTTTGGGAACCACTGTGATATGTAAAATTTCCCCCCCACACCATCATTCACCATTAATTAGCCATGCAGCCAGTTCAGTCATTGCCATTAGCAAATCCAATTCTTAGTATTTAATCTTGTTTTATATTTTAAAGTCAGACTTGCCATTTCAAGCAGTTGTCTCAACTCTGTTAGAAATAACCAGCTTTTAGTTTTCAGTTAAAACGTGGCTTTTTCATTTTTCGTTTTCCGTTTACGGCTCCAACGTTACATCTTTTCAGACACAGACATATCCTGCTACCACAATAATTGAGGTAGTTGATGATTTGTAGTATTCAGCAGTTTACGGATTCAGAGAGCACAGTATCTCTGCCTACCTTCTGCTTGGATCTCAGTTTCATTGCAGAGGAGAGAGAGCGTGAGCTAGGGTATTTGATCTAGCAAGCACGTTTTATTTAATTGTTGGCATTCTGTAGCTTTTCATAGGTTTGAGATTACTTACACTGCTTATCGCTTCCTTTGACTAAATACTTTGGCTGTGCACCAAAATCAAGAGCAGACATATTTGTAGCAGACTCTAGTAAAATTTTAATTAAAATAGATTAACTTTCTAATAAGATGCATGCAAATGCTTTCTCTAATTTGTTTAACATTTGGTTAATTAATTAATGACTTTAGGATTGATTGTGCAGGAAACAAGCACCATCAAGATCATCTTGAACCTAAGATAAAGCGATGCCTTATGTCTAAACTGTAAATAGAATGAATATATAAGGTTTGAGCTGCACAATGCAATTTCTATTCATGAATAGAAGTGGCAAAAGAACTCAAAAATAGAAGAAGAGTAAATTGTTCTTAGTCTTCTTTCAGGAAAACGTGTGCACATCATGAACACTCATTACACTTTTATAAAGGGTTAAGTTGTTCATGCTTTAACACAGGGATGCAGTAATAGGGTTGGAAATATTCCAACCTCCTGCATAACAAGAAAGGAGAATAAACTCAAAAAGCCATCTCCATCCCTCTTCAGCAAACAAGAACTAGAGAATCCCAGGATTAAATAATCAAACTACAAACCAAGGAGAACGGAAAGGATAATAGTCCTAGCTATACTCAAGGGTGGCCTGTGGAGCTTTGTTGGAAAGGGGAGAAACTTGCTTTACACTGATGAAGTGCATACAGCTAATGATAACTACATCTATAATTTTTTTTTACCTGCAAGTAGCATTATCCCATTTCTGTAGGTGGGGAAACAGAGTCACACAGAGAAGATGTAACCAGCCCAAAATAAACAAAGCAGAGTTGGAAACAGGTCTCCAGATTTCCTGCCTCTCTGCATGTACGGTCTTTGGTCTTGGAGAGGATTTGCCTGTCTGAGTTGCACTGTCCTGCTTATTTGTTTGGCTGCTCCAATCAGTTCCAGACCCCAAATCACTTACAGGAATCACTTCAGTAAAATGCTGTCACTTTGCCACAGCTACTTAGCACCACAGAGCAGCAATCTGAGTTTAAGACTCTGTCACACCTCTTGCAATTAGTGAATTATACTGTCTGGTACACATCAGTAAACGTATGTGCAAAAAAACAAGCCTGATTCTACACTCCATTTCATACCAGCAGCACTAGTGAGCCCTTAATTTTGCAAGCAAGAGTAGGATCTGGATCTGGTTTAGCTTGCATCATATATAAACTAAAATATCATTTCATATTAAAAACAATCCTAACATGTTTGATTTCACAAAAAGTAATCTGGCCCTGATAAGAGGAAAATATTTAGAATTGCTAGAATCATGGATAAGAGCCTGTTGGGTAATTGTTTTTATTTCCTTGATGCTTTCAGCTGAATGAACCATGTCTTTATGCCTGTGCCAAGACCACTAATATATGCACTTATCTGTTAATGGCATAACCCGATTAACAGCTGTTACATATTCAACAGTTTTACGAAGACAAGAGGTGCACAGTTTTGCAGGTTCACCATCATGAGACTCTTAGAAAATATAGTTTATAATGCTTTTCCCATTGATGAGATTTTTAAATGTGCCGTTTGAAACCACTGAGCCACTCTAAACATTGAAAGAATTGGAAACAGACACCTAAAAGAATGAGGAACACGAGAATACATAAAGCTGTGTTTTGCACTGATAAATGAGTCGACCACAATAATCTCATGAAGAGGAGTCCATTAAATCAGGAACACATGGCCTAAGGTCTGATGTTTTGGGTGGATGAATGGTTTTAAAAAACGAAACAAACAATTCTACAAAGAAACCAAAAGAAATGTAAAATGGAAATGGGCCAATAGATGGAAATCAAATCCCCCTGTGCAATGCAGCATACCAGATTATTAACCCATTTGTGCCCACCTAGTTTACACCAGCCATCAAAATGTATGTCCCCACCCTTGCTCTTTATTACTGCTAACATCCCACTATGTACTAGGCATCACACAGAGCACATAGTTTGGTTCAGCAATCATGGCTCCCTAAATTTAATAGGTAATACAATAAGTTAAGAGATGACACCTAACAGGGAATGGTGAGAAGGATAAAGAACAAAGCTGTACAATCAGCCAGTTATTCAAATTTAAGGCAGCTTGATGCAGGGTTTTTGGTCAGAGATTTCTGACTGTATGAAAATAAGATAAAGATGTAGGTGGTGACAATATAAATTCATTCTTTGTAGGAAGCATGTAAAGGCCTTTGCCACATCCACTTGCAACTGTTGCAAAATATTGGAAGATAATGACTTGAGGTTTGCTGGTTAAGAGATAACCTTGCCTGAAAGGGGACCCCTATGCAACACTAGGTGGGCACTTAGCATGTGCTTGAACATGCATCCGTTTGAGTTTTAACTGAACTTAAGACCATACCCACCTTTCGAAAACAGTTCCCAGTGCAAAGGGCTTTAAACAAGTGAGCCAAAACCAGGTGCAGAAGAGGGGAACAAATCAATAAAGAGGCAGCTGATGAATAATCCAAGCTCGTGAAAATGTGAACAAGGGAGGGTGGTACTGGGGGAAAAGAACAAGAAAAAAAAAGAGTCCGATTCAAGATCATTACATGGTTCTGGCAGACTGCAACTCAAATGGGCGTAATGACACCAGACCAGCAAGGAGATCACTGCCAAATAGTCAAGCGGGGAAGGGCTAAAGCACATATACCAGAGATAACAGCAATGGGGGTTGGCTGTTAA
>NW_017729009.1:21431937-21452683 GCF_001723915.1 Gavialis gangeticus
GGGGTACTGGGGGAAAAGAACAAGAAAAAAAAAGAGTCCGATTCAAGATCATTACATGGTTCTGGCAGACTGCAACTCAAATGGGCGTAATGACACCAGACCAGCAAGGAGATCACTGCCAAATAGTCAAGCGGGGAAGGGCTAAAGCACATATACCAGAGATAACAGCAATGGGGGTTGGCTGTTAAGTAGACATGTTGACTATGGTGACAATTTGCTCCCATTAACTTGCATTGCTTATGCAGTTTCGTGTGTGCGTGCGCACGTGCATGCGCTTTAAAGATGACTAATAAGAAAGAGCTGTAATTCTTAGCCTATTCCCCACTGAGTTGCTGCATGCCTGCTAGATATAATGGGCCTAATACATCCTCAGTGTGACTTGACTGAAGCAAATGGAGTCAGACCACAGATGAATTTGGCTTGCATCTCCTAAAGGGAAGCAATGAGCTTCATGAGGCACTGTACATCTTTCTTGCATTTTCTCTTCAGCGTTTCATAAACATTAAGAAACAAACACACTACCAATCACTTTAATTACCCTGATGTGGCTGTAGCAATAAGAAAGTTGTTGCAGAGCCCTTCATTAGCATTCAGGCATAGCTTGTATCACAGGAGCTAAACAGCCCATCTAAATTGTTTTATTATGTGGTCAGTTATTGATCAGCTAATAATGGCCTTGCAAAGTTCCTTGGCAGCCAGTGGAAACGGAGGGGCTGTACGGAAGACTCTCTTCTCATGAATTGCAGCCATCAGATGCACATACCTAAGTATTTCTCCCACAGCTGCCTTCTGAGTAGTTTTAGGCACATGGATCTGCATCCTTTGTACCAGTGAACCTCAGTTCCCTAGGTTTTCTACCATGGTCTGGTGCCTTTCCTATTTAGGTGAAGCAAGCAGGCTTTTTAGTAGTAAATCCTAGCCATTCATTAGGGCTTATTGACAAAGATTCAACTACAGGAGTGATGTTTCTTTGCTTTGCCTAAACTTGGACTGTGTGCAGTCCATGAGGGATTAAGTTGCAGACCCCAGGACTGGCTCAGCTGCCACTCCATGTCATTGCACTTACTGCAACAGCAGCAGAGGGCACTGGCTGCACCCCCACCCCCTTCCCACCTTCCTTCCACTGCTGCTTCCTGGCCTTGCCCCAGGAGGCAGGGCAGTACTGCACGGGGAGCCGAGGTGAGCCTGGTGCCATGCAGGTGCAGCAGCAGGCAGACGGGGTGGGGGAAGCCTACAGAGTGCAGCGGCAGGGGGAAAATGGTGCCTGCATGGTGTAGCAATGGGGTGTGCCAGGCTGGGCACCTGATGCAGCAGCAGGGGCACTGGGACAGCCCTTGCAGCATATGGTTCTCACCGGCACAGCTTGCAGGGCACGTGGCTCCCAGATACCTGGAAGATGGACAACCCTGACCTAAGCCAGGTGGTCTGTGGGGTCCCTGTCAACACATGTGGATATCTCCAGGACTCCCTGGCTAGCTAGCTTGCCAAAGCCAGGGACAAATGCCACTTTGGGGGCAGACTAAGCCTTAGCTGCAGAGTGGTATCCATTTTTGTCTTTTTGTACTATTGCCATTGTCATGGCCAGTAAACTCAGGCCCCTGGCTCCACTGTGTTGGTGCAGAAACAAGGAAAGACTCCCTCTCTAAGACCTTGGCATTGGGAGGAAAGGAAATGGAGTGAGTGGTTCCCACAGCTATGCTGACTCTTTAAAAGCCAGCCTCCCAAGTGATGCAGAAAGGTTTATTTCTTCCCAGCCAGTGCAAACAAACCTGCAGGTTCTGGCTTGTCAAACCAAAAGGAACAGCCCTGCAGGGTTTATTCAGCACTAATTCTACTTATTCAAATGGAAAATAACATGTAAAAACAGATGTCCAGGTAGCCCTTGTAGAGAAGAAAATATAGTACCTCCTTTGTCTCCAAATCAGATGGGGACACTTAAAGTCTCTCGTCAAAAATGGTACAAACACTAATGCATCCAGTGATGCTTTATATACAGCACAGCATAGGCTGACAGCTCAAAATTTCCTGGGGGGGGGGGGTCTTCTCCAATACAACAGAATTTTGTCTTCAAGAGAAGAGAAAATTGATATTTCTTTGGTTACCATAAGTAATCAGCATCCTGCTATGACCCTTTATACTTGATATCAGTAAAATAATATAAACTCTCTGTTCTTGTATCATATAGAATTAGCAGTACTACCTTAACACGAGCATCACAGTCCGCTGAAACATTTCCTATAACGTGACACCCAGTCATTGTGACCTGCATTACAATGCTGCACGTTACTGTAGGACCAGGGACCTTCTGAGTAATCTTGAGCCTTGAGTACAGCTAATGCCGAGGAAGCTTATTTATGATGGACTGGTGCAATTATGACTGCACCAGAGCACTGGAGAAGCCCCTGGCAGCAATGCTGACCATAAGCCAGCTGCACAGCCTTTTAAAAGGATTAGAGCCTCTGCATAAATGTATGCGCATCGGGGAGGCGGAGAGGGATAAAACACACCCATTAAACTGCAGCCTTTCAAAATATGATGTCACAACAAGTCATATCCTATTAGAGAAATCTGAAGATAAATGGTTGCTGCAGGCTGGTGAAGGAAGCCAGAAAGAAAATAAATCTTTCTACTCTGTGTGTAAATTGTAAACGATGACTTCTAGAGCTGCTGTGGCTTCTTCCAAAGAAAAATATTTTCCTAACAAAATAACACCCAGCAAAAAGATACACATCAAAGTTGTGTAGGCAAAACCAAGGCATTTAGTACCAGTAGTCTCATTTAATTTCAAATGCTATTGTAGTTATTTTGATGTACAGCCTGTGTACTGGGAATCCATATATTCCCCCCACAAACTTGGGAACAAAAGGAGGTCAGATCTCAGGTTTGGATTTCAAGTACCACAGAGATAAGAGACCTCTGTGCAATGAAGGCGAGAGACCTGAATCCTGTAATAAGCAAAGAGAAAGAAAAGAAGGGAGTGACACTACGGGCCCAGGCAGAAGTTAAGTTTGTTGTGCAAACGTCCCCTTGAAAGCGATCTACAGTCATGCCCTTACAGAACTGTGTGGCTGCAGAGTGCTCTAAAAGGATCTGATTCTGCAACATGAGGGTTCAAATGAAGGTACTCCAAAGTAGAGTGCCTTCATTAACTTGTATCAATTCAATCTACCCATCCCACCTTCCAGTGCAGGCTGGGCAAACCCCAGAGTGGGAGGGAAGGTGCGTGTGGGGCGGGGGAATCTGCTGGAACTCATGGTGCTTCCTGTGAAGTGCCATGAGTTACAGCAGGGAGCTGCACTTCAGTATGCACCCTATGAACCTTGATTGACAGCTCTGGTGTCAACCCATTACAGCTTTTACTGGAGGTGCAGGTGGACCATTCAGTTTGGTGCACAGATTGAGATCATCATTTATATGCAGTGTGGGACCTCAAAAAACCTAGCTTGTTCCAGTTATTTCCTGTAGGGACCTCATTCACCTCTGGATATCATCTAAAATGAGATTTTTTGCTGTTGAAGAACATTTAAATAACCACTTCTAACTGCAACAAGTGTTTTATGATTTCCTCCATTTTATAATCAGATGACAGGATCATACAGGGAGCTAGTTAGAGAATGGACGAGCACTTTCATGGAGCTGATAGATAACTAGGCTCAAGTAAGGATGTGTCTCCCAATCATAGGTTTGGTCAGGAAGACCAGGCACTGACATGAAATGAAAATCTCTATATAAAAAAGTACCTTGTACTCTGCAGTATGTGCATATAACCGGTAAAAAAAATAAATAAATTATATATAAAAAAAAAACCCAGCTGAGAAGTTCTTAGAAATGGCAGATATAATGATTAAGAAAGTTCCTGCCAGAGATCCAAGGCCAAAGTCAGTGAGTTTTCCAGGCTGGGGAAACAGAGGCATAACTAGAAGCCAGAGGAGATAAGGCCATCTTGCACAGGGCTGCAGAGGGTTTGATTCTGCAGAGGCGAAAAGCTGCCCAAGCATTACCAAATGGCTGAACTGATCATCTGTGAAGTACTACTAATGAAGTTGTCTTGAGGCATCAACATACTTGCACGAGTATGCATAGTTCAAGAAATACCAAGAAGCAAGAGGGCAATCCTAAAGTTACAATTCAATGAAATCTCCCCGGGGGTTCTGGAATCAATGAGAGTTTTGTCTAAGTACAGAGAATAGGATTATACCAGCTATCAACAAGCCTCTGAACATATTTATGAACCATATCTGTTTGATCTGCAATAACAGATTGATTTCACTGGATGTGTGTTTTATAAGGAAGTATGCACAATTACTGGCAGTGATCTCTTCCTGTATTTAAATGTTTTACAGATTAAAGTTAAAAAAAAAAGTTATAGCATGCAGCATTTACCAGAAAAGGAGAAAGATTCTCTGGGATCATACCACTACTATCTGTGGCTTGCAGAGATGAGCTTGTCCTAGATTTTCACAATCTCCTTCCTTTGTAGATTTAAACCATCCAGGACCAACTGCGCTTGCATACATACAGACTTGGCAGTCATCAGAGGACAGAATGAAATTTAAGTATCAGGCAAAAGGAAAATCCCTTGTGTTGTTGGTAACAGACTGGCACTGGGTAGGAACTGATAGCATAAAACTGCAGTGTAAGATAGTTGCATCTTACATGCATTTGTTTTCTAGCTTTTCAAAAGTGGCTAAGTAACTTCTGAAAATCATGACTTATGATTTAGCTACTGGAATCCAGCATAAGGCACCTCTGTTCCCTATATAGCTCCTGAAAAGAGTTAGACCCTCAGAATGGCATTCAAAGCAGCAGACACCTCCCTAAAAACATACTACTGCTTATATCTGCAGTATATCCCCAAGAATATACTGAATCTTAAATTCATCCAAGACATCTTTAGGACTCCCCCAGGGCAGAGACACTCACCTTCTATTCTCTTCTCTGCCTGAAAGGAGTCATGCCTATATCTCTGAGCGTTAGGAGGGCATCCTAACCACCAGGCTCTTGCCTTTTCCTTGCGGAGTGTAGGAAGGTACTCTCTACCCTTCCTGTTGAAGATGTGCCAAAGTGCATAAAAAAAATTCAGGATTGAGTGAGCCAGGAACAAGTAGGAGAAGGAGCCTGGTGTTTTAACCTAGTCACTCTCAGAAGGACAAATTACCTGTGTAGAGTTCTGTGTGACCACAGCCAGACAGCTGTTTAACTCATATATGGCAACTCTCAACTTGGGTGATCAAATTCCAACCAACCCTCCTTGTAAATCCAATCCATAGGCTTTTCGGAGTATAACTTGCTTGCGATAAATCCAACGAATGGTCCTTTGTTTGAGAGCGGTACTGGGAAATTCATGAAGAAGTGCTCAAAGTTTTTGTATCTAATGGTAAAAACAGGGTGGGAAGGGCAGGGGCTGTGGGTTTGTGACCAGGCTTTCAAGAACAGCTTGGTTGGCAAAGGATGCTGAGCTCTCATGAGAATTCAGCCATAAGTACCACGGTAGAAGTGGTTATGTGCTGAACAATGAGTGCTCTAGAAAATCTGGGCCTTATTTAAGTGCCCATGAGAGAGCTAAGATATTTTGAAAAAATATCCGTGATGGAGTGTCAAGTACTTAAGCAATCCAGCCAATGGTGTCTTCAGAACCTGACCCAGAGAGTCTGTGTTACATAAGCTAATAGAAGGGTTTATTGGCAGCGAATAATTCTTCCTTTCAAATGGACTCTCATGAACAGTGGCTTGGCAGCAGCTTCTCAGTTTATATCTCAACTTTAGAAACTTGCTGAAAATAACCAGGGTGAAGCAGACGGCTAGGAAAATAACTCGTATTAATACCGATAAAAAGGCAACATACTTTCTGGCAATTAAAATTCTTGTCATAGCTAAAGAGAATAGGCTGAAAACTTTGGAGATAAAGGGGGGGGGAAAGGAAAGAAAGCAGCAGCAATTTTCAACAGAAGCCGATGCGACTGGTAGAACATCAAGCTGGTTCTGTCAGGCTTGCTGTAAAGACACTCTGTTATGACCCCCTGCACAGCAGAAGCATAATATATAATGAATGATGAAGCATGTAAATCAGGAAGTAACTATTTTTTTTTTTTAATAATAAGAGCTCAAATGAATTGTAGGGCACAACTGGCATACTTCCATCGATCTGAGGCTTGCACGACTTAAATTGCACCACTACGTTCTGTATTTATAATGCAGAAACCTTGATGGACTGTGTGTTTCCGTATTCAGTAGAATTTTGTAAAATGAAGTAATTATGAGGCCTGCCAGTGCTTTCAAGGGACTATTAAGGCAATGGTTTCCTGTAATGACAAAAGAAATATTTTGATTCAATGGAACAGCACAAACGGATCTCACATACTTCTTGCTCTTCATTCCAGTGAACAGACACTGGCACTTTGCTCCTGTAATATAAAATTAATTCCCTAATTTCCCTTAGCAACGTATGCTTTTTTTCCCTGCGTTGTGTGGAAAACGTATCCTTTTGTTGAAAGGGGAAAAAAACCCCACCGTCTCAATAAAGAGTTCAGTGATTCACCTGGAAATGGACAAATCGGCATATAGGTACAGCATACATCACTCTGCATTTCAGATGCAGCTACAGGAATTCATTCAGTAATGAGCTGGTGACCATTAAATGATATCATGAAAACTTGCTTCAATAGGATCCGGCAGGTTGCAATCAGGAAAGGAAAAAAAAAATCTAGTTTGATCTCTTGATTCTTGCAGGCATAGTTTAAGAAAAATCAACAGCATACAGCTGGAAAAGAAGTGACTTTAGAATCTGTGAGTCCCATAGCCAGGATATGTCATTGGGCAGAAAAGATATAAACCTTACTGTTTTCTCACAGAAATGGACGGATGAATTTTTTTGTCTGCTATTACTGTTTGCTCTTATTTTTTACCTTATATTCCCCATGAGTGTATATGCTGAGAGCTGCCTGTTTAGAAGACGTTGACCTGTTCTGCCGAAAGATTTCTTGCTGGAAATTCCATAAGAGAGCGCCTTGGTCCTGTGCGTGGTCTCAGCAACAGCCGAGTGATGTTAACATGGTCTTCTGGTAAAGCAGGGAGCAAGGAACAAAAGATGTGATCTCCCACAAAACTTACTGAGTGCTGACTTGCAGGTGACAAAATCTTTTCCTCTGGGCCAGGCTCCTTTCAGTAACATGAGGATAATCATCCAAATTTGCAAAGCTCTTGTGGGCTGTTTTAATGAAGCACTAGCAAAGTGCTCTGATGTCTTTAGATGGAAGGTACTTAAGTAGTCCAGGCCACTGAGGAAAATTTATTTGGAAATTTTCTAATCAGATCTAATATTTGATTTCCTTTTGACATAAATAGATGCAGTAGGGATTACATGTTTCAAAAG
Organism: Gavialis gangeticus; assembly: GCF_001723915.1. NCBI lineage: Eukaryota > Metazoa > Chordata > Crocodylia > Gavialidae > Gavialis > Gavialis gangeticus. Next base: position 21,439,310 of record NW_017729009.1, read on the forward strand.
ACATCAGAGTTCTGGAGGCTTCCCTTTCCTTCATCAAAAGACGGGATATAGACTCCCACATAAGCCTTGATGCCCATGACTAAATCCACAAAGAAACTTAGTGGGAGATAAAGTTTAGTTTCCTCCTCTGCTTTCAGAGGTTCCCATATCCCACCCCTCCCAGATAACATGCTGCTGTGGAGAGGAGGCACTCAGCCTTCCCCTCTGCTTAAAAGAGAAATGTTTCCATGAGCCAGTGTCAAACTATCTGGTCTAGTGGTTAAACCACTTCTCTTGGGCAGTGGGACCTGTGTTCTAGCCCCTGCAATTTACTGCATAAGTGTTTAATATAAATTACATAAAGAGACCTGGTAGTCAGAGCCCTCTCCCAGAAGGCAAGAAATAGAGGGTTTTAATCCCTTCAAGCAGAGGAGAGCATGGATCCCCATCCCCAAAGCCTGTAGCAGCTTTAGCTACTGCATTACTGAAGTAAACACACAAACAGAGGCATCAGGACATTAGTGCTGCCAGATCTTGTATCATTCATAGTTGATGACTGTCACACACTTTGCTTTCCACACCCACCATTGGGATTCACAACCTAGAACCCATTCCTGAATAGACGAAGGCACCTTCTGCCAGCACCGAGTAAGGTGTCTAAACCCTAGAGAGGCATGCCTTGCCTATTAGCCAACTTTGCTGGCTCCCTATATAGTATGCCGACTTCAAATAGCTCCCGTCTCAGTATGCTAGCTAAATGCACTATACAGAAAGTACACCTGCATGAAGTGGCTAGTATTCACGTTGGATTAAGATTTGGCCAATTTGGAGCACGGAAATTCAAATCAGCATCCCAGTTTGATTTAGCTGAATCTGATTCGCAGATTTGGCTGCTGCCAAATTTCCGAATCACCCAGGCCCAGCCCCTGCCCCTCCCTTAGCCCGGCAATGGCTGTCCCACCTGCCCCAGCTCCCGGCACTTGGAAACAAAAAGCCCCGGCTCAGCAGGTGCTGCCGGGGGGGAGGAAGGGGGGGGGGCAATCCCTGCTGCCCCCCACTGCATGGAGGGCTCTGCATGAGCCACCCCAACTCCCCCTGCCCAGGCCAGCTCTGGCCCTTTAAGGAAAAGAAGACAAACAAACCCCAGAAAACCCCTGCACTCACCGTTCCTGCCAGCCGGGGTGATCCCCACTGCCCGGACACACATGGGTGAGCTCTGCACAAGCCCCCAGAAGCCCTGAGGCTGCTGCAGGAGCCAACTCCCAGAGCTTTTCTTGGCATTTTTTTTCTTAAAGGGCCGGAGCTGGCCTGCGTGGGGCACCCGTGAGGGGGCTGGGGGATTCATGGCAGAGCCCTCCATGCAGCATGGGCCACTGGGGGGCAGCGGGGATCTCCCCCCTTGCCTGGCACTGGGGCTTTTCTTTAAAGTACCAGGAGCTGGGGTGGGCAGGGGCCAGGGCAGGGCTGGCAGGGGTCCCCCCATAGTCCCCTCTTCCCTTCCCTGTGCCTAGTACTTACCAGTTTGGAGTCAGCTGCAGCTCCCTGCTGCAGGCACCGGGGACTGTCCAAATCAAAGCTCTCCAAAACTTTTCTGAAGATTCGGAGAGCTCTGAATCAATTCAGACCTTTCTATTGGTCCCCTGATTCAATTCAGATTCGGAGATTCGGCCACCGAATCAGACCAAATCTCCTCCGAATCGAATCAGCACCCAAAGCTTCGCACAGCCCTAACAGAAAGTCTAAGGTGCCAACCTGTGGATTCCCCCATCAAAATGCTGGATGTTACATCGCTCAATCAAGAGCTTAAGCTCTCTTTATGAAACCAGGCCTCTGTGACCCAGGTCTTCATCTGTAAATGGTATTAACAGTAGCCCCTGAGCTCATGGGGGTATGAGGAGGATGAGCTCTTCAAGAGATTGAGGCATTCATTTGGCTCCACTGCCATAACATGTGAGTGTCTAAAGTTTTCATTTAAATTGTGAATACCATGTGGTCCATCCATTTTTATCCCACTTGTCTTCACACTAATGGGAATGTGGCACTTTCATAGTTAAAACAGCAACCTGCTCCAGCTGATGCTTCCTTTTTGAAAGTAGCAGGAGTGTTATAAATGAGATGTTCCCTTTTCCACAAAGATCCCAAACAAGCAGAGTTCAAATACTTTGCAATGTCAAACGTACATTCTGACTCACTTCTCAGCAAGAGAGCTCAAACCCCAGTTTGTCAGGGAAAGCCAGCACAATTATCTGTTTGAGTAAGTCTCTAACTTCTTTAATGCAAGCTTTTCACTGAGGAAAACTTAAAAAAAAAAAATACCTGCAAATCAGATAATAAACCACTAGTTCTGGAGCTGTTTATGTTCCATGAAGTTGTTTTTACTGAACCATTATGAAAATTTCCTGGTATATTGTGCAGGCTGTAGGTTAGTTATGATTTTGAAGAACAATCACTCATTGATTTAAATTGCAAGTCACCAGAAAGAATAAAAGTCAAAATGCAGGAAAATTAATTACAAAGTGGTACCTTGTGTCTTACGGCAGTAAAAAAAAAAAAATTAAGCTAAGTGATCTCTTTGCAATTATGAGAATCTTTCTGTTGACTTCAACACGTTTCGAATCAAGCTGCAGGGTAATACATGAAGACAGCAACGATGGGGGAAAAAAACCTCATCAACCAGAAGGTGCAGCTTAAGAAACTTGAAATAAGAGCAGTGTAACTTCCTGCCACTGTCTGAAAGGAGAACAGCCATAGAAACACCATGCATTCCCACCTGGCGCGAGGTCTCCTAAGTCCACAGTCATTAGGTGTGGATCGTTCTAGGCTACTGAGGCAGCAGCCATGTTTGTCACCCAACCGGTTTAATCCTGGAGCCATCTGTGCACTCGAACAGGCGCATCAGGCACCCAGAACACCCTGACAACGAATTTAATTTGTAGCTCTTTCCAAGAGCTTGAAGTAGACTGGTGAAGTCAATACACATATATGGCTTCTTTGGTTGGGTGTACAGTCACAGCTATGTCTCTAAAGTCTGGAAAAACAACTCTAAACTTCGCCACTGTTGGAAACCCTGGAGCCTAGCATTCTCCATCCAGCTTCTTGCCTTTAGGCTTGCTCAGTTTTCTTATATGTCTTTAAAGTGATTTACATCTCACTTTACTGACCAGCCTATTTTTTTTGTTCATTTCTCTTTTAAATGTGTAGTACTACATAAAATATTACCCCTTGAAACAGAAGGGGAAATACATGCATAGGATGGAAAGAGGTTATAAATCTATTTCCAATTGACAAAAAAGGTTTCTATTTTGCCGACTGTCCCTGACAACTTGGCTGCTTATTGTAGAGCAGGTCAATCTGTATCTTTAGATCCCTGCTTGGGAATAGTGGTGTTTGTAATTTGTATTCATGGTTTACAGCATGGAAACCAAGCCAGATCTGATCTGATGGCTCAGCGAACATTCGTCATCAAAACCAAGAGACGTACTCCTAAATAATGACCGTCTTAAATGATCTGACGAGAATGGAGGAATCTAGTAAGTACTATTCTGCTGAATCCTTATTTGTGTGCGTGTGTATTATATATATGTGCATGCAAACATAATTTTAAGACTACATCAAGGACTGATACTGGCAGGTAATGGATTTAGGCATATAAATCATCACCACAGACCTTCTGTGCCTATGATTTTCTCCATTGCTACAGTATTAATCTGGATTTTTTTTTTTTAATAAGGGAACAAAAAAAGTTAAATTGAGCCTGCCGGAGCGTGGTAATTACCATGCTTCAGCAGACTCCAGGTCACGTGTATCAGCTTCCCTGCAGTGAAAAAGGGTAGCAGGGGTACTTTAACTGAAGCTCATTTTTGTTCTATGAGCTTTAGTTAAAGGGCCCCGCCGCCATTTTTCAGCACGGGGACACTGGCACACATGATGCTCCAGTCTCTTTAGTTAGTGTGGCTCTCAAAGTTTCTCTAATTAAAGCACCCTCCTCCCCCCACCCCCAAAACACATCTGTAAATGCCCTTGGGAGCCTTTCTAATTAAAGTGCCTGCAGTGTCTCTCATATTCACTGTCCCACACTTTAAAATGGCAGCAAGGGCACTTTAACTAAAGCTTGTTCAACAAGCTGTAGTTAAAGCGCCCCCACCACCATTTTAAAGTGTGGGGATGTTGAATACACAATGTGGAGGCTGCTGAAGTGTACAAATTATAGATGCACAAGGAGACTATTGCAAACAACACAAACATCACCCAGGTTTGTTCAAATGTCAGCTTTCTTTCTTTGTTTTTTTTTGGTTCTTAGGTTCAGACAGTGCATCTTGGAGCAGCTCCTAACCTGACTGCAATGACTTTATTGAATGATCTACCTTTACTTAAATAAAAAAAAAAAAAAATTAAAAATGCAGGAGGTTCTATAATAAAAAGGAAAATAAAAATAAAAAAAATCCTACAGCTGTCTGCAAATGTCCTCAAGTTACATGTTTATTGCTTTGCATAAATTGATGTCACTAGATGCTGCTGAGCTCATTCTTCAAGTAGTTTTTTTCCTTGTATTTTTCTCCCTTCTTTTCTTTGAACAGAATAGTTGGAGATGTTTCCTCTGGCATCTCTAACCCAATAAATGGTGGATACCAGGGAGGGTGTTGAATAGGGGATAGATCACTCTAGACAGTCTGGTTCGATGCTGTCCCTCTGTAGCATCCACTTCTGCCACCGGGCTAGGGGGACCAATGGTCTGACCCAGTAGGACACTTCTTATGTTCTTAACTATAACCTTTTCAAATTCAACCTGGGATCTCAGAGACCAGTTGGATTTTTAGTTTCCACACCATCTTCAGTAAGAAATTTTGTGCGTCAAAATCTTCCTTCACTGACATTGGTGTAATCATGACCATCAGAGCAGTAGCCCCAGTGCACGTGACTGGAAGTTAGCAAACAACTGTCTTGACCTTGCAGGACTAATACAACAAAGATACACATGCTCACACACATATGCTCACACCATAAAAATGCTCCTGACCTGAAATCAGCACCTCTAATAATCTATTGAGATGGACACTACTTCCACACGGTACCTCTTCCACACGGTACCACATTTTAAAGATTTCTTATTTTGGAAGTTAAGAATTCCCAATCGGTTTTACTTCCCCTTGCAAATGAAGCAGAGGGCAGTTGAGGCACAGAAATGCTAAGAGAAAGATCTGGGACACCATGATCAGCTTCATGCAATTAGAGAGCTAAGACCCAACAGGTAAGACAACTCCTCACGACTGTAGGAAATGGGCATTTGCTTTAGTGTATTTTGCAAGGACTACAGCTTCTATGTATGGTTTATTTTCCTCTATGAGTGGGGTAGCCACATCTCCTGGTTTGGCTGGGACAGTGCTGGATTCCATAGGCCGTTCTTGGGGGGTTGGTCAAAAGTCCTAGGCTAGAGTCTGGTATGGCAGCAGAGCAGCATGGTGTACAATGCAGGCGGCTGGGCAGGAACTGCTGCTGCTGTGCAGAAGAAAGGAATGTAGGGACCTTAAATATGGCATCATAGGTCAGGTAACCATATGTCTGCCCACCTTGTTCTGCCTCCCTGCTGGACTCCAGCCCAGGACTTTTGACTAACCAGCCAGGACTGGCCTATGAAATCTGGGACCATCATGGCCAAAATGGGACATATGGTCACCTTATCTATAAGTGTCTTATTTCCCCCTTCATCTTCAGTCCACTTTTTGAAAACCTTATGTTCCTTGATGATGGTTCAGTAGCTTCGTCACTGCTTTGGTTTTCGAGATCAGTTCTCTGGTCCTTGCTTGCAATGAGATGCTGTTACCACTGCTAATTGCTTGGAAAACTCTAACTTCAATCAGTTACTCTTTTTCCCCTCTCTGAAATGAATAGGGATGCATCTTAAGAACCATACAAAACTCCCACATGCAAATTATACAGATCTTGGTTTCAATGAGACTCTGCCACATTCATTCACTAAAAAAAAAAGGAGTCTTGTATGCCAGTGCGTAACAGTGCTAATAGAACCCAGTTCTCCATGGGTGTTTTATCTATAGCTTTTAATGTGCTACACAAACAAGATTAAATGTCATTATTGCGATTTTGCAGAAGGCAAACACCAAGGCCTGGCTCTGTTCTGCCCACTCTCTTGAGCACTTTAAAAATTCTTCTAAACATTTACATGCACTTTGGGATTCCTGAATACATTTCTATTTTGAGCCCCAGGTAGTTATTACATTGCCAAATCGGAAGGACTTCCACCAACTTCATTGGGTATTAAAGCAGAGCAACTGGCGCCCACAAGAGATGCCTCGGCATCCAAATCCCAAGAAATGAAGTTAATAATTAAGTGGGAACACTTCAAAGAAACAAACAGCTGCTATATCCTTTGCCCTTATTCCTGACCTTGAAAATTTCACCTTTTGGATATTAAACAAGGCCCAATTTCTAGCAGCTCCACTTGGAGTGTCAAACATTTATGAGGATCTGGCCCATTTGAAAGGGCTGTATTTTATTTTTCTTGCTACTTGGCCAGTTTCATAGATATATGTATAACCAAGACCATGGAACTGAACAGAAATGAAATTCTTAGTTGATGAGGGACTGTTCAGCTTCAACCCCTGAACCTGATTCTCTTGCAAATGAGAACAGTCTTCAGCAGGCAGCACTGAGCAATGAAAAGAAATAAAAACAAAAGCAAAACAGAGAGCTTCAAAACCTACTAAGATAATTAAACTCTAATTAAATGCTCTGTTTTCACTTCGAGCCATGAATCATGCAATTTAAGCGATTTTCCACAAGGATTTGATAGTCACGTGTTGCAAAGGAAAAGCAACTTTGGATTGATTTTGCTTCACTCGGTAAACAAGTAAATTGAATAATACATGGGAGAAACAAACGTTATAAATAACAAACCCCCCAAACAAAGCTAAATGAAATTTATTTTATATGTTGCTGCTGTAGGTGGGTCCTAAGCTTTGATCGATCCTTCTCATCCAATCGCAAAAGGTCAGCAAGGGCCTGCCACCCTAGCACTTTGTTCTCATAAATATTTGTTGGCTCTCAAGCAAAGAAGAAAAAAATATATGAAGTGAGAGACATATCCTGGTTTCGAGGCAGAAGAACAACTCACCGCTGTAAGAACTAAACACCTGACTCTAGCTGAAGATTTTGCCATCCTTTAGACATATTGCTCAGAGGCACTTTTATAAAGATGGTAAATATGTCACAGGAGGATGGGTCAATTCTCTCCTGTATTTTTTAATTGTGCAATTAGCTCATGGAAAAAATCATTCCAATAATACTTCAGGCGGGAATTTTGTTGTCCCCGGAAACAAGAGCATGATTTGACCTTGTAGTTAAAAAGCTCAAGAGTCCCTGACTTGGATTCTCTGACACAGAACGTACAATGGGAAAAATTCCCCTCGTTTCACCAAGAATAATTTTCTGATGTACCACAGCACACTGCAGCAAATCCCTCCAAATCAGAATGTGTCAGCACAAGGGAAAGAGAGACATAAATCTAATGTCCATGCTTTTTTCCTTAATATGCAGTCTACAGATTAGCATTTATATATTTTAGTTGCTCTAAATGTAGATGTCTTTTTTATTTCAATAAATTATACTAAAATTGAGATTATGGTATGAATGATGCACAAGGCTTTCAACTCAGTCATTACATGTTTATAGAGAAATAAGTATTTATGCAGATACTAACTCCAGTTTTATAGACCATATATTTTGCAAAGGATGAGTTGTCTACATCACAAAGGATTTTGTAAATCATTTTGGTTTGTATATGTTTTATCTCATTGGGCAAAATTAAGGAACTTTAATTAAACAAACGACTGATAGGATTCATTAGCTTAACAAGTAAATTTCTCTTGATAGACTAAACCATCACCTTTCTATTAGAGTGACTTTTCCAAAGGGATCACAAAGTACAGATAGTATCAGAGTCCCCCCCACCCCCAAAAAACTCTAGAAAGACCATGCTAATTTCATACAACACAGAAATACATATAATAATACAAATGCAAATAATAGAAGATATTGTTCTTTTAATAATCCATAGCAGAACACAAAAAAAGTTTGGGACCAGAAGCAAAGAAAAGAATATCTAGCAGAAATGGGAGGGAGAATTCAGATCACAGGCTGCCTGTACCATGGGGTCATTCATGATCACAAGCCTGCTTTACATCTCACCTAAAATAACAACCCTTAGATTCTCTTTATGTAACACTCATTCCTGTAGGCCCTGAATATCTCATCATCATTACTGGACTTTGATCCTCGCAACTTCCATGCCCAAGTTCAAACTAGAAGACTGTGCCAGAGCTGAGAATATAATCCAATTCACTATGTCATCTTCCCCACTAGAGGAGCATTTGCTTCAGTGCAGACATAGGGGGAGAATGAAACAGTGGCAAAAATGGCAGCAGCACTGAGTACCTTTCTCCTATCCAAGGTCACGCACAAGCCGACTTCAGTTTGTGAAATCTGGCCAAGCTTTGGCTTTTGACATGGCAATCAGGCAGCCTGCATGGAGTGCAGTAGCAGCATCCAACCAATGGGCTGTGAGTACTGAGATGAGGGATCTATTCCAATTTCATATTGTAAGTGATCCCTTCAACTGGATTTCTCAGCAGCTCCCAGGAAGTGTTTGTGGACACTGCAGAGAAAAGGAGATCGTTGGCAAGGATATGGACTGTGGATCACAAAGACAAAGGGCCTCTTATGTGGCATGTCTTGTCAACAGCGTTAAATAAGATTTAGAGAAGCTGTGAGATGGAGGAGATTTGTTTGACCCATTACAGTTAATGGGAACTAAACTGCTGGTGCCAACAACATCAAGCAGTTTGTGCCGAGGCATTTCTATGCATAATTCAAGAAAAAAACAAATCTGAACCTTTGTTCCGAGGGTCCATACTACCAATGGAGGAAGGCAAGGCCCTGCAAGGGCAGTAAGCTCAGTTTTAACCGGGGTGAGGAAGAGTCCACAATGTCAAAAGATGTTCTCTTTGGCCAGCTGGGATATAATCAGGGATGAAGGAAATTGGAACCTCACACAAGGTAAAAAATGACAAAAATGGTGGGGCGTAGTTGAAGAAGGCAAGACTCGAAGTCCCTAGTCTCATATTGCTGTGTGGTATGGGAGGCATATGGGAGAACCATCAAGCAGCTGTGTGCAGTTACATAGCATGGAGTTGAAAGCTAGCAGGGCTGGTGTTCGTCTTGTGTATTGTTTCTTTTCACATTATTGCAAATATTAGGGCTGATGTATATAATTTAGGTTGTTTCCCATGTTAGCCTGAAGTCAAGTATAAGGCAGGGTAGATTTGTACATTGTAGACCGACCTCCTAACCCTTCCTGTTGGGCTTTTAACAACCCCTCTGCTAAAAATACCCTTCCCTAACCTGCATTTCATGGTCAGAACAATCATGCATGTTACTCGATTCAAGTAGGGGCAGTAGCACTTACTGGAGAACACCTCTCACCTAAATCCCATTCAATCCTAATCTCACCATGCACAAGTGGGGACCATAAACAGTTGGGAAAGGATTTTTCATCAGCGAAACGGGGCATTCCAGTTCTCCAGTCCATTTACACTTCTATTGTGTTTTTGTACAGTTCTGCTATAGAGATCCTTTTTAGAATAAACGAAATGATTCATTTTGCTGCTATTGGTATGCGAACATCATTAAGAGATAAAAAAAAAAAAAAGAGGAATATAGGCCTGATATGGAAGAAATGGTGGAAGGTGCCACAAGACTGATAAAGAGGGGGAAAAAAAAGAAAGATTTTTTTAAATTTTATTTTATTAGCTATAAACCCTGGTTTAGCTGAAGATGTGAGAATAAAGCAAATACTGAGACAGGTGTTCACTTTTTTCTTTCACATGGAAACAGTGACATCTAGTGGCTAAAGGGACTGACATACATCAAAACCATTAGCTCTCCCAAGGTTTATTATATAATGCCTGGGACGTGCAAACTTCTTGAAACAAAATAAGACCTCAACCAACTCTTTAGCCAGAATACAAACTGAACTGCCCATAGTTTTTTCTTCCTTAGTTATCTTTATCTGCAATAGAACTAAATGATATAAATGTCCTGGCTAGGACCAGCAAAGTATGTGTTCAAAAATCTCACAAGAGAAGATACTGAGGAATTTTTCCAGGTACAGCTTGGAAACAGGATATACCAACAACCTTGTCATGCTCTTAGCATCCAAGAGTTTTCTGACCAGTTCTGAACATTCAAGAGAGGCAGATAGTTTGATAGGTATCCAGGTTGTACCCATATTGGTCTAGGGGCAAAAGAAATCAAAACACGTGACAGAGGTGAGATCTTTTATTAGACTAACTAGATATTTGAAAAAAAAATCTTTAAAAAAAGATAATAAAGGAAAAACAAAAAGTAGCAAATAAAAGGCTTTATTTTTATTTTTTTTGCAAATATCTAGTTGGTCTAATAAAAGATTTCACCTCTGCTATGAGTTTTGATTCCAGATAGTTTGATAACTAGGCACTCAGAACCTGAGTTTTTCTCCAATGTGAAATCTTGGAAGATACCATCTCAATATCATAATTAGTGATAAATGGCTCATTTTGTACTCTGTTATATTGGTTACTTTGGTGCATTTCTCTCAACTTCCATGGAGTTCCACCAGTCCAGGGTCATCTAGTGGGAGGTTGTTTTTTGGGGAGTTTTTAAACATACTTCTAAAGTTTCTTCTACACCCCTGAACTTCCTTCCAGAGTAAAGTAAAATTAAGTAGGAAAAAAAATGTAATCCCTTATTTATATACAGCATCTGGGCTCCATCAGAAATCTTTGCTTGATTGTGTTAGGTGCTGTACAGTCACACAGTCACTGAGCACTGTAAAGTCCTATGTGGTCTAGCCCTTAATGCTTCAAAAATAAGAGCCAGTATTACTAAGAAACCCTTACAAAGAGCTTTTTTTCCCTATCAGATGAACTTGCTGGCATTTAGAATCAAAACCGGTAAGCATAGCACAATCAATATAGTCTATGTTAAAATTCCAATTAGAGCCATTTTTTTGGGAAGCAGCTTTGCTTTAAATATTATGTGATGCGTGGTAACGATACCATATTCTCCCAAAACAAGAAAATGGTTCATTAGTGTTCATGGCAACAGCAGATCAATCTGCCCTTGTGAAAGTTAATGAGTACACAGAAATATCATATAGTGACCTTTGATCTCAGTGCCTGAAGCAGTAGCATTATTATGCATTCTTCAGAGTTGCACAGCAGCAGGGCTCCAACTCTATTGCTGTGTGCAGTTTATTTGTGTGATTATTTAATTAATGGCAAAATGACTGAATGTCACAAACCTGAAGAATGGATCATCTTCCTAAACATTAACTAATGCAGTTCTCTTGCAGGAGGATGGGGGGATGTGAATGAAACCAGAGTATTAACAATAAGCCAAACATGAAGAATGGAAGTTTTAAGTTTGGATAAACAGCCTATTTTTTAAAGAGCGTTTCTAGTCAAACACTGATTTTTAAGATGTTATTATTGCAATTTAAAAATTTCAAGTGGGGGGGGTTGGGGTTTGGTTTTTTTTGATTTGCAACCAGGTCTAAATGAAATACCCAGATATTTTAGCCCACTTCTTTTTAAGCTACAATGGGCGTAAGAATTTCTAGACTCTATACTAAACTATACAGCATAGGAAGCCTAAACAGTACCAGGCCTGGCCAGAAAACAAGAATTCTGTTTTATGGAGAATTTTGAAGATTTGACATTTGTTTTTGATCTACTCTGGCACAAAATGGAAACAAGACCTTTTAAAAAGGAAAGAGAGAAACAAAATCACAAGACACAAAGCAAGACCCACACCAAAATACAAGTCATGATGTAATGGAAAACTCTTGTTGTTCCTCCTCTCAATCATACAGAGTGCTTTATCCGCTGAGGTATTAAGCTATTTTGGATTCTCTCTTTTTCTCCCTATCAGACCTTGAAAATCTTGCCAAAGTTTCTTTAAAATGTATACATTTTAAGTTTCCATTAATCAGCACAAATCCACGAGAAGTTTCCTACTAGCTCCAACTATAACACCCCTTTTAAATATGTCAGGCTCTTAGAAAGTATAATCAAGAAGAAGCACAATGAAGCAGCCCTTATTGTCAATGTCTTCTGTGCTACTCAAATTACCTGGAGCAATTAACATTCAATATGCATGTATTTTAATATAACATTAAAATACCAGCATTTTGGTGTGATACTGAACTAAGTTTTAATGGTTTGATTTTTTAACTTATTAAATTCAAGAGCTCAATTCTTCCAAATGCCTAGCTGCACAAGCAGCACTTGAGATCCAATTTAGTGTTTCCCTTTTCACTAAATTTGAATAAATAGCATAAAAACACTTGGAATAGCTCCCAAGAAGCAAAAAGCCTCAAACATTGTTATTGAGAATGGTGTTTGTGAGTGTGCAAAGGCATGGGTCTCCTCTGCGTCGCAAGGGCAGAGGACAGCGGAGCTGTAGAGTGGATTATGCTGCATAAGGGCACAGGGCAGGGTGACTCAAGAGTTGGAGAGTCTTGGCTGGGGGAATAGCAGAATATGGAGAAGGATTTACCTGCCCAGCAAACAACTTCCTCTCCAAGAGACCTGTTCTTCTTGACAATGTCTGCCCTTCCTATCTAAGTCAGTGAATGAAAGCAATACTGAGCAAACCACACAGCAGTGTGCCCCGAATGAAGGAAGCTCATTGTGGCCAACCAGCTGCTCTACTGCTGAAGAACCAGGCGATGATGTTTAATTTTGTAGCCAGGCTTTTAAGCACCACATCTGGCCAATCATCCCAACCATCCAACTTTTTGGTTGGATTGTAAAAAAAAACAACCCAAAAAACAACAAAAGAAAACTTTTTGGTTGGACAGAAGGGAACTCTTTCTGCCTCCTAGCACCATAGGGACCTAGCTGCAAGCTGCGTGGGGATAGGGAACATAAGGAGGGTGTTTGCTCTGTCCTGGCTCCCTGAAGGGGGAGGGGGCTTTTGATCTCAGGGCCTCCAGCAGCTACAGGCTCTGAACCAGCCCCACAAGAGCACATCATTTCAGGTGAGAGGAATTCAACAGCGAGATATTGAACTTTGTGAGTTCACCTCTGTAGCTCAAATGTTGAGGCTCAGTGCCAGCAGAAGCTTGGCCTAGCAGAAAGCCAACCAGCGGAGCAGCAGAGAAGAGCACAGTACTCATCTGCACAGTGACAATACTCTACTGAATAAAGCCTTTATGCCAGTATGGCTGGTGAGTGCTATTCATCATTAGAGCCGAAAGCAGCTTCTTAGACATGTTCTGGCATGCTGCAGTGTATGCCCCAACTCTTCTTTCAACCAGCAGAATAGTTTAAGAAATAAAGG
>NW_017729009.1:21452726-21457422 GCF_001723915.1 Gavialis gangeticus
GCATGCTGCAGTGTATGCCCCAACTCTTCTTTCAACAAGCAGATTGTTTTAGACTACTTTTATGGTTAGGGCCTCCAGCAAATGCATATACCAGTCTGGGACTCCTGTACTGCAGGGTTTGGAGCACTTGGCATACTCTGAGTTTGTGCATATGTTAAGGAAAAGAAAATACATTTCTACATTCAGAAGCTAGAACAAATGCCATCAGAGATCACTAACACCCTGTCTGCACAGCCAATTTAGCATTCCCAGCAGCAGCATCTCTAACATCCAGCACATCTCCACACAGGCTGCCTCCTCAACTAGAATCAAGGGAGCCACATTAATAGCATGCGGCAGGCAGGCTAATTAGCAGGGGTGGGGAGGGGGCTAATTGGCATCATTGTTCAGCAGTTCTTATTAGGAGGCAGCTTGTGCAGAGTGGTGTGGTGTGTTGAGGGGGCAATGCTGCATAGCATGGGAGGTTTGCTACATACAGGGGCCATCAATGTCATTTATGACTTCCTGTTATTAAAGTATCAAAGGGGGATACTAAATAAAAAAGCCATGTTTCCCCTTGGCTATATATCCTATAATATTAGGATCAACTGGAAATGTGAAAAGTGGTGATCAAGTGGTGCTAGCCTTGGGCTTGGGAGGCCTGGGTGTAATATCCTAATGTACTAAAAACTCCATTGGGCCCAGGTGTTTCATTGTCTCAGTTCCCCAGCGATAAAATGGGAATAACAGCACTATACTGCCCTATATTGATAGAGACCACATAGATAGCGTAGATACCAGCATTTGCATTGCATTGGCTACATGAAACAAGGAAAATAAATGACAAAGATGAACGTATCAATTTCCACTCCCCCCACCCTCCAGTGTACTAGAGAGCCATTTAATGAAAAAATCAAAATCAACACATTCAACATGCTGCTAAGATTCAGTGTTGTCTTCAGTTAGCTTCTATATTCCTTCACAAGCTGCAGTGACTTCCAATGCACAGAATATTTCCCTGATTACATATGGGGGGATATTCTTCAGTAGTGTAAATACCCCATGCTGATCCCTTTCAGGAGGATGGAAAATGAAAGAACAGCAACCATCACCCTTCTCTCAGATCTGTATGGAGTTGCAGCTTGATAAATAGTGTGGCATTGCTTATGTCCATGTGAGTGGGTAAGGTTACAGGTGACATGCTGCCCTTTTGGAGGGCACACAGAATGTTATATTGGCTGTCCAATCCCAGATGTCATGATGCATGCTTTTTGTTCCTTTGAGATGTTTATATAAGTTCCAAATTGCTTTACAGCCCAAGGTCTGGGGAAGAGCAGCATGGGAAGACATGGTTTGATGTGGTGGAGCTTGGATAGGTGTTTGAATTGTAATATTCCTGTTACGCACAGAAATACTGTCAAAGAATCCTCCACTATAGGCTCCTTTTGTCTTTTCTCCCAATGGACAGCATAGCAATAGGCCTCAGCCTAACTACTAGACTTTTAGCTTTATTCCCCAGATCTGCCATTTCTATGCCATTCTTCACTAAGGTTTCAGTTGCTGTCAAGCCAGCTCCATCTAGATGTCTCATCAAATACCATCATCAGATCATTCCTATTATCAACATACGTGAGCACATGTCTAGTAAAGTGCAAAAAATTAATTAGAATTCAGCTGAAAAAAACATGTGGGAACTTAGTTTTTGCCTCCTATAAAACCAGGGGCTTTTAGGGGATGTAATCTCTTTTGCTCTGTTGACCAAATAACCTCTCCAGCTCATTAGGCTGGTGATGATAATGCAAAGATAAATATCCAACCAAACTGATTCTGATCCACTTAATACAATTAGCTAATAGTGTGATAGATTTTTAACATTTAATTTCACCAATGATACTTTAGACAGAACACACAGAATTTGAAGGAAAAGATACTTTTAGATCCCTCTCCCCACTCTCTGTAGACAGTTCCTCTAGAAAGACTATCAGATCCAGCTGATTTAAAGACCCTTCATTTAAAGGCCAAGGTCATAGCATTTTCTGTCTTCCTTATAATTGGATTGTTCAGCCATAGGTAAAGTCTTGACGTATCAATCGCTGCATGAATGAAGGCTGAATAAAAGTATTTACTGAACTGCCACATCCATGATAAAACAACAGATGCTGTCAGCTCTCAAGGGAATAAATTAGTGGAAGAAAACCTGAAAGATAAAGACCTATTAGTCATAACATGCCCCAAATATAACTTATTTATGTTCACAGTCCAGTTTAGAAATGGAACAAACCTAATCCTTGTTTGCTATAAATTAGGAATATCTTGTTACTGAATGGTGTAGCCTAAACAATGATGGGCTATTGGTTTCCCTCTTCAGGAGTACATACTGCTATTTTACAAATTTCCAGTCCTTCATAGAGGGCTGCTTCTCTGAAAGCCCCTCTCTCTCATTTCTGCTAGTTCAATGTTCTTGCTGATAGATACTAACAGTTTACATTTCACTAGTGCCTGGCACCTGAATAGTGCCTAAATTTTCAATGAACAGTTACATTTTCAGGTAACAATGGGGCAAAAACTGCAATACCCTACATGGATGGCTGGTTGCATTTGGAGATTCTGAGGGCACCTCTACACGTTCAGTAATATGCAGTAGTTTCTGTGCATTTAGTTTAGAACTTGCTTAACGCAGAATAACTAGAGTTACTGTGCCGTGGCACCATTGCGTGTTTTTTAGTGATGCTTACTGCACAGTAGCCTAATACCACTGCCCCATAGGGCTGTGCGAAACAGCACCATTCCATTTTGCCTTGAGTTTTTACGGTTCAAAGAAACAGTGTTTCATCTCAAATTTCATTTAGAGTCAAAACAGCTGTTCTGTTCTGTTCTGTCGAAACAGGCTGTTTCGAGTTTCGCTGGGGATGGGGAGTCAGACCAGCTGGGCTACTTCCTGACCCCCATGCTGCATCGTGCCAGGGAGGGAGACAGCCCAGCTGGACTGGTTCCCTGACCCCCATGCTAGATTGTGCTGTCTAGCGCAGGGGCCAGGGAAGCAGGCCAGCTGGGCTGCCTCGCTGCCCCCTACCAGATCTTGTGCTGGGGATGGGAAGTCAGCCCAGCTGAACTAAATTCCCATCCCCAGCCTATGGTTGAAACTTTTCAACTTTCAAAACGTTTCAACCAGCCTCATTTTGTTTTGAGGCTATTTTGAGGGCTTTTTTGTTTTGATTTTGCTCTATCAACCTCAAAACTGGTCAAAATAGAGTCGAAACAAAATGGCCAGTGAAATTTCGCACAGCCCTACTCCACAGTAGCGTATTAGCACAGTTTTTGCCTGGCATGCTGCTTTGAAATTAGGCTACAGTACATTAAGCATCTAGTGTAGAGGTGCCCTGAGAGACTCAATGAAAACACAGAGGAGTGAATTGGCATCAAAGTTGAACCAACTCTGCTTCCCTCCTTTCGTCACAGAAGGCAGAACAAATGCACAGCAGCCATGGGGTGTGTCAATGCTGCACACCACAGGGCAATGTAGCCATACCTGCTCAATCTTAGACTGCATTAGCCTGTGCTACGTATACTTTACAGACAGCGAACTTCAGTTCAGTTGTTAGTTTATGTCCTTTTGCTAGGATTAAGTGCTAGAGATGGAATGAAATGAACCCCTCAACTAATAGGCTCAAGGCATGGAAGAGGCCAATATGCATTTGAAAATAGTGCCTTTGTCAGATATATGATGAAATCTCCAAGGGATTTATCATGCAGCTAATGATTCATTTCTGCTCAAACCAATTGTGTTGGTACTTGCTAATATGCCTCAAAACAAATGTAGACAACAGTGGGATTAATGAGATCCTCCAACAGCCAGCCAGTTCCATTTTTCTTCCTTCATATCAGTGCTTTTATCTTCATTACCTCACATTAAATCTTATTCTTTTGTTCCCTTGCTTGCCTTGATTTTGTTTTATGGGCTTCTAGTTTAAAAGAGAAATTACGACCCTCTGATTTTGGCTCTATGGAAAATACATTAAAGCACACTATTTGATATTTTCCTCTAGCTTTGGCACTTATATATTATTTTAGTTCTTGACATTCACCTTTCCAAAAATGAAGTATTAGGGCTTCATTTTTAAATGCATACTTAATTGTAGATATGTACTCAAGTGTCAGTGAAATCAATTGAATTACTGGTATGCCATATGCCCTTAAGGGGTTTTTCCTAAATAAGGATGACTATAAACATGATATGTGCTTGGGAAAGTCGAGACTCGAGAAAAATATAAAGATATAAACTCCAGATATAAATGTTTTAGACACCTAGTCCTGCAGTGAAACAATGAGAGAATAAATAAAAGATACACATTACTAAGTTTGATGCACTTTAGTAAGAGTTTTCAGGATTGCATCACATGTGCTATTATTAACATTTCCCAAATTTTCCAAAATGTTAAGCACTCAAAGTCTGAAATACAGTTTCTTTTCTTTCACTGCCCAAGTGAAACTTTCTGACCCTCATCTGAAGCAGATCAGTTCATATAAAATGCTCCACTTCTCCAAATGTTCTTGATGTTACTCTGAGTTGGAGTAACTCTCTCAACTTTTTTTTATGATAATTTTCCATGCATCAGAGTATCAGGCCTGCTCCTGCATGATGGAAAGAGACTCCATCTCCTGGTTGAAACAGGGAACCGTTTCTTTTGCACACTGGGTAGAAGCTTCAGGGAGATCA
>NW_017729009.1:21462422-21467244 GCF_001723915.1 Gavialis gangeticus
AAATGTTGCTCCACTTCTCCAAATGTTCTTGATGTTACTCTGAGTTGGAGTAACTCTCTCAACTTTTTTTTATGATAATTTTCCATGCATCAGAGTATCAGGCCTGCTCCTGCATGATGGAAAGAGACTCCATCTCCTGGTTGAAACAGGGAACCGTTTCTTTTGCACACTGGGTAGAAGCTTCAGGGAGATCAGAATTTGTATCCCTGTGTTTAGATCCTGGACCATTGCCTAAATACACTGTTTCCTGTTTGAGCATATGCTTTGCTTTAATAGAAGGGAGACTGTTCGAGTGTGTGTAAACCACTTCTGTCATCTGCAGCACTGACTATAAATGTGCATAACCCTGGGTTAGGTGTACAGCCAGCAGGCAGCAGTACTGTAATGCCATAGTGCTTTTCACTTGCTGGATAAAATTCTGCATTTCAGAGGATGGGAGGAGGATGCGTGCCAATTGGATTGCGAGAGTGTGCTCCTTTTATGTCTGTTTACAATGTCAGTTGCTTTTAATACATACCTTTCCACAGACATTTCACTGTTTTCCTTATGAAATGAATGGCATTGGCAATCTGCACATGTGGCTTTCTGTGCATCTCCTGAGTCTGACAAAGCTGTTCTTTGAATTTCTTTTACAGAAACATATGCTCTGGAAATGGAATTGGAGCTTGCTGCAATTAAAGCCAAGATTGTGAAGCTTTATATGAGGATGATTGCAGTAGGAGTTCACAGACCATTTCTCTTCCCATTATTTCTGTACACATATAAATGTTATTATCATAGACTCATGACTTCCCTGAGTATATGGAATAATAAGGAGTTGAGCACACCAGCTGGAGGGTGGAAGGAGTGGATGGGATCTGTATCCTTTTCCATGGGCTGATCCAGGATTTTGAAAGTGGGGCTGCAGTGGGTGTGGCGCATTATCACTTACAGCACAACACATTTTTCTCCAGCTAAAGAGAAACTAGAAGCTTTACAAATATGGTAAGGGGCTTGCACTATATTATTCAGTTTAAGGTCAAAACAAAAAAAGAAATATCACCTTAGGAATGTGCACTAATTTGCTAGAGTATATATAACTTTTTTTAAAAAGATCAACAAACTAGGCAAAAGGATATTGTATCATTAGCCCTGAAGTCATCATAGTTAAATGTACATCCCTTATTCACAATCATAAGACAAAATCTAGCCTCCTTAAGCATCTTGATAGTGCTTCCAATACTTCACTTAGTCATTTCTACACCTGTTAATATTACCACACCCAAGTAATGGGTGTAAAATAGAAGACACACATTACCCAGAATGGCTAACAGGCAGCATAATTGCAGAAGAAAGGCTGGTTTAAATAATGAAACAGCAAGACCATTTAAAAGGATAGAGGGTTGTTAACACTTGTGGAGTGGAGAGAGATTAACAGGAATCAGGGGAATGGTAATGAGCCAAGAAGTTATTTGACATTCTCAGCACCATCTGAATAGATTTGCCACTGCCCTTCCAAGGCAGTTTTGTTTAAAGTTTGAGTGGAGCAGGAATCAAGGTGGGGAGAGAGGGGATGCGGGGGGTACAACTGCCCCACTCCCTGTCTCCTTTCAGCAGGTCATCGTGCTTGTTGTTTCTTCTTCTTCAAAGTTTCTTTGGGTTGTTCTAGCTTGTAAAACCTTTGAGGTGAGACTAAGCCTCACAGTCTTGATTGTGGCCTTTGGACATTTTCATACTTTAAAGCATTATAAAATTTTTAAAAATCCCAAGAATGGGATTATAGATAATTGAGAGAAAATGGGTTAAAGTCTGAATTGTTTAGAAAAGTGCTTGGATTTCTTACAGGAGCTCACACTTTCCTTTACTATATTGGAAAGTTCAGTATTTTCCTAGAACACAAAACTTTCAGTGAAAAATATTCATCACTCATGGCTAGAGAGACAGGGGCACAGATGCTGCAGTGGTGAGTCCACAAATTCCACAATGGGATAGGAGAATCATCAAATTCATTTATCAGAAGGTTGATGTTTCTGAAAGACAATGCTCAGATTGTTACCATCCTGTGACCAGCCCAAACCATGTCTTCCATCTTACCATGATTTATAAACAGACCTGGACCCAAACTTGATCATTTTTGTGAGAGCTGGCTGATGGGAATCAATATCTGACGGACCCTTGGCTCTGGATTTGCAAACAAAGAACTCTTTTTAGCTCTAGAAGGAAGAGACTCTTTATTTAACCAACAGATTTCAAATAGTAAAGACAGCTCTGGCTTCTGACAGATATGGGAAGAGGCAATTACCGTAGCTTTAGGTCTTCCTGTTTTAAAATTCAAATAAAACCATCATTCTATGGTTACTTGATTTTTTTTTTTAAATGGATTTTATGAATATCACCATCTTACATTTCAGGACATACCACAGTAAAGAGCATTAGCTCTGTAATCATACTTAAATAAAATGGCATGTTCCTGCTGAATCCACCTGACTCGGGCACATATGGATCTATCACTACTCGAGTGAGTGCTTCTTGCAGATCCAAGTATGGGACATTTCACAAGTGACTTTGAGCAGAGTTCAAGCTAAAGACACACACCATTTTCTGTATCAGAGTAGAATTGTTCTTCTGTCTGAATCCATTGTACACACCAGAAAAGGATTCAGTTATTTGCATGAAAGAAAACAGGTTTATTTCAAAAGGAACAAAAATCCAAGACATAACATGGAGTTTCATGGAGTTACACATTCATACAAATGTGTATTATACTGATAGTATCACAATCAACCCTTGAGGATCTACCAACTGTCATGACCAATGATATTAAAACAGGTAATAAATATTTTTTCCTCTCTCTTTCTCCTTGAAACAATTTAAAATATTAGCTGCCAATCATAGGGTGGCTTACCCTACTAACCAGGGAACTACATTATATTCTTTTCAAATTATGTGCATATATCAGCATATTGTATTGAGAATCAGAACCAGATCTCCTCCTAAATAAGCTCTGGTCCATAGTTTAGTGAACAGAAGTAAATATATTCGCAGTGAGATCAGTTTGACTATCTCAGTGCTTCACCCCTGGCACTGACTTCTAGCACAGTTTTTAAAATTATTCTTAACCCAGTAACACTATATATACATTCCTCATTTGTACAATACCAGGATAATCGTAACTAGCCCCTTTTAAGATTCCTTCCATATTTAACACCCATAAAGCTATCCAATCCATCCGATACAGATTGCACACACCAATCATTACATAAAATGTATGTCAGAATTAACATTCTGGTATCATATCCAGGCAAGACTCACTGTCAAGTACAGTAAAGAGGCAAAAATGGGGCCATTTTCAAAACTTATTTGAAGCTCAAGTAGGAAATCTTGTGGAAGTTCCTATTCTCTTCTCTAAAAAAAAATACCATACCTTCTAAGCTATTATAAGGGTTTCTTGCTTTTGTTTCAAGAGGACCCAAAATAACCCACTTTCCCATTTACTTCCTTCTGCTAACTTATTATTGACTATGGCCATGCACAGTTTCCTGAAATCACTGTACTGCCAATGCTGGCATTCACATGAAAAAGCACAAAAATGGTGAGAAAAAATGTTTTATTTCTAGCCACCAGAGCTGGAAGCAAACATATGAAAAATAAGACACTTGACAATGTCCTTTAAAAGTCAACCAAGTCTTCTACAGACTCTGTACACAGGAAGAATAGATTTAACTGCCGCATAAAACTGGCCACCATTTCTCAAAGGTCAAGGATTGGTCTGAACAATTATGTTAGTAAAGAAAGAGTAAGAGCTACACCAAACATGAACCATGGGATTGCTGACACAGTTGACATCACCTCACAGCTGAATTAGACAAAGTGAAATCACAGTGCTCCACATCAGAGGACAAGTTAATATATTTACAACTGATATCTATCATACAAAAACATCAAGTCATATTTAAGGGGTCAATTTCCTTTCTGTTCAGATGTAAAATATGAAACAAACATTGGAGTCATTTCTTTTTTAAAGATCTGCAGAACAGATTTCACTTTTGCCAAAGTAAAAAATAAAATATATTGTATTGCAGGACTTCTTAATCCAAGCTGATTTTTTTCCCCCAGTAATTCCACTTTGCTTTCCTGCTTGCCATCATCATTATTATCCACCGGGGCAGTCTGTCACAAGACAAAGAGTTTTAAGTGCTTTGCAATCTTTTATCGATGCTCTGATCTGTAGGTGGGGAAAGTGTCTGTTCGATGAAGCTTCAGCGGGCTTGAAACATCTTTTGCAAATCAAATGCAAGAGAAAACAAAACAAAACTTAGTCAAGCAGGTAGAGTATCTGTGCATGGTACTTTATTACAAAACTGGCTAAGAATGAAATACATGTTAGGTAACTTAAATTACTTGAGGGAAAGACTGCCCCCATGCAATCTATTGTACTGAGCCAGCAGTACAGGACTGAGGAGGGACTTTGGAGAACTGCATTTCCCTTCATGGTTCCATTCTTGCTCTCAAGTGGAACTAATCTGCTAGTGATCTCCATGTATTGGCAGAGATCACTTTTTCTCCAAGATGACTCAGTTTTGCTAGTTGATATGCTGAGTGGGAGAGGCCAAGGCTCTACCCATTCATTCCTGGCACTCCTCTTCTCTCTCCCTGTTGCTTTGACCCCAAAGGTCCAATGCAGAGCAGGAAAGGATAGCCTCACATCTATACATACTCCAGTGGAAGTATAGAAAACCATGGCCTTGAGTAAAGGTGTAAATAGAGCTGCGTTAATATGGATTTGCTCAGACTGAGTGACACATCACTTTTCATTCATCACACTGGGAACATTCACCAATGC
>NW_017729009.1:21472244-21478684 GCF_001723915.1 Gavialis gangeticus
TGATACATCACTTTTCATTCATCACACTGGGAACATTCACCAATGCGGGAAAATGGCAGTGTGGACACTTGGACAATCCATTTCCATTCGGAATTGGAAAAGAGAGTCAAAGGATCAGGCAGGAAATCCTAGCACAGGAAATTCCAAACTGTTTTGATTTGACATTTCATAAAGGAAAAAAAAATCATTTGTTCAAAATGTCTAATTGACACCCCCCCCCCCATGCAGTCTTTTTCAATTGGAAAAAACAAAAATAAAGAAAAAAATGTGTTTGCAAATTTCAATAAAACTATAATTTTTGCAGTGGGGGGGAAGAGGTAGGAATTCTTGCATGAAATACTTCAACCTTCTCTACCTACATGAGACTAATATGTGCGGAGGACTAATTATACTGTGCATTAATACATCACAAAAAAAGCTGTGCTATCGCACTAATGCACAGTAGAATTAGTCTGCTGCGCATTAGCCTCACTAAAAAGGCATGTGCTACTGCACAGTAGTACTAATTACTGCACGTTCAGTTAGTACCGGTTATTACAGGTACTCAATTTAACATGCCATAACTACAGCGCCTTTATGCACTTGTAGACGCGCCCACTGAGTAAGATTCTACTTGGCACATGCAAAAGTATACCCTGACACTGAACAAAATTTATTTTATATCAAGCATTGCTTCTGGGGTTGGTTGGTGAATTCATGAAACGAAAGTAATTATAGGTACCACCAGAAAAGCAGCAGTAAAACAACACACAAAGTGAACTGAAGCACTCTTGCTTGATAACTGGAGTACTAGTCTCTGCAACTTTTTGTACAAGTGCCAGAACATTTCAGAGAATGTAGGTCAATTTGCAGTCCTATTCTGGCCTCTCTGAAGCTACTTTTATCTAGTATAAAAAGACTATATTATCTTACTGTTTATCTTGTGTCAAACAAATCAGTTTGGAACTATTACTTTACTAAAGGGTTTTTAGCATCAGCAACAGTAAAACAAATCAGCTGATTGTGTCAAAATGCTGCAGTCACATTCTCAGTGGGTGAGTCCAACTGAGATACTTTACTGCACAGCAGACTAATCTACTGCACAGTAAAGCATCACTGTCTACACATGCAGGGCATTAACTGCACATATTTTACTGTACAGTAAGCCTAATGCAAATTAATGGCACATTTAGATATGCCCATTGTGTCCTAGACTGCTACTAGACTGTTACTAGCAGGTCAACCTCCCACACTTTAATTTACTGAACAAATGTTAACAGTCATTTATGTAAAATGCTGCCTTTATTATTCAGTCATTTTACAAAACAATTGCAGCTTTTTTTTGTGGTTACTATTTCTGCACATGCCCTAATATTAAGAGAATCTTAATACCGTAGAAAGAACTCTGTTTAACTTTGTCTACGAGTTACTGAAAACTGAGGGGGAAAAATTAAAATGAAGCACATGACTAGTTCTTGTGATTTTTTACCACAGCTTTCAAGATACTGGCTGTTCTGCAAAGCCTAGCTCCTGGAGTCATTTGAATCTAGAAGGCTCTCCACTTTCATTGCTAAGCTGAGCTGATCCCTTAAATCTGGTGCAAGATGACCAAACTCTTCTGATAGCAGGAAAAGCATCAGCAAACACAAATCCTGAAGCCAGGCAGCAAATAAAAAGGAAAAACAGATTCATGGTGGGTTTTTTTTTTTTAAATCTCATGATTTTGAGACTTGCTTTATCATTTCCCAAGTGTCTGAGGTTGGCAGATGAGGTCTGCCCCTTGAAATTAGAGCTCTTTTGTGCTCCTGCACCAGCTTCTGAACATTTCTGTGGAATACGCATTTAATCACCTTGTTTTCCATTACTTCTATTTAGCTACTATCTCTGTGTGCCCACATGCTCTCTTCTTTATAGCATTCAATTGTAGTCAGGAGATGTCAGGCCTTGACCTCTCCTGATAGTTTTTCTCCCTCTCTCGGTCAGATTTTTGCTCACCTTGCTCTGGCTATATTTAACAGTTTCCAGTAGCTTTCCCTTTTGCTTCACCCCGTGTATTCCTCAGACACAAATCGATATCCCTTTGCTCTCCCAGTAATATGAATGTTCCCTACTGATGTGCCCTACCTGGTAAGCCACCCCAGAAAGGGGGAAGAGCTAAGGATACAGCCCACTCTTTCCCTGGTCTCTCCTCGTGATATCTCTGAATAGATCACATACCCAAAGTAAAGGCTTCCTCACCAATAGTGTACCAACTTACTCATTTCATTCTAATTCATTTCAAACAAGCCCTACACTAGAAAAAGGTAGGTGGAAAAATGTGGTTTTATAATAGGAACGTGTGTACTGACTTAGAGGCAGAGAGGTGCTGAGCAGCTGCAACTCCTCTACCCCCCCCCCTCCCGTATCAATGGCAATAACAAGATACAGCTTCAAATTATGGTATGACATTTAATCTACTTGAGAAATGGATAGTTACATTTGAGTCAAAGATCTCTGCCCGAGAGGAGGTAACTGCAATCTATTCTCTTGAGATCAGGTTTTTAAAGTGCAAGAGCAGGATTTCCAAAAATGTTCTACCTTGGGCTAACTGTGCTCCCACTGGAGTCAATGGGATCTTTGCCAGATTAAGAACCTGATAGTCTTCTGATTTTGGACAGTGTCTAAAGACACCCACACTACTCAGCATTCCCAGCAGACCCCTAAACAAAGTTGAATGGAGGTACAGACCCCTCTGAATTGTAAGTGTGGCTGTTCACACACTTTAGATTGATCATAGTCATCTTTCACAGACCCCTTAGACATAGTCTGCAGATCCCGAGGGGTTGAAAACCACTGAGTTAGGGCATGAAATTGGCCATCAGGATAAATGCCCTTCCTAGCCACTAGATGTCCTTCAATGATCACGATAAAGCCAATAATAGGCTGCATAGAGATATGCTAAACATCAGACCCAATTTTACTGACACTTGTCCAGAATTTCACAGGAAATCTGCTGGACTATGCATTACCGCTTAGGCCAGCAACAGGAAGGACATCTGATACAGACCTCTAGCGTATGCAAAGTTTCACAAAGAGGCAGGACACATCCCTGACACAAAGGCTACTCCCTGACACATTTCAAGTCCCTGATCCAGCTCATGGAGGCCAAAGAGCTGTTCAAAGAAAAGATGGCTAGAATTATTGAACATGGTCGAGTCAACGTACTCTTCCCGAGCATCATCCTTGGAAAGAACCATGTTGTTTTGACTGAGATTTAATCCCAAAAATATCAGCCCAAGACAGCGTGGAGGAGTTCAACTCAGATGGTTAAAGGTCTGGCTATGGGAAATATTGAGCTAACTTACTGAGTGGCAGAGCTGCCAGCCCTGTCTAAATATTGAACTGTTCCTAGGACAAGGGCCCAAACCACCGAGGGGGTCTAGTTAGCATAGTTTTAGCTTTAATCCTCCCTTCCTTACCTTGCAGGCCGTAGAGCTGGCCAGTGCTGTGCTGCCGTGTAATGTGCTGCCAGTAGGCACTCCGAGGCAAGGGCACCATGGTGCTGAGAGACACAGCTCGCTCACTCATTTTCATTTGAAGCTATAAAATAAAAGAGCAAAAGGGACATCAAGGATAGAGCATGACAGCAGCACTGCTGACAGTCCTCACAGACAGTTCGTGCGGGAGGCAAAAGTTATACAAAAACACTTGGTGGAATTGCTGCTTAATTACTTCTTCCTCTGCTCAGGCCCAAATTGTATCATTCTCTGCTGGCAACGGGACTCGGGAAGTCAGGGCAACGCGGCATGGGGGGACACGGTGCAGGATGGAAGAGGGGTGTGCAAAGAGAGCCAAAAACCCTGGTGAGACGAGACTGGTTCTGCTTCAGGCTTAAGCCAGGCAGCTACAAGTGGGAATGGGAGAGGAGCAGAACACAAGGAAGGGGGGAGTAAAATAGCTAATCCAATTCTCCCTCGCAAAAGACTTTGAGTTGACCTAGCAAATCTGACAAAATGTGTCATCCTCTAGTGTGATGCAAAACCAGCACACTAGAAACTAGTGTGAAGCATGGATTTGTGGTACAAGTATCTGTGGTACAATATGTCATACAAGGAATTAGAAGAGCAGGCTGCCAGCTACCTCTATCCAAGCAGAGTGGTGAAGTAGAGATTGGGCTGGGATAGATCAGCAGAGATCATATTAAATGTACTCTAGGAGAGCGTAAGGCTTTGGGAACCTTGGGTAAGTAATTCACCTGGCTAAGAGATTATTATTTATCTGGACTTTGTCTATCAAAGTTTTAAGTAAACCCGGGGAACTGTGGAGCATACATAGTGCAAGTTACTGAAGAAAGCCAGGGAAGTTAGGGACTGCATCCCTACTTGGGTAAACTGGTAAGTACAGTCTGCACTGCATTTAACTGGGGATCAGTTAGTCTGAAATTTGAACAAAATACAGCCCCCTCTACATGTGCAGGTAAAGGTGCAATGGGATCTAATGTGCAATCCACACAATTGCACATTAGATACCATTGTGCCTTACTCCCGGTGCAGGGGGAAACAAGTAAGCTCCCATGGCTGGCTGCTCCTCAGTTGTGAGGGGTTCCCAGACATAGGGGCACCCTATGCACCCCCAGGGCTGTGCAATCTTGGTAGCTGCAATCTTCCAGGCCTGGGGGTGCAGCAAGCAGCTCCACACCCCCCCAGGGCTGGGAGATTGCAGCTGTGTCCCATTGCTGCCAGGGCCAGCTGGATCTGGGCACCTGGAGGCATGCATCTGAGGGGTCCAGGACCCAGGGTTGGCAGCTTCAGGGGCTGAGAGTCCCCTTACTTACAGGACTCCCAGCCCTTGCTGGGTATGGTGCACCTGCTACACCTGGAAATTAAAGCTCAATAGCAAATTAAAGCTTGACAGTTAGTACAGTTTTAAGGTTTAATTTTATAGCTGGTTCGAGCTTTTTATGGAGTAATAAGCTCTTTGCACATGTAGCTGGTCTCAAGGGAATTGCGTAATACATGAAACAAGAGGCTTAAGATTTGCAAAACGCATTACAAAGACACACATTAATTTTGCACAACCCTATTCAGACTGGGCTCTTCCTGCCCAGTTGTTCCGCCTAGCATCTATCATCTCTGTATTAATGCCATTCACCTGCTAGCTGAGGATTTTCAAGTTGTATTGGCATAGCTGCAGCATGACATTGTTTAAAGATTATCACACACGCATGCCAAGAGAAGGGCAGGACTTCAAAAGCCAGGAATTACAGTAGCATCATTTTGCCGCAACCAATAGCTTC
The DNA here is from genome assembly GCF_001723915.1 of Gavialis gangeticus. Lineage (NCBI taxonomy): Eukaryota > Metazoa > Chordata > Crocodylia > Gavialidae > Gavialis > Gavialis gangeticus. Next base: position 21,477,499 of record NW_017729009.1, read on the forward strand.
TTCCCAGTTTACTCTTCTAGAGACATGACAGCTAACAAAATTACTGTAGTCCTCTAATAAAAACTTTTCTGATGCCTACCATTTCTAAAATAAGAGGCATCAACTTAAAAAGCAGTTTTTGACACCCTCATATTTTATGCACTGATATTGTATCTGCAGTTGTGGGTCCACACCCATTTTGCATACGTAAACACACTGACAGCACATCTAGTGCATAAGCAGTCAATAAGCCTGTGTTGGCACCCCTTTAGAAAGGTGTAAACTGAAGCACCAAAAGAGCAAGTGTGACATGGTTAAACCAGAGCAGCATAATGCATGACAGCAATCAAAATATCTAACTATAAAAATGCCTTTTCCCCCTCCATTTGCCCCCTTGGACAGCTAAAAAGTTACATGTTCTGTTTATGAAAACAGAAACTATCCATGACATTTTACAAAAGCAGACTCCTCTCATTTAGTTTTGCAGACAAGAAGCAGGTAAGAACCCTTTAACTTATTAGTTTATTTCACTGCAAAGAGAACAGGTCAAGCAAGCACACAGAAGAGGCGGATCTGAGGGCTGGCTGGCTTCAAGGAGAAAAAGAAAGGCTTTGAAGTTTTTTTTTAGAAGCCATTTACCCTCAGCCTCCTCTCTGTAAGGTGTGGACATTGTGCCTGGGATCTGAAAGAACAAACAAATATCACATCAACCACTGCTCTTTAAAACACCCACATCCGAGTTACTAATACTGAATCACTCTGCACGATACATGCTTCCACCTACGCAGTATATTTATTAAATGCAGTTCCTTCAATAAAGCATCAGCAGAAGTTGCACTGTTACCATACATTTCAGCACCATGGAAACAAACAAGGAATCTATTCCAGGAAAGGGAAAATTTATTGGGATGCTGTGACTGATGATTCCCAACTGCTCAAAATCCTTTGGCAGCCTGAGTTCTGGTTAATGGTGTCCTTTCAGGGTACATCTTACACCCTTGTGGCAATCCCTGAGACCACCACTGAAAAAAAAAAAAATCCAAACAAAAGGACCCCTAGGACTGCATGCAAGTCAGTTCATAACAGGCCTCCAGTTTTGGAGACTGGGCCCAGGCCTGGTTACTAGCTTTCAGTCACAGATTGGTCGAAGGACTGAGGTCGGGACTTGGATTCATGACAGCTGGTTCTCATTCTCAACTTCGTAGCT
>NW_017729009.1:21483684-21493740 GCF_001723915.1 Gavialis gangeticus
ATGTGGCCTGCTGGAAAGATGTTGTATGGCCAGCATTCAAATGACAACAGGCATGTCCTGCATCGCTTTCATGAGCACACCAGGAGACTGAGGGTCCCCAAGAACATCCCTGCGCCAAAAAGGCATCACTTTTGGACAAACGCCTGTATAGTACAAGAGCAAGTGGGAGGGACTCGTTTCTCAGCACCAGTTTCAAAATCACCATGGAGGCAGACATACCCCAAGGCAAGTTAGGTCATAAAGTAGGGGAGTATGAGCAACAGTTCCACATTCCCAAAGGGTTTGTCTGGAACAACGGAGAATCTCCAGCAGGCAGGGAATGGTCTTGAGAAAGATTTAACAAAAAAAGAAAGCCAAAGACCTGAAAAAATAAATTCTGAACAACAGGCAGGTCAGAGAAATGGCCCTGAAAAGTGGAGAATCACCATGTTATGCCCTCAATGTATAAATGTCATCAGTGCACCTGGGATTTCATGCAAGTATTGTTTTGATGAGGACTGATTTCATTCTCATAATAAATCTACTGTATCTCTGCGGCAACAGAAAGAGCAAGATTGACATGATAGTGGGCTGGCTTTACTCCATGTCAGCATTTAGCACCGGTAAGTAGGTCAAAAGCAGCAGGAAACAATATGCTGGCATGCACATGCACAATGGTTACAACTTGGCCAGAAGGGCATTAATGACTGGTCAATCACTGGTTTGTTAAGAAAGGTGTGACAGGGCCAAGGAGCCAGAGGTGGCCATGATGCCCCCTGGTGGCCAAATGGCTCCTGCCCAGCTTAAGCTCTAAGATAGCCCTTCTCTAATTACTCACCCTCCATGCCTTGTTCTTAGTAAAGAATAGGGAAAGGAGGCTGCCCACAGGCCTTAGAGTGAGTCTTAGTCCTTCAAATTGCTATCTGGTCCCTCCAGGGCAACCATGGCCTTAAAGGCCAATTGTGTGGCTCCGTGCACCCCTATACCACACCCCAAGCCTTGCAGGTGCTATCACATCTGATGTTCCCTTTTTGTCCTCCCCTACTCTAGGCTGGGGGGATACTCTGCACCCTGCTCAGCCCCTCTGAACTACCTGAACTACTGGCTTGCTGAGCATGCCTTAAGCCTGCCACCAATAATGCTCAAAGCTTGTGACTCAGGCAAAAGCATCAACATAAATTAATGGCAACTTGCCTGCATACACCAATCTCACTGTACCTGGACAAGATTTCCCTATGCCCCAGGCCTCCATAGTGGTGTGCCCCAATCCCTTGTTCTTTCATGAGCCTCACTACCCTGCTGGCTGAAGCTCCTCTCTTTGGGGCTCTCAGAGCTAGACCGCCTGACCATTTCAGGCTCTGGGCTTATATAGCTGAAGCCTGAGCCCTCTTCTGGTCAGGTGAGTCACTCATTAGCCCCCTCCACACCACCCGGAAGCTGCCTCTCAGTCAACTTTTCCTCTTAAAGAGGGAAGGCACACTAAGCATCATGCCACAAAAGGCACTGAATCCCAAATTGACTATGTAATGGAAAATGTTTGGATATTTATCATATTTTCTATGGTTCTATGATTTAGATAATCAGTCATCTCATTGATTAAAGGCTATCCAGATGGATTCAAAAACAGCCCCATCCAAAAATATGCTGCTCTTTTCCATGTTGGGACCCCATCTTTCCACAACCATCATTGTAACAGCTTTGGGTGCCTTGCTGGTAAACCATGTTCTAGAACCTGCAGTCCTATTTAGATGAACATTTTGGGATAGCTTCATATTTTTCTCATAGATCAATTACAGTGAAATCCTTAAATTACAGTGTTTTCAGGCCTTTGTAACAACTGGTAGGATAATGAGCTGTGAAGAAGCTCTCACAGAGAGAGAGAATGTACTGGCTCTTCGGACAGGTGACCGTGGTTATACTATGATCATTAGCAGTGTTTTCATTGTATGCTAATGTTCATTGTCAAGTAGATGGTGCAATCTTTTGATTTATTTGCAACATAAGAGGTAATTGGGAGGGCCTTAAGGCTAAATGTTAGCATTGTACCATATCACCATTGAGGACAAACCAATTGCTAGCTGTTACACAAGCACTGCACTCTGTGAAATAAAGTGTGACAGGATGTTATTGCTTTGGTGCTTCAGTCAGCCACAGATTCCATATTTATCTTTAAAGGGACTCCATTCTGTACTCAGAGACAAGGAGAGCCTTCTAGTCCTTATTAAAATAAGGAAATACAATTGTAAAGATGCTACAAATGGTATCCACACAGCTAACCCCATTAGACACTTCTGTGGGTGAATGCCTCTCCTTAAACAAGAAGAGCATCCTTAAAAACACTTCTTCAACCAAAATGCAGAGGTGAATTTAATCTGCAGTACCTTTAAATAGGATCTGTAATTCTTCTTGTGTAGGTCCACTGTGTTTAAACCCTGAATTATTTCTACAGGACTTGCAAAGCTTGTTAAAGTTTTCTGTGAAAACAGATAAAGGGCCATATTATGGTTCTTACCATAGCCTCTGCTAGCATTTCAGTAGCATAAAAGACGTGTGAAGCTGCTTCAGGTGGATACCTCCAAATTTCCTGGGGTACCATTAGGAGCATGCCCAAGTGACAGTTATGAGAATGTAACCTAGTCCTGAGGATGCTCCAATAGCAGCAGTTCTGGGGTTTTAGGGTGGGAATAGATGATGTGAGGGCATAGCCACTCCTTTAACAACTCAGCTAACACTAAGGCTTGGACTCCAGCCATCCCCTTTAAACAAACCAAATGGACAGAAACCCCCTACAACTCAAACCCTCACAAATTCACATTTCAAATGCTTTCTTGGGCAGATGGAAAAGACAACATTTTAGTCAAAGATTTGTTTATAGGCTTCAATCTATTTACTCAGTTGGGGTGAATATACATTTCAAAGATTTATGAAACACACTGATTATAAAGTACCTGCATATGCATAAGGTAGATCTTAGTCCTGAGATTATTATATTGAGATGATTGCACTCTCAGTATTCATTAGGGCTTTTTTCCCTTGATGAAACAGATTCATGTAATCAATACAAACTGCTTAAGATTGTAATTGCTTAGTTAAGTAGCAGTTAGTAAATGAAATGCAATAGAAATGCAAATGCTGTAGAACAGGAAACAATAATTGTATTTATGTTGGCAATTTCAGATAGGTATAATATATTCATTAGAAATGTCAATATTCTACTCAAACCTAGGTGGCCTGTTGGGCAAGAGAGGGAGGGGCAACTCTCCACCATGAATGACCAGGTACCCTGCTACAACTGGGTCCATGCAGTCAAGAATCTGGAAACAGGCTCAAATCCATATCTCTGGATCTGTAGCAAGACTAACTGCTCTGGCACCATGTCCCTGTAATATTTCAATGCCCTTCTTAAATCGTTGGTGAGCTTTTGTTTGTTATATTTTGTTGGCTTTTTACTTGAATTCCCCACCTATTCTACTAGCATTAAATCAAGAAAGTCTTCTGTTCTAGTCTAGTTGATGGGAAATACCATTTCCACCTATAGTATAACAAGTGCACACAGAAATGGACATCATTAGCGACTTCTCATCAATTGTCCAACTGAAGTTGTTCCAGGAAAAAATAACCCCCCAAAACAGTCAGAGTATCCAGGCTGCCCTGTGAACTAGCTAACAGAATAATTCCAAACAATGCCAGTTTTCTTCTGACAGGAGTAAGGAGGTTCACTCTGATAATGTCTTGACATTTCATCATAAGAAGTAATGAGGTTCCTTCCTAACCTACCAGGACTGAACCTGACATAAATGGCAACAGTCAGCTCCTATAATTCTGCTGCTCACTTATTATGACAGCTGGATAATCTTTCATAGTCTTTGAAAAATGTGTTTATTACCTTTCTAATAGCTGGGAGTTTAAAAATGAAAAGGAGGAATGAATGAATGCAGCACAGTGAGGTATATGCAAGGTCAGCTCCCAGACTGGCAAGGTCAGCTCCCAGACTGCTGCACTGGGCAGCACAGTTTGGGAAGAAGGTGAGCAGCTCTCAGTGGTGAAAGACCGGGTTAGGGACGATTTAGAAAAGCTGGACATGTGCAAGTCTATGGGGCCGGATGCAATGCATCTGAGGGTGCTGAAGGAGTTGGTTGTGACTGCAGAGCTGCTGGCCATTATCTCTGAAAATTCGTGGTGATTGTGGGAGGTCATGGACGATTGGAAAAGAGTAAATAGTCTGTCAATCTTTAAGAAAGGGAAGGAGGAAGATCTAGGGAACTACAGACCAGTCAGCCCCACTTCAGATCCTGGAAAAATCATGAAGCAGATCCTCAAGGAATCCAATTCTAAGCACTTGGAGGAGAAGAAAGCAATCAGGAACAGTCAGCATGGATTCACCAAGGACAAATCATGCCTGACCAACCTGATTGCCTTCTATGATGAGATGACTGGCTCTGTGGATGCAGGGAAAGCAGTGGATGTCATATACCTTGGCTTTAGATAAGCTTTTAATAAGGTCTCCCACAGCATTCTTGCAAGCAAGGGAAGAAAGTATGGGTTGGAGGAATGGACTGTAAGGTGGATAGAAAACTGGCTGGAGCATCAGGCTCAACAGATAATGATCAATGGCTCTCTGACTAGTTGGCAGCCACTATCAAGTGGAGAGTAGGGCTCGAATTCAGAGTGACCAAGACAAATCAGAGGATTGAACTACAAGAAGTCTCATGAGGTTCAACACAGACAAGTGCAACATCCTAGACTTAAGATAGAAGAATCCCTTGTACCACTACACACTTGGGACCAGCTGGCTAAGCAGCAGCTCTGAAGAAAAGAGCCTGGGGGTTGCAGGGGACAATAAGCTGTATAACAGCCAACAGCATGCCCTTGTTGTGAAGAAGGTTAATGGCACATTGGGCTGCTTTAGTAGGAGTATTGCCGACAGATGGAGGGAAGTGGTTATACCCCTCTATTCTGCACTGGGGAGGTCACATCTGGAGTCCTGTGGCCATTTTGGGGCCCGCACTACAGAAAGGATGCACAAAAGGTGGACAGTCCAGCAGAGAGCAACAAAAATGGTGAGCAGACTGGGGCACATGACTTATGAAAAGAGGCTGAGGGAAGAGGCCAGGGCTGCGCTCCCACAACAAGGATCCGGCCCCTCACGGCTCTCCTACTGTCCATCCATGGCTTGCCAACATCTTACAAATTGAGGTTGTGGGTGTTTTTGGCACTCTGACCCAAAACGTTGCCGACCCCTGCCACAGACATCAACCTGCCCATTCAATATGTTAATAGTGACTTCTAAGACTAATGGATTCTGCTTCCCATTCCTGGCCCAAATCCAGGAACACTACAAGAAGAAAAAGAAGTAGCTTTTGGAGGAAAGGAAGTGGGGAAATATTAGTTCAGTTTTTTTTTTTTAAGTTGCAACAATGCCCTTGTGCTCTTTAGATTAAATTCAGAGAAAGGGCATTTTCCATTTATCCCAATCAGTTCATCCACCCCTAACATACTGATAAATGTATCCCTTAGACCAACAGCTTAATAGGATTCCAAAAAGGATTAGACATTGTATATGGCTCATAACCACGTCCCAGTTTATACTGCAAGAATGATTATTCATAAGAGGTATAATCCTTCATGCTTCAGGGTATATGAACCAAATCACTACCTGCATGGAACAAGGAAGTATTTCTGTTGTGGTTGGATTATTCCATACTGTCATATCACATAGCTCCGCAGCTTGCATGGCTGGTAACTTTTTATCATTCTGAACAGAAACCGAAACTGAAAAGTAAATCATGGTGCCTAAGGAGGTACACAGCTTAACCATATTTAAAGAAAGACTACCATACATAATGACTAAGGCACAATAAGGCATATTGCCCATGATGAGGATTTTACACATTTGGAAAAACTGGTTATTGCTTCAGGCCTAGCCTAGGATTCAGGAGACCAGGCTTAAAAGCCTTGCCCAGGTGCAGGCTCTTTGTATAAAACATTGGGGAAGAGAATTAGTTTTTTGGTATTTCAATTTCCCCTACAAGAAAATATGGTATGTACTTCCCTATTTCCCAGAGGTGTAGTGAGGACAATGATGTTAAGCACTGGGACACTAGAATGGCTATCTTAAACAGACAGAACCCTCTTTTTTTCCTAGATTCCCAGTCTAGATTAGGCCAATGACCTACCCGGCCTTTTGCCAATCCATCAAGCTAACTTCAATATCTCTATATTCCCAATTCCTTTTAGCTTTTTGAACATCAAAAAATGGCTCTAAGACATGCATGTGCACACCCACACCCAAAACAGCCCTGAAGGGGTGGGCAGGGGAGGGGAGAGAGAGAGAGAGATCATATAAGACTCTAGACCAGTATTTGTTTCTCTGTAACAAACACTTCAGTTTGAAGCATGACACTTTCTAATTTATTCCTAAAGTGTAGACATCAATTAATATATAGAAACCAAGAGTGAGAGACACAACATTTTGCAATTAAATTCATGAGAAACACTTCCAAATAAGCTACTTGTGAGGCTGATTAATTAAGGGAAACTCTAATGAGAAAACATGTGCCGACAGGATCTGACCCTCTTTCCTGTACTAATTTACACCTATTGATGGCTTTACAAATAAAGCAATCAAGGCATATAATGCAGAAACAGTTCTATGCTCTTTTCCGCTACCTGTAAAGCAATCATTACAGACTGCTGTAATAGCCTTAAGTGCTAAATTCAAAACTGAATGCGTTAACTAATGAGAAGAAAATCATCATGCACTCAGCCTGTTTACTGCCTGTAAATCAAAAGTTAAGATCAGGCTCAAGAAGGTCTCTGAACTGTATTACTCATTAATGTCAAGCGCCTACTGACAAGCACAACTAGCAGCCGTACCATTGAATTTTTCAAGCTCTGTAGTAAGCGCTCATGTTGTTCTGCTATGGCTAAAGCAGCCGAGTGAACCTTCTGATAGATTGCCTCCCCATCTCTTGTCTGAAAGATGAATAGTCCTTCTCCTGTGTCACACATCCTGCCAAAGTGAGAAAAGAAAGATTTTCACTTAGGACGATGGATAAAGCATATCTTTTGCCAGTGCTATCATAAAAGTGGTATCAAAACGAAGGGTAATAAATATAACAAATGGTTGCTTGGAAAGCAGCACCCAGATTTCCATAAACCTTCATAAAAGTATATAAACCCACCAGCACGTGAAACAATTGCTCATTATCAACCACATAAGCACTTAACTCTGAAACCCTTATCTGTGATGCCAGCACTTACTAACACACTAGCAGCTACTCAAGTTTAGGACGGTAGAAATAGCTCCTTAATGCATTTCAGCCCTGAACTCTGTGTGATATACTGGTAATATAAAACGATTCCTAAACTATGACTTCACTTGAACCTGATGTTCCTTTTAATTGCCAATTCAGACCTATCATTTCTAGTGCGTCTTGGTATGTTTTGGTGCAGGAAAGCTCAGGCTGACTCGAGGGGACAATTCCTAAGCTTTGAAAAAAAATGTAAATTCAGCTCTGGATCCAAATTGAAACTTAGACCCTTGTCTAGATCCTATGTGACTGAGATGAATTAAAATTATTATTTCTCTTTTTAGATTTAGTGCAGATGAGGGCAGAAACCAGGAAGCCTCTCTCAGAGGAAGCCTTATATTCTGCTTGCTATCAGAAGTGCTAGTAAGGGAAGAAATGCTACTTTCACATGCAGTCATTAAAAACACATAGATGTGAATTTTATTAAACGGAGGAGACCAATTTACAAGAGTACTGAAAAAGTAATTAGTCTTATATTGATTTTATGCAGCATTAGAGGGCGCAAAACTTCCTCTAGGACCCATATAAAACTATCATACAATTTCTCCTCAGATTTTTGCTCTTTAAGGTCTACTGTGAAATATCCATCTTAACAGAAAAAAGGTTCCAATAAGAACTAAAATCAATTTCAACCCAAATGGCAACAGTTTAGGGTAAAATGGATCTTGACTCAGTCATTCAACTCTCTAAATTGAAAGAACTCTTTAGTTTTGAGACCATAGTTTTGCCTTCAATGAGATACTTGTCCATGTTCCTATTTTTCTTGCTAAGGACTCCTACTTGCATCTTTGTGGCTAAGAAATATTCTATCAATTAAACAACAAATTGTCCTGCTCCTGCTTATCTGGGGACTATTCTAACCTAATAGGGGAGATGGAAATGATGCTTTTCCTTTTCTAGTTCCTATGGTTTACTCTGCTACTTCCCTCTCAGCTCTATAACTTCTCTTACTTATATCATATCATCCAAGTGTCGCTTATAAAGCATTGAGCATTTCAATCGCATGAAAAGTCTACAAGCATAGCCTTATTAGAACTTGACTCGATGTAATTAAGAACTGTACCTCAAAAGCACAAGGAAGTGCCACTGGATTAATCACAAAGATAGCAAGTGGATTATATACTTCATTTTGCATTATTTAATTTGCTGTAGGGAATGACCTGACATTCAAAGGATCTGAATTTTAAGTTACACATTGTAATGAGAAAGAACTGCTTTAAACTCATGGGCTAAGTCATGAGTGACCGGTGCCACCTGAATTGGCAGGGGGAGGAGGAGGGCATGTGCATCCCCTACCAGTCACCTACAAGCTAGGTATGACAGTCAAAAAGCTTGAGGCAGAATCGATCAAGGTTATGTATTTTTCTGTAAGCAGTGTAGTTGAGATCATTAGTGAACAGAACACATGTTCACCCTTGGGTGTGAGAGTGAAATCTTAGATGGGGTTCTGGCATTTCTAAACCAGTCTGTGCACACCAAACTTCTGTTCTTTTAGGGGTATAGACCAGTTTCTGATCACCAGGGATCTAGGTTTTCTGTTTGCTACAGAAAAACACAGCAAAACACATTTTTTTCCTTTAAAAGAGAAAAATGTGGCTTTTCTCCTTTAACCTGGGAAACTGAGCATTTGCCCTTGCAGGCTGGCAGAGTTCGAGCCTGCAAGTGGATTCGTGGGGCTGGGGGGGAGTGGGACACAGGGGGCACCACATGCATGTGCATGCACACAAATCCATGGCAAACAGGCAGTGTGGTGGAGAACAACTCCCGCAGCTCCCTTGAGGTAAGTCTATGTAAGTATGGAGTGGGCACAGGCAATGTGGTGGGAGGGTACAGGAAATGCATGGGAGGAACAAGTGATGCATGGGGGGAGGGGGATGTGCCACCCCCCTCAGACTTCTGAGCCCACAGTGAGGCATGAGGCCTGACCAGCTCTGGGCAGGAGATGCCTCCATGGCCCAGTGGATGGGACCCAGCACAGGAGGGAGCACTGTACTGCCATAGCTCCCGAAGTGATGTCGCCTGCCTGTCCAGCAGCAGTGAGGGGCACAGCACTGCACCACCAGTGCCACCACTGCAACGTCTTACATTGGTAGCCATGGCAGTGTGGTGCTGTCTCACACTGGGTCCCCCCTGCTGGCCTGAAGAGGTGGCTTCTTCTCTGAGCTGGTCTGGCCAGGCTGCAGCCCCACACCCCACACCCTGCTGTAGGTGCAGAAATCTGGGGAGGCACGTGCCCACCCTGCTGCCCAACACATTGCCTGTGACCACATGTCCCCTTTCCTACATACCCACCCCATTCCCCATGCACTGGGGGGCTGGGGGCAGTGATTCAGGAGTAAGCAGCACCAGCAGGGCTGGGGGCAGTGGGCTGTGGGTTGGGAGTGAGGAACAACAGCATGGGCAGGGGCAGGGTATCAGCACATCGGGGCTGCTCAGCACCGCAAAGCAACAAGGGGGGCAGCTACAGCTGAACCTGTGTCCTGGTGAGTGAAGGGGGTAGGGAGAGCTCTAATTTTCCATGATAAAAAAAAAAACTCAAATGACAATGTATATATATATATATTACGGCTGTGCGAAGTGGTACCGTTCCATTTCTCCATGAGTTTCGATGGTTCAACGGAACAGTGTTTTGTCTCGAATTTCATCTCGAGTCAAAACAGCTGTTCTGTCGAAACAGAAAGGCTGTTTCGACACTTTTTCGAGTTTCACTGGGGATGGGGAGTCAGAACAGCTGGGCTGACTTCCTATCCCCCCCCCCCCCCCC
>NW_017729009.1:21493864-21502066 GCF_001723915.1 Gavialis gangeticus
CCCCCCCCCCCCCGCTAGATTGTGCCGGGGCGGCAGGCAGCCCAGCTGAGCTGTTTCCCTGTCCCCTGTGCTAGATGGGAAGCAGTCTAGCTGGGCTGCCTCCCACCCCTGGTGCAATCTAGCACAGGGGACAGGGAAGCAGCCCAGCTGGACTGACTTCCCATCCCCAGCCTATGGTCAAAATGTTTTGATGACTTTCAAAACATTCTGACCAGCCTCATTTTGTTTTGAGGCTATTTTGAGGGCCTTTGTTTCATTTCAATTTTGCTGTTTTGACCTCAAAATTGGTCAAAACAGTGTTGAAATGAAATGGCCGGTGAAATTTCGCACAGCCCTAATACACACACACACACAATTCATTTTATTATAATGATTGAGGCAGTGGTAGGTTCCCAAATCGCTTTAAAATTGTAAATGCATCAATAAAACATTGTGTTCAACTGATATGTGTATGTGTATGTGTCATTTCATTTTAACTGCAGGAAAACAACACTGATTTTTTGGGTTTTAATCAGAGAAAACCAGGGTCCCTGCTGATCACTTATACCAGAAAAAGTTTAAAGTCTGTACCTGGCTATATTCTTCATTATGCACAAGGCACAATCTTTAGTTCAACAAGTTACTGCAAGAGCATGTCTTCCTTTTCACATTTAATTCCCGAGGCTCATTTGGAGCATTTATGAAAAAAATTAATGCACGGCAAAAAGAAGAATATGCAAAAGCAGTGAGCCTCCAGAGCTCTCCTCAAAACCAAAACTCTTGTACTGTGTACTCCTATTCTCCCCACATCATTTTCCCACATGCACAGTTGTACTTATTTGACAGTGGTTTTTGCTCTTTAAGCCATACCTTAAAGTTACATATGAAAAGGCTGAACTATGAGTATCTTCCCTATAGGGTGGAATGTCCCCTCCATACTCTTATTCACTTCAGTCAGAGGTGGGTATGCTCTCTCATATCACCCAGGAACAGTTCCTTATACATATGAATTACAGCACTATAGCAAAGCATGCACTCACCTCCCTGCTTCAAACGTAAACCAAGATGGGTCCCGTCCATAACGTCGGAGGGCACTTAATGGCCAAGAAATGAGTTTTACTCTGGGATTCTGGATGTCCCAAAGACAGATATTCTCATATGTTATCTGCAAGGTACATTCCCCATGCACATCTAAATTAGGGGATGGCATCAAATACACATTGAATCTCTCTGGGAGAAAAACAAAAGGTTAGTCTAAAATCCCTGTAAATTAAATGTTTAAGACATTATAGGATTTACCTGTGTTATTTATATAATTATAAAGTCTTATTTCTACTTAAGCAATTACTCTAAGAATAGAAAAATTCCTTTCCTTTGCTCAACTACACTTCTTTCTCTCTCTCTCTCTCTCTATACACACATATACGCATACACACTGAAATATATATACACATACACAACAATACAGTGAAGTCACTTAAATAGATCTTAAATGCATATTGCAGTTCATGGAAGTCACTTGAATTCCTGTACTATTTCACAGAATTGTAGAAGCAAATGCTAATATCTACCTAGCAGCCTTTAAAGTCATTGAGATAAAGCTCTTTGGGGCAGCAGCCTCTTTTCTTATACATCTATAAATGGGCCTAACAAAGGACTGAGGAAGAAAATCTTCCCAGCTGCAGAAAGACCATGCAAAGTCTGAACTGCCAATATTCATCTGCTTGGGGCTTAGAGGATTGGACCATAGAGAAACTGTGCAGAGGAGTTTCATGGTTATCTGCCCGGTGCCAACTTAAGCTTTGTATTGACCCACTGTGTGACAGAATGCAAGGGAAGTGAGTTTTGGTTAGGCCTAGGAAGTGACAGGGATATTACCAATACAGCAAGAATTTCACAGGCCACAAATTTTGTATGCAAGGCTCCTGTATGCTGCAGCCTCTCAGGAAGAGTTCTAAAACTGTCCCTTCACTTAGCTCCAGTTTGGGATTATATGGAAAATTCACTCTCGCTTGTCCATGTAAAGACGGGACACACGGGTCACAGCAAAACTCTATACGAGTTGTTCAAGTCAGTGTTCTACGGCAATTAATTTCTTTTTTAATAATGATGGTTGTATTAAAAAAAATCTCATAAAACAAGGTTAAATGCAGTTCAAGTCTATGTATTAATAGCTCTCTGGTGTGTGTTAAAAAGACTCCTGAAGATGCCACATGCACTGAATTCTGCAAAGGGGATTTTCTCAATAATCCAGTCCTCACAGATATGTAATTATCCAGAGCCACTCACCACTTGTCAAAGCAAACATTTGTCACTGCCAGAATTTTTTATTTTTTGAACTGAACATACAAACATGTTTCCAGTCAGAAGCAACAGTGGAAAGGCAGAAGCTAGGGTGAAGATGCACCCGGTAGATCAGAGATACTCATCCTCCAGCCTGAGAGGCAAATCTGGCTTGTGAAGCCATGGCACCTGGCCTGTGGGGATCCTCATGGGTTGGAAAATTTTCCATCAGGGAAACAGCGGGAGGTCCTCATGGCCAGATCCAGCCCTGGGCCACTGCCACACAGCAGGATCAGGGCTGGGCCTGCCCCCCATGCCCCATTTCCAAATCAGACCTGCCTCTTCCCCCATTTGCACATCCAGAATAGGACCAAACTGCTCCCCACCCTGAGTGAATGGATCAAGGTTGGGTTGTGCCCCTCGCCACCCCCCAACCGTATGGCTGGATTGGGCCCCCGCTGCACAAGCTCCCAGTACCAAATTGAGTCCACTGGCCTGCAAAAAGATTGGGCACCACTTTTGTAGACTAACTGAACCAGAGATGAGCAAGCTTTTCAGAGAAAACTCACTTCAGCAGACAATGGAAAATTATGAGTAGTTCTGAAAAGTAACAGTCTTAATTTCAGGTAGGGACAGTATATGACTGGATGAACTAGAGTTAAAATGCAATAAAATTCATACCTATTATAAAGCCTATCACTGAAACACATTAGTCAGATGTTTGATTTCTCCAACCCCCACCCTGAAATTAATTTAAAAATACAGGAGAATAATGGGAAAAGTTTCATGTTTTCTTTGAGTGAAAAAGGCAAAGCAATACCTTAAAAAAATAACTCTAAAGCTTTATCACTGATTAAATACCGAACTGACTTTTGTAGTTACATAGATGAATTACTGAAGTACACCTTGAGTATGGGTTCCAAATACAGCTTCATTTTGGAAACAGGATGATGGAAGTAGCAGAAGGAACTAATCGTAAATGAAAATTAACCATGAACAGGCTCTTGACCTGCTCTTCGGCCAGGGCTGAAAGGCACTTTTATGTTCCTACATTATGAAAAATAGGCTGCAAAAAAGTTCTGTACAAAAAACTTTCAATGAAAAATCTAATTTTCTACTGAACAAAGATTTCTGAGCAAGTTTTGTTCTTTTCATTGTAAAACCAGATAGTGCCAAACAAAAGGATTCCAGCCAGAAATTGAAGTGTCGTTCAAAAGGGCAAAATGATGATTGGTAGATCTGTTATCATGCCACATGGAATGTAGTGCAAATGCTCTCTTTTCCTGCAGTTGGGCTCCACAGTGGACTTCATGGCACCATAACCACAAGTCTTACACGAACAGTTCAGCAAAAGGGGAGACTGGGGCATCATGTTAATTAGGGAAATACAAAATTGAGATGTTTCTATAGGAACATTTCCAAAAGCATTTAGATATACATCAGCATCTGGATACACAGAAGCCATCTACCACTGTAACTCTGATTTTTGCAGACAATTAATAAAATTGGGTGAATGGATTTAACTGCTTGCACAAATGGGCTTGCAGTGCATTGTGATTTACATATGCAAATAAAAGCATTGAATCAAATTATGCACAAAATTTTTATTTATACCCCATGCATCACTAAGAACCCCTGTTATGGACAAGGACCTTGTGGGTTAGGCATTATACAAACATGGTTCCTGCCTCAAAGCGCTTATTGTACAACTAAGTTATCTGAAAACAAAGTCTAGAATATTTTTAAAATATTGAATCAAAGCCCCAAAATAATGGA
This sequence comes from Gavialis gangeticus, assembly GCF_001723915.1. Lineage (NCBI taxonomy): Eukaryota > Metazoa > Chordata > Crocodylia > Gavialidae > Gavialis > Gavialis gangeticus. The sequence goes on from NW_017729009.1 coordinate 21,497,903, forward strand.
ATACACTATTTTTGCTAACAATAGAAATAAAAAAAATAGACTATTTAGAAGAAAAAGTCTTCTGTTCACAAGGGAGTACGCCCAGTGTACGTTTTTGGTTAGGTACACAGCCCAAACCATTTAAGCAATTGACTCATGCACTCAAATTTAAACATTATCTATAGAGGAAACAATCCCCCCCCAATAGTTAGGTACATACCACTCTGCTCCCTTTCTACACCAGACGCCAATAGATCAGGTTCTCCAAGGCTAATGTCATTAATTCGAGTTCCTAGACACTCCATCTGCAGCACTTTGCACCATTCATCGGCCTCAAGTTCTACATAAAGACCCAGAAAAATCTGTGTAGGTATTATATGCTTATAATTTCACAATTTACATTCCTGTGTTTTTTGATTTACTAAGCCATTTTACCCACCTGATTCACAAGCAAAGGTTTTGGATGTGTCATCATTAAAATAAATCCCAACAGCATGTTTCTTTGTGCTTTTTGACAGCCGTAATATGTTTTTTACGTTATTGAGTTCTGTGACCTGCAAAAGAGCAATTTGGAGCTCTAATTAGGATCTTGAATAAAGACTATTGACTGGAGAAGGAGAGGAAAGCAAGAGATTAAACCAGTCTGCAAAACAAGGAGAGTGAGCCCATGAGCACGCTCAAGGAAATGTCATCTTGATGTGAATCAGCTTAACTGTTGACATAGTCAAATTAACTCTTCCCCGGGTTCATATTCTATCTGTGTGCAAGCTCCAACTTAAGTCAATATAAATAGGACACAGCTAACATCTAAATTAAGATTTGGGAGAAAGAAGTGGTGCAAGAGAAGTATCAAGAAGGACCAAGAGACGAGGTTTCATCTGAACCATCCACCTAAGCAAGCGAACCCCGTTCATTTGCAGTTTGGTTGTTGAACTAAATATTAGGGTTCATGAAAATGTTTCATTTGAAGTATTTTTGATGGGGAAAGTGAGTTTAATAAAAGAGTCTTCCTTTCCTCAAACCAATTTGTCACCATCTTTTTAAATACCTGAACCCTCCCCGACCCACTTCCCTCCGCAAAAGAAAAAAAAAAAAAGATTAAAATTGTTTGGTTTTCAGTTGCTTGTCTGCCAAAGCCTGAAAAAGAAATACAGTTTACCATTCCGGATAAATGATGAAGTAAGTTACAACTAAGCAGGAGCGAAGAATAGCAGAATTTGGTCAATAGTATTTGGTTACAGTAACATCATTTCTGATCATTTATCATAAAAGCTAGGGGAAATCCTACCTGCTGAATTTCTGAAATTTGTTATAATTTCTTTGTTGTTTAGATAGAAGGTGCAACCTCTTTTCCTACAAGAACGGCAGTTGCAAAGAGGTTGTGCTGCTGTCAGTGCCCAGGCTGAGGGCTTAGGTCTATGTGAACAACATCAAAGCCTTACAGAATTTCCTGAACAAAATGTTAGGTTACTGGCTGTTAGCCCGACTGATGTTTTAAGGTATTTCTGACCAAAGAGCTTGACTCCATGGTCACAGAAGGTAAAGAAACCCATTTCATTGACATAGTATTTATGTATCGATTTAGCCATCATGCTTTGGTGAGGAGGTGATAGTCAAGAAAAACTTTACCAAGCTTCCTCAAACATTTTACACAAAACTGAGCACCTTGAGTGTAAAGTTTTTCTCAGTAAAATTCTTCTGCTTCCACATATTCTGTGCATTTGACTTTCAGAAGGCCAAACTTTGTTACTTGCACTCATAAGGGGCAGTATGCTTTATAACCCTACCTATGACTAAGGTGCTAGTGGGTGTGAATATGGGTTATCTGGAAGGGCCAATGGAATCCACAGTGCTTTCTCCTAACACACAAACAACAACATGTGTGTGATACCCATTGCCAGCAACCCTAGAGGGCAAGAACTCTGGGCCCAGAGAACAAATGGCCTAAAAGGACAACATCATCTACATAAGGAATTAACCCTTAACTCCAAATTGACAAAAACTCTATAGGGCAAGGAACTTTCTGACTCGATCCATGAGTAAACAGGGTAATTCTGAGTACAGAGAACACTTTATTTACTTAAGCCTTTGGTTCAGACTTCTTCTAGTGACATTTGACAGCTTTTAAACTTGTCCATGAACACAGATCCCTTGTGCACTGGAACTGCACAGAAACAGGGGAACCCTACCTGTTGCCAGAGTGCAATGGCCAAGACTCTTCAACAAAGTCTTATAAGGCTAGTTGTTCTTCTCTCATAAAGACCCTGTGCCATTCAGAGGACTCCTCACTGAAGCCAGAGAGGACAAAAAAAAATAAAATAAAAATCAGAACCTTTGCAGAAGATGCCTTCAAACCAAACTTGCCTACCAAGAACCATCCTACACCCTGAGGCAAGTAGATTTCAGGATGGCAGGTGCTATCTGTGGCCTGGATTGAAGACAAACTGATCTATCAGGTGACTACTTCAAATAGTAATAGCAATTAGGTAGAGTAAAAAAACATGTATTTAACAGCTGTTATTTTTTATTAAAATTTAGCACTACCAAATAAAGAAGCTGTTAGTTCAGCTATGCTGGAAGAATCCAACCCTGTAGACTGAATGCAGCCTTTATCGTTCAAGTTTTCAGCCTTTATCTTCAATGGAACTTAAGTAGTATGAGTATGCTTATGTACTTTGTGAACCGGCTCTTTGGCTAGGGACAGCCATTCAAAAAGCCTGAGCCTGGACTGATTCAATCTTTGCAGGTTAGTCTAAACTGGCTAGGCTGAACCCGTTTGTAACCACACAGACATCCACACTGGACTGAAGAGGTGCAGGCACATGCCTGCAGTAGCTCAGGCTAGAAGCTGGGGGATGCTACAGCAGCTCTCCCTTCCCTTCCATAGTGCTGAGTTAGGGAGCTGGGGGTGGCTCAGGCCCAGGCCCTGGAAGGATGCTTTGATTAGGGAGGAGTCCCTCCCCATTGCTGTCCACTTCTGGGTCTGCTGCCAAGTGCACTGGGGAGCCCCCCATGTTCCTGTGGGATGCTCCATCTGCCCCAGCATCACAGCATTCACAAGTTGCCTAGTACCTTGAGGTATGTAGAAGAAACATTTAAAGCTGCGTCTATGTCCAACTCGCTGAATCTTTCCAAATCAATTTGGAGGGTTCCGATTCGATTCGGAGAGATTAAAGGGTCCTTTGATTCAATTCAGATTTGGAGATTTGGCCACCGAATCAGGCCAAATCGAATCAAGGACCAAAGCTTCACACAGCCTTACTGCACATCTGCTCTGTTACAGGTTTAAGCCAGTTTCTGATTATATAAGCCAGTTTGTGTGTAATCTCTCTCCCTAGCCTTAAAGCCTGACATTCCACAGTTTTTTTCCTATGGTACAAAGGAGAAAGGGAGTCAGGAAGACAGGTTTCCAAAACAAAGAATTCCATCTTTAAAGATAAATTGTGAAGATAAAAACAGGCTTTCCACTGGATTAGGAAGCACATCACCAGGCTACTTTGGAAAAATAGAATTGGAATTTTTTCTCTTCTTATTACTGCTATCAAATCAAATCTTAAAGGTCACACAGTAATGAAGAATAACGTCACTTTGGTAAGCCAGAAACAATATATGTAAATAGAGACGTCATGAGCTTCAGTTCATTCTTGAATGACCAGAGGTCATCCATCTGAATTTTTGGGGGGGGAGACTGGAGAGAATGAATTTGGTTGCTTTCTCTCTCACATTTGTCCTTTATGACCATGCTAGTTAAAAGACAATAAAGACAACCTGTACTCCTAACTCTTCCCCGTGCTTACCCTCATAGTGGTTTGCTTTTATAGATGTCAAGAAACACTAACCCTCAGTTACAAAGTTAACTCCTTCTCAACAACATGGGTTCTGGAGGAAACACTACATGAAATACATGATGGCACTGTTAGCATTAGCTTTATTTTGACAGTCCCAATGCAAAGGTTACAGGACTCTTACTATTAACTCAGATTATCCTCAACATCAGATTCAACTGAATCTTTGAACGGCCCCAGCATCCTAAAAGCAAAACTCCTATAATACAAATAAATGTAAGGAGGCTGGGGCAGATCCAGGGAGGCAAAGGCTCTCAATACACACAAAAAATGTTTAAAAGATTTAGGCAGAGGATAGAGGATGGGAAGGAGGAAATTTGCTCTCTCCCTCTGACTGCCC
>NW_017729009.1:21507066-21512790 GCF_001723915.1 Gavialis gangeticus
GCTCTCAACACACACAAAAAATGTTTAAAAGATTTAGGCAGAGGATAGAGGATGGGAAGGAGGAAATTTGCTCTCTCCCTCTGACTGCCCAAGAGGATGAGAGATGCCTTGGAGAGAAGAGGAGACTGGATCTACTCCATGTCCCACACTGTGCACTCTTCCCCTCATTCCACAGGATCATCTTCACTCACTGATCAAGTCTCAATCTTCAGGTGAGACACAGGATAACTGCACCTTTTAGGATACATTTAGCTATACTGAAGCTAGGGATTTCAATAGGGCAATAATTCCACAACTAGAAATTAAATTATAATGAAATTCTTAAAAAATGAAATAGAGGTAACTGATATATGAAAGAACAATATATGGTGAGTGACACCATGGATAAAACACTGCCGGATTTCATTGCAAACCAAATGGAAAGAGTTGCGAGATGGTATTTTACACAGATTTCATTTTGAAATCGTTATCTGCCACGATAAACCCTTTCTGATAACACTTGGTTTTGCAGAGCTGGGCAGACAACAACTGAAACATTGCCTGATGCGTTGTGACAGACATGTAATCCACAGTTTTGACCTCTGGTCCAGGTCCAAATATCTATGGTAACATGCATGTGACTCTTCTCAGCTGGCTTCAAGTCAACTTCTTTTTTGCTACAAGAAAGGACTTAGCATTGCAGGGGATCTTTCGGACTATAAATTTCATGAGTGACTTCAAGCGAAGTATTAAACCTTCCCTCACAGATCACCATTACTTCCCTAAGTCCAGAAACTACAGCCAGCTGGTTTATTTGTTATATGATTGCCTTTTCTAGCTACTATTTTGTAAGGCTTCACTGGATTTTTGCCAAACTTGTACAGCAGACAACTACTATTTCTTCCAATTTTCCTCTTGGTTTTGTTAAGGAATGCATACAACGATAAAAAAAGCAGATGCATTTCAACCTGGATAGATCCCCTTGTTTTAGCTGTTGGACAGAACGGCTAACTGAAGAGTTTGAAAATGCCAGCAAATATTTTTTATTAAATTTTCCATGGCTTCTTCCATGACGACAACAACATGATGACAGGTTACCAGGTGCTTTTGTATTTTTTCTTCTATTGAGCATCTTACTGTTTCTCTTTGACTTGGGCTCTCATAGCACTATGCAAACTATGATTAACATGAACAAATTGGACCATGTTTATAATTAAATCTATTATCTTCACCAAAGGCCATAATACACAATATTTTTTAAAGATAGAACTTAAGATAAAGCCTAGCTTGAGAAATTGAACCATTTTTTAAAATAATTTATTCCATTTTTTAGAGGATCAGCCCTAAAACACAACCCTTAAGACTATTTACAAATGAAACAACACAAATTAGAAACTTCATCTCTTTTAGGTCTTAAGGGCCCTTTCTTTTACATAACCCTTCCCTCTTGTGGCTTATCAGGCAAATAAAGCAACAGCCCATCTAGAAACATTATAGTTTTGATGCTGGGGGGATAAAAAGCATCCCAGCTGAGAACAGAATTAACCATACATTTCCCTCTGACACTACAAGCTAAGTAGATAATTTTATAGAACTTAACCTGACTGCAACTTCATGGCAAAGAATTATTCTCACTGGGCACATCTACATGAAATGCTTTAAGGCACATTAACCTAAATTTAAGGCATGTTAGGGCACATGTCTACACATGTGCACTTTAAAATGGTGCATTTAAGCTATTTTCACCCTAATTTGATAGCTACAAATACAGGTACCACATTTAGATGCAAATACTTAAAGCATATTAACAAATGTGTAGATATGTTCCATCTCACCCACCATGACCTGGTTGTTAATTTGATTTATTAAGGGGGAAGCTGCCCATTCCTTGTCCCAATGCCAGAGGGTGCTATCTGCAGCTCTGAACCTTCCCTACACCGCAGCCCATGCCTCACAGATGGCATCCAGCTTATGATTACTTCCCCTGGCCTGAGGCCAGGACAAATTCAGTCCATAATTGGGCTCCATTCACTCTCACACTCACTCCGCCCCACCTCTCACGGGGGCTTCTTGCAAACTGCATATCCTGGGCCACAGTCCACTGCCCTAGCTCCTCTTGAGCAACCCCTCACGGGCTTTCAGGCTTAGCTACTCTCTGACTGGTATACCACCACTCAGCAACTTTGGTTCCCATGAGTTCCCCTACTCTACATGGCATAGCCTCAGACCAATGTTAGGCTGCATCTTCCCCAAGCCCCTCATGAGGCAAATAATTTCATCAACACACACTTGAGGTTGGCCCATTTACTGCCCTTCAAGCCATGCAAGCAGCCCTACTCAGTACACCCCCAGGTGCAGCCCATTTGGGCCACCCTCTGCAGCCCTACTCTGCACTACCACATGCTCAGTCTTTCAGATCTACTCTGAGCGGGCCCTCACCATAACTTTTCCCAACAATACTACCCCTTCCGGTGCCTCCGGGTCCCTTTGTGCCTGCTGGGTTCAGGTGCCTACTAGTGGGCGCATCTAGCCCCACTACTCCCACAGTTCTCACAATTACCCACCAGATGGTTGGGGCCAGGGTTAAGGCGCCCCACCTGCCTTTCACCAGGGAGGTTAGCGGTCCTGGCATTTAGTTGAGACTGCCCCACCACAAGCAGTTCCACCAGGCCTCCCTACCCTGGACTCCCACTCCAAGCTATCCCCCTAGCTCCTGCCATTACCTCCAGGATGTTCCTGAGCTGTAGCTCAGCCAGCTGATGTTTCTCTCATGGCTACTGGCAGCAAACTGCTGCCTCCCCCTATATAAGCTGGGTCCTAAAATGGCTGCCCTAATCAGGCACCTGCCAGCCCCTAAAGTGGCAAGCACTTGAAGGTGCACTGCCACAGCCCTCTTTAACATACTGTTGTTCAAAACATCCAACTATTTGACACAATTATGACTATTCTTTAGGAAAAGAAGCCAAGGGTCATAATAGCTGTACAAATAGTTTTTTGCAAAGATCTGTTCTAGGCTTCACTGAAGATGTTACACTCTTGCCAAAAGTCCTAGTCAAATCAAGTTCCAAGAAATCCATAGTACAGAGAAAGTCATGGACTTGCAAAAGCCAAGGGAACCTTAGGGTTTGTGTCTTGGAAGATACTAGGTGCCACATACTGAACATTAGGGGTGTGCAAAATGGGCTGTATTTGAATTGGATTTGAATTCAGGCAGGATTGGGCATAGTGATTTGATCCATTGATTCAGACCACTGTCCTGATTCAATGCTGATTCGGAGAATGCTGTCCACTTCTGAGTCTGCTACCGAACATGCTGGGGAGCCCCCTGTACTCCTGTGGGATGCTCCATCCACCCCAGCATTACAGCACTCATGAGCTGTCTGCTAGGGCTGTGTGAAATGGCACTGTTCCATGCTAGATCGTGCTGGGAGTGGGGAGTCAACTCAGCTGGACTGACTTCCCATCCCCAGCACTATGGTCAAAACATTTTGACTAGCCTCATTTTGTTTCGAGGCTATTTTGATGTCCTTTGTTTTGTTTTGGTTTTGCTGTTTCAACCTCAAAATGAGTCAAAACAGTGTTGAAACAAAACGGCCAGCAAAATTTTGCACAGCCCTACCGCCTGCTACCTAGAGGTATGTAGAAAAAATATTTGGAGCTGTGTCTATGTCCAAATCACCGAATCTTTCCAAATTGATTCGGAGGGTTCCAATTCAATTTGGAGAAATTAAAGGGTCTCCTGATTTGATTTGGATTTGGAGATTCGGCCACCAAATCAGGATGAATCAAATCAGGGACCGAAGCTTCACAGAGCCCTACTAAACATACAGCCAAACTTTAGTATGATACACTGAATTTAGTCAATATAGCATATTCCCTAACTTCTGCCCTAGGTAAAGCAACTGGAGCATAACATGGGAGGCAAAGCAGTTTCTGACACTGCATGATCCTTTAAATCCCAAATTTCAGAGAGAACAGAACACATCCCCTTCACAACTTTCACTCTGTGCTTCAGGGAGACACAAAATGACTCTGAGCAGTCTGGGTCAACCAATCAAGGCTGTGCTGTGCACTGCTGTCATCTCTCACCAGGCAGAGTGAGGGAGCCTGCAGAATGCAGATATCTACCCTGAGGGCTACTGGCTGCACAGCACTGTCACTGCAAACTCTCTGCTCTTCAAAGGCTTTTCATTCAAATGCCTGTTCAAGCACCTCCAGGTAATTTTTTTTTCTATCAGGATAACATCCTGAAGAATTTTCCCAGATCATTTGAGCATGTATATGCAGCCAAAGTAAAAATTTCCCCTGGGGATATATGTGAAACAAAGCATTGGGAGCTTTATTTGTTTATCCCATAGACCATTATATAAAAAAACAAACAAAAAAATTGAGGAAAAATCTGGCCTGTTTAACATCAGAGTCATCAATCATCCATTTATGCTGTCTGCAGCCAAGATAGTTTATGACCAGGATTCCTATGGGTAAAAAGCGCTAAAATTCTATAACATATGATTCAATCCCAGAGAAGTTTGCAACAGCAAATGCATTTCATCAATGTAAAGAACTAACATGGATCAGTAAATATTTAAGGAGAAATACTGAACTCCATTTAATTTCACCACAACCTAACTAAAGTTAAAAGTTAAGGGAGAAAGAGAGGAAGCAGCAAACATACCATGAGGGACAAACTTTAGTGATGCAGACAGGGGAAAAAAGATGAGAAACTTGACCCTATCGCAGCCCCCTGTTCTCAAGAAATACCATGGAATCTATATCTACCCTTACAAGTTTCTCGAAAAATGACAGTCTCTGTCAATGGAGCTGATTTCCAATGGGAAAAGGCTAAGTAAAGTTTTCCCAGCTTGGGGAAGCAATATTTATAAATCAAAGAGAAAAGACAATACAATATCTACGGCAGAGCAGCCATTCCCGAAACTGGTTTGTTCCCCAGCAAATAAATTAAAAGTTCCTGCCATATCTTCTAACCACAACAAGAGGTATCTGGCATAAATTTAAAAGCCCCCATCTAGGAAGCAAATTAGTTTCTGAAGTTATTTCCATCACCTTTTTGATATAAAGGGAATCATTCCCACAGACCAACCTGAGGAAAAATCTTTATATTATTTATAGTAGTAAATAATTCTGCTAATGCAAAGGTGCACCGATCACTTTTCTCCATATAGAGTTCTTCTGGGATTAAATTCTCCCCAGAAGCTGTATTATGGTGCTGTAGATCGTCAAAACTCTAACATCAGTGATGGAGACTTCAAGCCATTCTGGATTTCACCCATCAAAAAATAGACCATACTAAGGGTCAGTAGGGTTAGGGACAGAAATTACACAAACTGGTATAAGTGATTAGAAACTGTTCAAATCTGTAGCATAACAGAAGTTCAGTGCACATAAACTGGTTTTGGCAATTTTGAATGCAGTTTAAGATAAACCTGGATGGATGTAGCATCAGGCTTAACTGATTTAGGTTAGATAAGTTTATTGAACTTCTGTCCCAATCCCTCCCAAATTCAAGCCAATTTACAGTATCACAGTATCCCAGGATGCTTTGCACCTCCCCTGCAAACTTCCCCTCACAAGGTGGGTGGCATGAACGATGCATGGTCCCGGTAGCTGGTATGTGCAGTATTGGGAGTCCGTTGATAAAGTCTAATTAATTCACTGATGTGATTAGTTCAAACTGGGGCTTCTGTACCTTTTAACAGTGAAGTTTCAGGGAGTTTCTGGCTCTGT
>NW_017729009.1:21517790-21523740 GCF_001723915.1 Gavialis gangeticus
GGTGGGGCACAGCGGCAGTGGAAACACGGCAGCGGGTGGTGAGATGCTGCTGGCACTGTTGGTGGTGTGGAGGTAGGGGAGTGGCTAGTGCCACCCAGGGGTTGGCAACCACCTGCAGACATTGCTGGCAGCACTGGAGGTGGGGGTGATGAGCAGCAACTGCCCGCAGGTACTGCCGACAGTGCTGGTGGCGCCTTTTTGTAGGGGGTGCACTGCCACGCTCAGGGGGTGCACGTGCACCCACATGCACCCCCTATGCATTGCCAGTGGTGGGTGGGCTAGCCTTGGTCCAAACTGTCTGCTCCAGCCCAGCAGGGAGGTATGCTCTAGTGCCCCCCAGCTTCTGGCCTAAGCCACTGCAGACACGTGGCTGCATTTCCAGAATCAAAAGTAAATGTCTGGTCAGTTGTTTAATCAGCAGGGATCCTGGTTTTCTCCAATAAAAAAAATCCCCAATTTTCAGATTAAAAAAAGTAACCCAAATTCCACATCTTTCCATGATTAAAAAGAAAAGCCACTTCATTTTAATCATGGAATATTGTGGATTCTGGGTTACTTTTTTTAGTACAATAGTTGGGGATTTTGTTTTTTAAATCAGAGAAAACCAGGATCCCTGCTTATCAGTTAAATCTATGCAGTTTAGACTAACCTGCAAAGATTGAATAAATTCAGCCTCACAATTTTTGACCGTCTGTACTTAGGTGACTCGTTATTACAGTGGGATGGGAGTCAGGGCAAATCCTTTTTCCAGGTGTTCTTGGGGACTGAGTTTTGATAATTGATATTACCACCACCAGTTTCCAGGAGAGTGATTATATTTCTCTATTGCATGGAAATCATGTTCTTCCAAAGAAATTTTGGACGGTTCAATTTTACTTTATTCAGCATTTTTTCTTTCCACTCTCGAAGGCAACTAACAGCTAATTTTTTCACACAGTCATGACAACTGCTATTTTATCACCAAATGGAATATTTGGTTAAAAAATAAAACACAGAGAAGAAAAGGGTAGCGAGAGAGAAAATTCACCCTAGACTAGCCACTTGTTGGTTCTAACAGGACATGTAGGAGTACCTTCCCATCTGGAACTCTGACTCAGTCTCCATTTATAGCTACACAAAAAGGCACAAGACCACAATATCCACTTGAGGTCTTCTTAAGATCCACAGCCACTAACTACCAATTTTCAGCTACTTGATGATTTCATGGTAAGGAGCAGCACATCACAAAACTTCTGAGAAATCTTGATTTATTACATTCCAGTAGAGATACCAAAAAATGGCCTGCCAAATGATTGCATTTTCTGAAAAGCTCCAAACCAGATAGTTTATTTATAATAAGTGATAGCATTCATTTAAATAAATGTTTAACAGCTACTGATTAGCAGAATGGTCATACTTTAAATGTTTAATTTGTTACCGATACAGTTTTGCATTAGTGAGCTTGGAAAACAATTACAAATTATACAATTCAATTTTCCAAATGGATTATTTTGTAACTAGACAGAAAGACTGTTTAAATTACTTCTGCTGTTTCAAGGGAAGATTAATACAATCGAATTAAAACTCAAATCCCCTTGAGAAATCGGCATATTCCTGTCAGCGCTATGCAATTAGTCAGTATTGTATTGGAATATTAAGGCTGCTTTTGGTACCTTGCAAAGTCAAAAGCCATTAAAAGGAACAAGAAGTTGATTTCTGACATTCTTCCCCTCTCCCTACCCTCCACTTTTTTCCCTTCATGCTAATTTATAGATGATGATTTATTTATGTTTACCAAATAAAAACTAGGCAGCTACCTAAAAGGCAATTTTCTGCTCAGCTTTTGTAGTCTGTACCTAATTATTTTTTGTCCCTTGTGGGACTGAGTGAATTAAGTGGGCAATGTGCTTTATGTATGCAAATTTGCAGTGTACTTCATAAGCTTCAAATGACTTTGTTCTTATATGAGTTGCCAGTCTGTATTTTTGTCCTGACTATACCGCGTTCATAAAATATTCTAATCTTTACGTGTTGTAGAAACTGAATAAAATGGAAAAAAAAAAAGAATGGATTTGTATTACTTATAGGTCAATATTCTATAAAGGTCTGTATTTCCTTGTTTATTCTTTTACCCTACTGGGTATTGATTTTGCTAATCAAATACAAGATTATTTTCTGGAACCTAGGACACACGTGCATAGTAAACTAAATGCAAATAATAAGGGGAAAAAAGGAAATCTATAGATTTCCCTGATTTTAAAATAATTACAGCTGAGAGAGGCATTAGCTTCACATACAGATACACTTTCCATCCTGTGCCCTAAAAGTCCCCAGTTTCTCGACTGGGTCCTCAGAAGAGGATACACACCCATACAACACATGCGCTCACCTAATTTATACATTTAGAAATGAGCGCACAACACTGGAGGCCTGTATGTTACTAAAGAAAGCTTTTGCCTGTGCTAAGAAAAACCTTCCCATTTTTCAAGTCATCTCTTACTTTCGCTGACCTGTACCCTATGCTCTAAAACTGAAGCTCTGATGGAGAAGAAGGATACTCCAGCTCCTGCGGCTGAATATAATGGGCTCCATATAAAATTCACCTACAACTCTGAATTTGTTCTGCTTCTGTGTTCAATAAAAGTTGGACTCTGCTGCCTCCCTCAAAACAACAACTTAAAAAAATGTGGGGTTGAGACAAGAGTTTGAGGGATTTCCCCCCATCTTTCTTTGATTAGGAGACTCTTGCATTCTAAAAGGATCAACGTATCTTCCCAGAATGCTTTTGGCTTCTTAAGAAAAGGCTGTTTCACCAGGTTTGGTGCATTTTTTGTGCTAGGAATTATTTATGGAAAAAATGAAGGTGAGTTAAGAATGGTATATTCAAAAGGGGCCAGAATTGGCTGAATTCTGCAACCATCAGCGTCAATGGGATTTCACCATTCATTACAGTGGACACAGAGCGCAGGCAATATGGATTTCTGTTGACTATAAACGGTCTACGTGCTATATTGCTCCCATAAATCAGGTGACCAAACATTTCAATGACTTCAGGTCTTATTCTGCAGCTTGATTTACAAGGACAGACGCTTATGTCTGTACAAAGCCCCACTGAATGCAATGGGGTCTTTGGTATAAAAGTCAGCTCTCACAGATCCAGTTGCAGAAACTGATCATTAGGTAGCATTTGCAAGTGATTACATGTGCAAAAATGGAAATCCTTTTAAAGAAGAGCATAAAATCTGGTCACAAGTGCTTACTTCCCTTTTGATTTCAAATCCATTCCTTAATTCTGAAATCTGCCAGGCAGCAATGCACATACAACTGACACTTCGCATTAATACAATAAAAGAAATACAGACGTGCATCAATAACTGACAGAATTGTGCCATTATAAATGCTACACATTCTACTCAGAACTGGATATTCTCTCTCCTAAATACATATACTGTGCAAACCACACAGATCAAATAGAAACATTGCTTAACATAAACTTAAATGAACTCCTATTTCTGGGCATATCTTATTATAAATAAGCCCAAGGTTTTAAGACCAATCAATTACAAAATTATGCAGTGTGCATACAGAGACAACTCCGAGAATTCAAATTCCCTCACGATTTCTTCCTAAGTGTGTGTCAAACTGAATAAGAGTGGATCTGCCTCAAGCTCATCTGTGCTCTGAGCCTCCTAGGATGTTATGCACATATTTCCTAATCTTCTAATGTACTACGCTTTTGCCAACGATGATTATAAATTAAAGGGTCTCTTATTTACATCCCCATGCCCAGAAGAATTACATGTGTAAATTCTCAGATGAATTCAGAATGAGCATAGAACCCTAGAGTAAAAGTGATTAGAAAAAAGTAAGTTCATTGGCCCTAAAGGCATACAGCAAGGACTTATCATTAAGTCCAACTTGCTATTTCAGTTAAATTAAACTGAGAAAGTGTGCTGCCTTTTGTTTCCATGGTCTTTACAAATAGCAAAGTCTTTCCAGCAGATGCAGATACAAATGAAATAGAAACCTAAAACCTGACTTTATGACTCATGGAAGCCATGGTCACTGCAATGATGATTTAGATGAACCTTTCTGAGGCAAGGACTCAGGTTTTGATTCTTATTTACATTAAGGACATACCATACAAATTTAATCAAGGATGGCAGGCCTTAAAATTTGTGTAAGCATGATTTATTTCCACCCTATCATATACTGCTGCTGATGTAAAAGAGCCAAGCTTATACAAGAAACATGTGATGTTTTCATATGCATGTCTGAAAAAGTGCATAGCCCATTATTCCTACAACATCAAACTCTATAACTCACTAGGGGGGACCAGAAGGGTTTGGGGGAGACGCTGTTTCCCCTAGCGCCTGCTGGCATAACAAGGAGTAATGGGCACAAGTTGATGGAGAGGAGGTATAGATTGGACATCCACAAAAACTACTTCACAGTTAGGGCGGCTAGGAGCTGGAACCAACTTCCAAGGGAAGTGGTGCTGGCCCCTACCCTGGGGGTCTTTAAGAAGAGGCTGGATGCCTACCTGGCTGGACTCATTTGAGTCCCGTTTTTGTTTTAGGGTTTTGTTGTTCTCCCGCCCTGGCGGGGGGTTGGGCTAGAAGATCTACTAGGTCCCTTCCGACCCTAAATCTATGAAACTATGAAACTATGAAACATACTATTTCATTTCAGAAGGATCCTAGAAGCCAAATTAAAGAAAAATAATGGCAAAATTTAGGAACACAAATCCAAAATTTCAATCCTGAAAACATCCAGACTATTGTTACCCAACCACAAAAAGGCTAGCCTAAGGAACTCACTTGTTTTTTATATATTCAAATTTTTGCTTGTACATGTATTGATAACTGCCTCCGTCTCGACAAAGTCGGGCAGCTTAGTGACTAAGCAGTGACTAAATTCACAGAGATTCAGAAATTAGACATTCCTCTGCCTTTTTCTTCTGAGGGAGTCACACTGAGTTAGGCATGTGAAGAAGTAGCATCCTGAATTGGAAACTTAACTGTTGATGAAAACAGGACGTACAGCTTTAAAACTTATTGCAGCAGCCCTTTTAAAAGTAGCAACAGTTAAGCATTCTTGTTTTCCTTGTATTCCAATGTACCTCAGTCTATAGGGTGGTAGGATTACCAACGCCATGAAAGTTCTGCATGATTTTGCATGTAACCAAATCTTACCTTGTGATAGCACCTAAAATACGCAGCACGCTCATCCGAGAACTTCTCCAATCTCTTTGGCCCTTTGCTCGAAGCTTTCTTGAATACTAACCAGCATCTCTGATAAATCTGGAAGTACAAAAGAGTGAACTTGGCATCTCCGTTGACTTCAATATAACTGACATTTGCATAGAAATGCATTCTTTTTTATGCTTTTGCATGTAAATTAGGAGCAAGTCATAAATTAGATGTTTCTTTGGATAAAATACAACAGTTGCCACAGTGAATGGTCCTGGGTAGCTTTAACGTGGGTGGATTCATAAGTAGTAGTAGCAAAGACATCACTAGACTGATTGCATGAAAAACTCCCATGGATCCAATACTTGTCTGATCATCTTCCTCAAAGATTAATTACAAGAAAAGAAAATGCAATTGCAATAACTTAGCATCCCAGGGGATCACCACCTGTTGAAGGATTTTTAGTTATTAACATTTTGTCAATTTGAATTATCCCATTACAAGTTTTGGTCTTGATCCATGAACTTAGAAACATGACAAAACTTTGATAAGAGCCAGGTACGGAGCTTTTCTGTAAATGTGAACAGTATATTAGAACTTTTGAAAAGGGATTGAAAACATTACTAACACAAATGCAAAATCTTATCAATTATCCTGCAATCTGGGACCAGAATTTGGGAGCTTCTGGAACAAACTTTAATGGGACCAGGAGTTATTAAATTATTGAACTAGGAATTTTCAAACCCAGCTTTGACCCTCTGTACTTGGTTACCCCCTTC
>NW_017729009.1:21528740-21529830 GCF_001723915.1 Gavialis gangeticus
GTAGTAGTAGCAAAGACATCACTAGACTGATTGCATGAAAAACTCCCATGGATCCAATACTTGTCTGATCATCTTCCTCAAAGATTAATTACAAGAAAAGAAAATGCAATTGCAATAACTTAGCATCCCAGGGGATCACCACCTGTTGAAGGATTTTTAGTTATTAACATTTTGTCAATTTGAATTATCCCATTACAAGTTTTGGTCTTGATCCATGAACTTAGAAACATGACAAAACTTTGATAAGAGCCAGGTACGGAGCTTTTCTGTAAATGTGAACAGTATATTAGAACTTTTGAAAAGGGATTGAAAACATTACTAACACAAATGCAAAATCTTATCAATTATCCTGCAATCTGGGACCAGAATTTGGGAGCTTCTGGAACAAACTTTAATGGGACCAGGAGTTATTAAATTATTGAACTAGGAATTTTCAAACCCAGCTTTGACCCCTTGACTCAAAAGTATTATCCCATTTGCTGCAATCTGTTCACGTCTAAATTTAAACTTGCCACTTATTGCTAATGTATTATGGTACTGCCTGATAACCGGTGACCAGGTCCCCATTATGCTAGATAGAGAACAAATGTAGCTTAGCAAACCACCATTGCCTCAGAGAGTATTGTCTAACTAAATGCTACAAAAAGTAAAGGACTTAAGGACAAAGCAGTGAAGGATGTTCTAGTTTAACCTATGAAAATGGTGAAATGCTCAGATAATATGCAGATAGCAGACATGAGCACCATGAAGTGTGAAGTGCTGCTTGAGATGAGATGAAGAGGAGTCCAGATGAAGGCGCCTTTTCAGCTATTTCCTCATGCTACTGTAACTTCAGTCCTTTTGATCTTATTTTACCTTCTTCAACTATCAAGGCTCACAGAAGCTTCTAACAAACACCTTTATACTCAGGTCTCAAGGCTTCTACTCTTGCTTCATGCTTCTTGAACCCTCTTCTAAGACTGTGGATCACACATACTTTGACCTGTCTCTGTTGGTTTCCATGGCTCAATTTCTCCTTGTCTCTCTCCCACTTGGACTAAAAGCAAAAACACCCTCTCATAGTTTCATAGTTTCTAGGGTCAGAAGGGAC
>NW_017729009.1:21529841-21531708 GCF_001723915.1 Gavialis gangeticus
TGCCGACTCATGTTCATCTTGGAGTCAATAATGACTCCTCTCTTTGAATGAGAATCTTCCTTCTCTTCTCCTGCTCTCCACAGAGCCATGAGAGACTCCCTTTCTTTTCTCTCATAATGCTTTAGGTTGTCTCATCTACTCACAAATCAATAGGCAAGATAGATAGTTAACTCCTGTATCCTCTTCTCCTGAAATTGTGGTCAACGTGAAGCTTACTTAGCTGGAACCGAACTCCCTCTTTGTACTTGCAAACCCCCTTTTCCTACCGATATAGATTGCACCAATATCTTTCTACTTCCCTAACAGACAAGTCAACTCTTGCCAGGTGTGACAGGATGCTTGGCACACCTGTCACGAAGAGGAAAGGGCTGCCTGAGAAGAAGGCTGCAGGTGTCTCCATAATTGGTCCGTGTCACATATCAGCCCAGAACTTGAGCATGTCAGGCAGCCCAGTCCTGAGAGCCACAAGTAGAGGAACTTCTGGTAGCAGGGCTGTATCAAGACTTCTAGCTTAATGTTTGAGCTGGGGGTAAGCTCTGAAGGCTGTAGAAGGGACTGAAGCCTGGGAAAATAAGTGTGAGCAAGGCTTGGGATTAAGCCAGAAACCCAAGTAAAGGGCAGAGAGTGGGGCCAAAAGACCCAAAGCCCATAGAGGGGCAGAGCCAAGGGACAGAGAGAGGACAGTGTGCCAACAGGGCTAGAGAGCCCAGAGGTCTGGAGGCCAGGAGCAGAAGGCATCAGCAGGGCCAAGGGAACCCAAAGGTTTCACTGGCCCAGGAGCATGGCCAGGGCCAAGAAGAGGGGCTGAAAGCTGAGTACAGCCACAGCCAGACCCTAGTGGGACTGGAGGAGCCCAGGAGTCTCACCTGGCTTAGGAATGTGGCCAGGGCCTTCGAATGGATAAGCCAAAAACAAGGGGTCACAGCTGGAGACCAAGGGAGCCAAGGAGCCTGTAGCCCAAGACAGATGAGGACTGGGGCTGGAAGCCAGTAGCCGAAGAAGGGCATGTGTTAGAGTAGGTATTGGGGAGGATGGAGCCCATGAAATTGGCCCTTAAGGCAATGGCTATGGATGCCTGTGGTCATAACAGCAAGATGAGGCTTGGGAAGCCCTGGGACAGCCTCCCTTCATCTAGAAGCTAGATACATCAAGGTGTGGCAGGAAAGTGAAGCAGTGACTGCCCAAAGAGAGTGAAGTGGATAAAGGCTGAGGAGACTCCAGGGGCATTACAGCCAACCCTGGAGATGAACCTTATTACACCAGGACCATAACATCTCCTGTCTGGATTAATGTAGCCTCTGTAGCACATACCTTATTTCCTGCCTTTGTCTCATACACAGAGGAAGTCCTGGGTGTGCAACCCATGCACTATAAGGCACTAGAAGAGGGAAGGAAAAGTTAAGGTAAATTCTAACTGATGTAATGAATTAAGATAATGTCCATGACTGAAGCTGCAGGGCTGCGCTAATCTTGAGGTGAACTACAAGTACAGATACTGACTTTGAGCTAAACGAATAGCTTCTGCACTGTTGAAATGGCCATTGGTTTATTTGTAAATGTTAAGAAAGGGTTTTTAAATCTGAAAAACTACTTGCCAGGAGGTAAACACTTGAACATAGTAAGGAATCTGTTGGGAAGGCATCTGCTTAATTATATAAATGCTAACTTCACAATCCAGTGCTCTGTTCTTGAGAGACTACCATTGTATTTATATAAAAGCAAGTCATTTTAGGGCAAAGCACTTTACAAGTGCAACAGGTTTCACCACTTTAAAATATCATCTTTGAGTTTATCTAGCTTAGTATTCTTTATCCAAATGCGGAGTCAGGGCTACTAAGCTAATGCCAAGTGCTTTACAAACTACTAG
>NW_017729009.1:21536708-21543909 GCF_001723915.1 Gavialis gangeticus
CTTTGAGTTTATCTAGCTTAGTATTCTTTATCCAAATGCGGAGTCAGGGCTACTAAGCTAATGCCAAGTGCTTTACAAACTACTAGAGGCAGACAAGGTTCTTTGGGTAGATGTGATATCTTTTATTAGACCAACTAAATAGTTGGAAAAATTGTTTTTTGCAAGCTTTCGGGTACAAACACCCTTCTTCAGGCACAGGGAGCGTTTGTTGTTGCTTTGTGTGCTCTCAAACTACTAGAACCCCATGACCAGGAGAATGCAAAAATGGTTTAATGACACTTATTCCTTTCTTCCTTCCTCTACCCTGGGTGGCAAGTTCAGAGTTTGGCCTTTTAAATATAAAGGACAATTTCATCTCTAAGTGTCTAGGGACTTGCATGGTCTACTTGACTGCAGTTCTACATACATATGTATAACTGTATGAACAGGTGTTCTGAAGTGGAAACATGAAGATGTTGGACTAAATGTCTCCATGGAGACTATTGGAGACATGATTCCATGTTAGCTAGAGCCTGGTTCAGTTACATGGGTTCCAGTTCATCATATGTTTTGTTTGTTAGTGGGTGTAGCAGATGTATTATAAAAGGGTTAGTGCATCTGATTAAAGAAATTCTCAAATGATTCTAAATCATATGAATCCACATTTAAGCAAAAAATTATTTAGTACATAGAAGACACAAAAATGCTTGAAACATTTTGGTCCTTCCTCTCTCATTATTTCCCTAGCTATAGTCATACTTGTTTAATTTATTAATATCCACTGTATAAATTAATCTGTTATGCCTTGCTAATGGCAGACATGATAGAGATCTTCAGAGTGATAGTCTTCCAGTTTTTCTTTCTTAGGGTGATTCTAAGCAAATAGCCACAAGATCATCCTTTCTGGATTAATGCCACGGTCTGAGAATTGGAAGATTTCCAGCTTGCACAGGTTTTCTATGACCTAGGAAAAGCATGCATCTTAATTTCTTCATCTCTAAACTGAATAGGATAATGTATCTATCTTCTAGAGGAGAAGTTTGTTAACGTTTGAGTATATTAGGTGGTTATATGTACATCAAATCTTATCCTCAGTCTCATGTTAATGAAAAAGAAGGCAAGAACTCAAACTGGATAAGAATAACTGTCAAAGTCACTGCTGCTTACAGGCATCGCATAACTTATATCAATAATGTCTATGTCTACCAGCACACAGCTTGTGATAAATTGAGTCATATCTTGCTATTGACCTTTTTAATGCAAAACTCTTACTGATTCAGCAAAAGGTCACTGTACAAAATGATAACAAGGCCTAGGATGTTTATTCATAAGCAGGTGTAGACAATGAATGGCTCAGGGGCCAAGTCTTGCTCATGGAAACATTGGGTTTTGACTATGTCCATACCCATGCTGAAGCTGAGTTGCAAGGAGACGCACCCAGACTGGGGAGCTGGAAGCTGTGCCTGTACCGTTACTACTTCTCTCTATCCTATTCACTGCCCTGCTCTTCCCACCCCCTCCAGAAAGTATAGAGGGTGGTATGGGTGCAGCTTCCAGCTGGAGGGGAGTTAGGCTGGGTGGAAGTAAGCAGAAGTGGAAGCAGCATGGAAGAAGCTCACAGCCACCCAGCCCCAGCACAACTCACTTCCACTGAAAGGTGCATTTACACTATAACTGGGAAGCAGCAGTAGTGTGGACACAGGCCCTGGCTTCATGGCTCCATCAGGGGTGCAGGGAGAGTCCCCCCCCCAACTAACATGCTGTCAAAGCCACCCAGTGCTGTCAGCCACTCAGACTGCAGCTGAGTTGTTCCAGCCCATAGCCTGAAAAAAATTTCTGGCCCCAGGTCATAAACACGTTTCCTGGTTTAGAATAAGGCATTCATGTTATGGATTGGTTCTTGGTCCAAGTGGTCGGTGCTTGGTCCAGCACTTGTCAATATCTTTATCAGTGATTTGGATGTGGGGGTAAAGAGCTCACTGGCCAAGTTTGTGGATGACACTAAGTTATGGGGGAGCACGATCACACTTGAAGATAGGCTGCAGATACAGGTGGACCTAGACAGGTTGGCAAGTTGGGCAGATCGGAACCAGATGAAGTTCAACATTGAGAAGTGCAAAGTGCTCCATCTAGGGATGAACAATCCCCAGCATACTTACATGCTTGCTGGTGCCAAACTGACTAGCACCACGACTGAAAGGGATCTAGGGGTAATAACAGACTACAGTAATGAATATGAGCCATCAGCGCAATGCTGCAGCCAGCAGGGCAAACATTACTTGGGCATGCATCAACCAATACAGCTCAAGCAAAACCAAGGAAGTGTTTAGTCCACTTTACTCAGCATTGGTGAGACTGCAGCTGGAGTAATGTGTCCAGGTCTGTGTGCTGCAATTCAACATGGGCATGGAAAAGCTTGAGAGAGTTCAAAGAAGAGCCATCTGTATGAGCAAAGACTTGCAAGGCAAGCCATATGAGGAAAGGCTGAGGGACTTGGGACTCTTCAGCCTAAAAAAGAGAAGACTGAGAGGAGACTTGGTAGGAGCTTACTGCTACATCAGGGGAGTACATCAAGGGCTTGGTGAACAACTGTTCAACAAGGCACCTTTAGGAAAAACCAGGAGTAATGGCCTCAAACTCCTGGAAGACCGTATAACATTAGGAAAAACTTCTTCACAGCCAGAGAGTGTCCAGACTGGAATAAACTCCCTCCAGAGGTGATGCAATCACCTACCCTGGAAATCTTCAGGACTGGATGGTCACCTAGCTGGGGTCACTTGACCCCAGTTGTCTTTCCTGTCTCATGTGGAGGATGGGGAGGGGGGAGAAGATGGGCTGGACCCAATGATCTTGTGAAGAATTCACTCTTAAGCTTGAATGATGTAAAACACTTTGAAAAGACCAAAAATGAATGATTTGCTTTTACAGAGTTTAATAAAGTCTGCCTTAAAATGTCAAAGGCAGATAAAATTCCATAATATTTCTGGATCAAAGTATTGTTCACACAAAAATACATTCAATTTCAACCTAAATCTAGGGTCACATTTCAACAAGATCACCTAACTCCATACTCAAAATATTCTTAGATGTTCATTAAAAGTTCCCAGGTGTAAATTTATAACAAGGCTTTCTAGATGACAGCAGGAGAGTAGAAAATGTTCTACAGTATGTTAGTTTGAAATACTATCTTGAGGGTTTATAGAACATGTGTTAAGCAAGTCATTTCAACTCTGTCTTTTTACTTAACATATTTGGAAGGTATATTTAAAGATACTTTAAAAAGGCTGGGGGAAAAATCATAAAAACAGTTGCTGTTTAGTTTCCTGTGATCTAAAATTGTTTTCTTAGTTGATCTAAATGTTTCATAGTTTCATAGTCAGTAGGGTCAGAAGGGACCTGAGCAGATCATCAAGTCTGACCCCATGCCATGGGCAGGAAAGAGTACTGGGGTCAAATGACCCCGGCTAGGTGATTATCTAGTTTCTTTTTGAAGACCCCCAGGGTAGGATCGAGCACCTCTTCCCTTGGAAGGTGGTTCCAGATCCTAGCCGCCCTGACTGTGAAGTAGCACCTCCTGATATCTAGCCTAAATCTACTCTCAGTCAACTTGTGACCATTATTCCTAGTTACTCCTGGTAGTTCTTGGGGAAACAGGGACTCTCCCATTTCCCGCTGGTCCCCCCTGGTAAGTTTATAGATGTCCACCAGATTCCCACTCAGCCTTTTATTGTGGAGGCTGAACAGGTTCAGGTCCCATAGCCTCTCCTCACAGAGCCTGCCCTGCTGCCCCCAGATCATGCGAGCGGCCTCCTCTGGACCTTCTCCATGTTGTCCACATCCCTCCTGAAGTATGCCTCTCAGAACTGGACACAGCGCTCCAACTGCAGCTTGACCAATGTTGCATAGACGGGGAGGATCACCTCCTTGGACCTGCTCATGATGCATCTGTGGATGCATGACAAGGTGCGGTTAGCCTTCCTGACCGCATCCCCACACCGCTGGCCCATGTTCATCTTGGAGTCTATAATGACTCCAAAATTCTTTTCTGCCTCTGTGCTGACCAGAAGGGAGTTCCCCAGCCTGTAGGTGTGCTGCTGGCTCTTTCTCCCTAGGTGCAGTACCCTGCACTTGTCAGTATTGAATCCTATCTTATTTTCATCCACCCACCCCTGTAACCTGTCCAGATCTAGTTGTAGCCTGTCCCTCCCTTCTAGCATGCCCACCTCTCCCCACATCTTAGTGTCATCCATGAATTTGAACAAGGTGCTTTTGACACCCTCGTCCAAGTTGCTGATGAAGATGTTGAACAGTGCGGGCCCAAGGACCAAGCCCTGGGGAACCCCACTGCCCACATCCCTCCAGGTTGAAAATGACCTGTCCACCACCACTCTCTGGGTGCAGCCCACCAGCCAATTTGCGACCCAGCTGACTGTGTAGGTATCGACACCACAGTTGCCTAATTTTTTAATGAGAATGGGGTGAGAGACAGTGTTGAAGGCTTTCCTAAAGTCCAAAAAGACAATGTCCACCGTGACACCTGAGTCTAAGGAATTTGTGACCTGGTCATAGAAGGCCACCAGGTTGGTCTGACAGGACCTGCCCCTAATGAACCCGTGTTGGTTTCCCCTAAGCATAATTTCCTGTTTCTTAGTTTCCTTTTATCTAAATTTAAATAAAGGAATGAATATCCATGTCATAATACCATTGAAAGCCCAAATGCATGGTCATAAACTTCAGCCAGTTTGTTGTGGCTTAGTTTGAAAACCTTAGAAAATGGACATACATGTATTTTGATGATCTACAATATGCCAAAAAAACTGAATAAAGGTTGTAAATAATGATCACAAGAACGAGAAGACACATTATGAAACTAAAGACATACAGAGAACAAGGTTAAAATGGCTTAAAATAGTAAAACAGAAGGTACTGTTAGAGATTGTCATAAAACAAAAGTAAGTTTAAGATTTGGATACATACAACATTTAACAAATTGATTTGATCACAGCTTAATGCATCTCTGATGGAAAGTACTTGGGCCCACTGAAACCAAAGGGAATATTTCCACATATTTCAATAGACTTCAGAGTTTACTCTTGCAAATTCCTTAGGAGATTTATGAAGTAGGAATAAATGGGGAGCGGATTTGGAGGAAATCAGTCTAGATTTAAATGGGGGAAAATGCTACACACTTTTTCTGGTCCCAAGTTCCATACCTATTTTTAATTAGTCTGCACTTATGACTGGTAATTTATCTTACCAACACAAAGTTGGGGGCACATCATTGGCAACTTCCTCATGAAATCACCTGCAAAGCCTCTTCTAGCTTTGCCCCTACAAAGAAAGCCTGTGTTTGATGTCTAATACTTTGCCTATATGTTTAACATACAATGAGGTGTCTCCGATCCCATTTTACTCCTGAAAGGGGCCATTCTGCCGTAGTTAATTATGCTTCTTGCCCTTGCATGTAACTATTTCACTAGGAGTTGTCCTACTTTTCATGTGTACATTTCCCTACCTCACCTCCTATGGGTATTACTCTGGCTATTGTGGAAGTACTGATGTTTATTGGCTCACTTCCACAACGAAGAATAGTTTGGCACATTAGCAAGCTGCTCTAATACCAGGCAGCATCTGAGCCTATTGAGAATGCTCTCCAGTTTTTCAGTTTATTGGCAATTTGGGAGCATGGTACTGTTGAACAGTCAGGTTTGTAAACTGTGTTGTTCAAGGATTTCTAAAGACTGACCAAGATGAAAACAGACATTCTAATGTAGAAGCAGGTCTGTCTTTGAGATTTTGAAAAAGAAAAAATAAATCTGCATTCTCTTGGGTTCCACAAATAGGATGTGATGCATTTACTCTTTCTGAAAAACTCCCCAATAGAGAATATAGTGCCTTGTTTCCCTTTGCGCCTTTGAAAATCCTTTCTATAGCACCTACAGGCTGCAAAATATCTAGCAAGACACTAAGCTTCCTAGGTACATGACCAGTTACATCCTACAATGTAAGGCAAAAAAAAGACAGACATTCTCCCGGTGAGAGAAAGAGAAGGGCTTGGAGAACCACGTGGGGGAAATAAAGATTTTTGTGGCACGTTTGTGAAGCTCTGATCAAGGTTTGCTGCATCACAAAGAAAGGACCACTTCTATTCAAGAAGTTCACAACTCTGTTAAAAAATGAAAGTCACATCATGCCATAATAGAGCATGAAAAAGTCTTGATGAGAGTCATTCTACTCTCTGTTCTCTTTGCAGAGGGGAGGGTAAAAGCATTCAGAAAAAACTAAACTATGGGTGAGGCTGAGGAGAGTCTGTGGAAAGCTACACCTGACTGTGTGCGGATTGTAACCTGGGCACTGGTTTCCTTTGAGTTCCTTGTGGACACTGTTTGCAGCTTGCTACTTAAATCTGTGCCATATCTCCAATCACTAAAGCTTGGTTGCTTAGGATCCATCTCTTTGCAGTTTTGCCCTTAGTACTTTCCAGGACAATTTAGTTCTGAAAAAAGCTGAATAGATGTTGCTCCCTGTTCCCTGTCCCCCGCCCAACACTACCATAATTTATAGGAATGATAGAAAGTCAATCTGCTGGTCTTCTTCTTTAATTTGTATTCTTTGTATCAGGTGCAATGACGACTGTAGTACAGAGAGCATATTCTATCTCCTAGAGTGCTAGATACAGCATCTCTATAGTCTTCCCATTAGCCCCTATTGTTACAGGGTTGGACCCTAGGATCACAAAATAAAGGCTGTTATATTACAATATAACTAAATGGTTTTTAGAGTGTTTTTAAGAAGGTGAAACCCTTGTAGATCCTCAGATAAAAAGCCAAATGAAAAATCAGGTAGCCAACGCCATAGCAAGGGGCAGGTGTGGGGAGCAGGGTACCTGCCCCAGGCGCTAAAGCGAAGGGGCGCCAATGGGCACTGCTCAGCCGGGGTAGGGTGCATTCCTGGGCCGGCACCGTGCGGGAGGGAGGGGGGGTATGTACCCCCTGGATCTGTCCACAGGGCAAGGGTGGACTGCTGCTGTGGGCTTTGCCTCAGGTGCCAAAGTTTGTTGCTACAGCCCTGCAAACAGCTGTTGGCTTTTACAGAGATGTTTGCCACACACACTACTGCTAAAATGGCAAAACAGCTGCCAGCTACATCATTTGTATAGCTTGGAGTTCTCCAATACTTTTGTTTCCATCATTTTATAGTGAGACATCAGTTCACTGACCCC